>NC_088811.1:22176460-22488459 GCF_011386835.1 Chrysemys picta bellii
CCTGAGGTATCACTTTGTGAGCAGTGTGTCCTAATGGACAATGCACTGTGCTGAGACCTGGGTTCTAGTCCTGGCTTTGCTGCTGAGTGACCTTGGACAGTCATGTCCTGTATCTGTGCCTCAGTTTCCCCAGCTGTAAATCAGGGATACCAATACTGACCCCTTCCTAATGTGCGTTGCAATCTACTGGGCTTGTTATTGCTGTTGTGAGTAGGTTACCCATACACCCACTCTCCCCTACCCATTGGGACGAGCTCCTTTCCGAACCATCAGCTGCTAATGGGCTCGTCTGCACTCACCACGCATCAGGAAGGCAGCAGCTCCCATCGCTCAATGAGAGCTTGCCCGCCAACGCTGCCTCCTCGGGGGCTCATCCCCAGGGAAGTTTCCAGTCTCAGGTTCAGAGCCCAGTCCAGGCACTGCTGCCAGTCAGAGAGGCGCAGCACCAGCTGCAGCGAGTATTCCTGTGCCATGCCATGACCCAGAGATGGCTACCCTGGGCAAGGAGCAACTGTGAAAGGACTACAGCCCCCAACGCCTTAGTCCTGGAAAAACATTGAAAACTCCCTTGCAGCTGCTGACTGAGACCCCCACATCGTTGCTGCGGGCACCAGCTTCCAAACCTTGGTCCCATGCTTCTCTGCAGTGATATGGATGGGTGCTCGAAGGGAACCTTTGGCATAGGTGCTGGAACTAGGGGTGTGTGGGGGCTGCTGCACCCCCTGGCTTGAAGTGGTTTCCATATATACAGGGGTTACAGTTTGATCCAATGGCTCACAGCACCCCCACACATTGTTCCAGTGTCCCTGGCCTTTGGGTTCCTCTACCCAAGCACCGGGGGCCATCATTAATTTTCACTTGTCAGACATCCAGGGAGGTTCTCCAGAGGCCCAGGGTCTGAAGCGGTCATTGCTAGGTCATTGCCTAGCCAGCAGGGCCCCTGCTCAGCACTTCCCAGGCATAGCGGTGGCTGTACCAGGTTCTCGGCTGTGCCGGACAGCTGTGACCCATTCATCTTGGTGCTGGCTTTGATGTCCTCAGGCTGGGGCATTGCTAATGCCAGTGAACTGACAGCACACTCAGAACAATGGGGACGCCAGAAAGGCAGCAGGCCTTGCCAACATTGCTGACATTCCAGCGCCCAGCCCTGCCTGAGAGCACCTTTTCCCCTCTCAAGCCCAGTCTCTCCCTGGCAGGTTGCACTCAGCAGCAGGGACCCTGCTCCATCTCAGGTGTGAAGGTTATTTACACTCACTTCCCTGCAGATGGGCAGCAGGCTCCCTGCACTTCCCTCTCCATAGGGTCTGAGCATTGTGCATGCCCTAAGCCTGGGAGCACAGCAAAAGCAGCCCCATTTTACAGGTGGCACAGAGAGACTGAGTCACTCGCCTGCCATCACCCAGGAAGTCTGTGACAGAGCAGGGAACTGAACGGGGATTTCCCAAGGCCTGAGCTAGCACTCTTAATGCTGCACCATCCTTCCTTTTCTCTGCTGTTCCAGTCCTGACCCTCTCCAGGATCTGTGTTAGCCCAGCCCTGCTCTCCCCATCCACAGCTCTGCTGGTGCACCTCCATGGTAACTGTAGCACCCCTGGTATTTCAGCCCTGCCTGTCCCACACACAGAGCTCTGATATTTCACAGAATCACAGAATCATAGAATATCCGGGTTGGAAGGGACCTCAGGAGGTCATCTAGTCCAACCCCCGCTCAAAGCAGGACCAACAAAATCATCCCAGCCAGGACTTTGTCAAGCCAGACCTTAAAAACCTCTAAGGATGGCGATTCCAGCGCCTCCCTAGGTAACCCATTCCAGTGCTTCACCACCCTCCTAGTGAAACAGTGTTTCCTAATATCCAATCTAGACACTTCCCCAACTGCAACGTGAGACCATTGCTCCTTGTTCTGTCATCTGCCACCACTGAGAACAGCCTAGCTCAGGGGTGGGCAAACTACGGCCCACGGGCTGGATCCAGCCTGTCAGGGCTTTGGATCCGGCCCACAGGATTGCCAGCCCCTTGCCACTCCCGGAAGTGGCCGACACCACGTCCCTGTGGTCCCTGGAGGGGGACGGGGGCAGAGGGCTCTGCGCGCTGCCTCTGCCTGCAGCTGACCCTGCAGCTCCCATTGGCTGCGATCAATGCTCCTAGATGGAGGAACGGCCATGGGAACTTATAAATATTAAATAAATATATGGAGCTATACCTATCTCCTAGAACTGGAAGGGACCCTGAAAGGTCATTGAGCCCAGCCCCCTGCCTTCACTAGCAGGACCAAGTACTGATTTTGCCCCAGGTCCCTAAGTAGCCCCCTCAAGGATTGAGCTCACAACACTAGGTTTAACAGACCAATACTCAAACCACTGAGCTATCCCTCCCCCATCCTGAGTGCTGGCTCCACAGCTCCCATTGGCAGGGGAATGCAGCCAATGGGAACTGTGGGGGCAGCGCTGCGGGCAGAGGCAGCACACAGAGCCACCTGACCGTCCTCTCTGAAAATGTCGCTGCTTGCGGGGAGCTGCACAAGGTGAGCTCTGCCCGGATCTGGCACCTCAAAACCCCTCCCAGACACCAACCCCCTGCCCCAAGCCCCCTCCCACACCCAAACTCCCTCCCGGAGCCCATGCCCCCCCTATTCCCTCCTGCACCCCAGCCCTGAGCCCACTCCCGCACCCAAACTCTTTCCCTCTTTGTTAACCGGAATTTTTGACTTACCAGCACCCCCCATTCCCCCAACATGCCGGATAGCAAAGCTTTTACTGTATTTGCATATACAGCTTCTCTAGAATGGGAGTGTTTGTCAGCAGTGCAAGACAGCCTTTCAGGCAGCAGGAAAGAGGCCACAGGGCTTTCTGATCGGGCCAAGTGGAAATGCTTTGCCTCCTGGGCCCAGCAGGGAGGGCTTTGCCCAGAGGAAGTGGACATTCCCCTTCTTTTGGACTATCCTTAAAGATGTCGGGACTCGCCCTCAATTTTCTTAAGGTCACATAGCTGCTATCAGTGCCTTCCACTCCCCCGCCCCTGGGAAAGGGCACTTCATATGTACACATCCCTTGATTACCAGGTTTTGAAAAGGTCTCAGGATTTTCCCGTCCATACAACCTATTGCCCCCCAGTGGGAACTCAGCCTCATTCTCTGAGCATTAATGAAACCACCCTTCAAGCCACTGGCTTCATGATCTCTGTCCCTCCTTTTCATGAAGGTCACCTTCCTAGTGGCTATTGCTTCAGGAACAAGGACAGGTGAACTTGGGGCCATGATGACCGACCCCATCTTTCACTGCGTTCCATAAGGACAAAATCTCCCTGTGCTTGCACCCCAAGTTTCTACCAAAATTTCTACCAAGTATCCCGTTTTCATCTCAACCAACCCATAAACTTACTTGTTTTCTTTCCGAAGCCTCGTGCCTCAGCAGAAGAGCAGTGCCTTCACTCCCAGGGCCTTGGCTTTCTACCTGTCATCTGCCACCACTGAGAACAGCCTTGCTCCATCCTCTTCGGAACCTCCCTTCAGGTAGTTAAAGGCTGCTATCAAATCCCCCCCTCACTCTTCTCTTCTGCAGACTAAATAGGACGACCAGACAGCAAGTGTGAAAAATCGGGACAGGGGGTAGGGGGTAATAGGAGCCTATATAAGAAAAAGACCCAAAAATCGGGACTGGCCCTATAAAATCAGGACATCTGGTCACCCTAAGACTAAATAAGCCCAGTTCTCTCAGCCTGTCCTTGTAAGTCATGTGCCCCAACCCCCAAATCATTTTCGTTACCCTCTGCTGGACTTTCTCCAATTTGTCCACATCCCTTCTGTAGTGGGGAGACCAAAACTGGACACAATACTCCAGGTGTGGCCTCACCAGTGCCATATAGAGGGAATAATCATTTCCCTCGATCTGCTGGCAATGCTCCTACTAATACAGCCCAATATGCCGTTGGCCTTCTTGGCAACAAGAGCACACTGCTGACTCATATCCAGCTTCTCGTCCACTGTAATCCCCAGGTCCTTTTCTGCAGAACTGCTGCTTAGCCAGTCGGTCCGCAGCCTGTAGCACTGCATGGGATTCTTTCTTCCGAAGTGCAAGACTCTGCACTTGTCCTTGTTGAATCTCATTAGCTTTCTTTTGGCCCAATCCTCCAATTTGTCTCGGTCACTCTGTACCCTATCCCTACCCTCCAGTGTATCTACCTCTCCCCCCAGCTTAGTGTCATCTGCGAACTTGCTGAGGGTGCAATTCATCCCATCATCCAGATCATTAATAAAGATGTTGATCAAAACCGGCCCCAGGACTGACCCCTGGGGCACTCCGCTTGATACTGGCTGCCAACTGAACATCGAGTCGTTGATCACTACCTGTTGAGCTCGAGGATCTAGCCATCTTTCTATCCACTTTATAGTCCATTCATCGAGCGCATACTTCTTTAACTTGCTGGCAAGAATACTGTGGGAGACCGTATCAAAAGCTTTGCTAAAGTCAAGATATATCACATCCACTGCTTTCTCCATATCCACAGAGCCAGTTATCTCATCATAGAAGGCAATCAGGTTGGTCAGGCATGACTTGCCCTTGGTGAATCCACATGGACTATTCCTGATCACCTTCCTCTCCTCCAAGTGCTTCAAAATGGATTCCTTGAGTACCTGCTCCATGATTTTGCTGGGGACTGAAGTGAGGCTGACCGGTTTGTAATTCCCCGGGTTCTCTTTCTTCTCTTTTTAAAATATGGGCACTATATTTGCTTTTTTCCAATCATCCGAGACCTCCCCCGATCACCATGAGTTTTCAAAGATAATGGCCAATGGTTCTGCAATCACATCAGCCAACTCCCTCAGCACCCTCGGATGCATTGCATTCGGCCCCATGGACTTGTGCATGTCCAGCTTTTCTAAATAGTCCTTAACCTGTTATTTCACCACTGAGGGCTGCTTACTTCTTCCCCATATTGTGCTGCCCATCGCAGCAGTCTGGGAGCTGACCTTGTCTGTGAAGACCGAGGTAAAAAAAGCATTGAGTACTTCAACTTCTTCCACATCATCTGCCACTAGGTTGCCTCCCCCATTCAGTAAGGGTCCCACACTTTCCCTGACCACCTTCTTGTTGCTAACATACCTGTAGAAACCCTTCTTGTTACTCTTCACATCCCTTGCTAGCTGCAACTCCAATTGTGCTTTGGCCTTCCTGATTACACCCCTGCATGCCTGAGAAATATTCTTATACTCGTCCTGTGACGTTACTAACATAGCATGTGACCGTATAGATCATTGTTGCAACCACTGTTATATATTTGCAGCAAATATTGTACAGAGCTTGTCGTGTAAGGTCTCTATGGAAAGGTTATGAGTTGCTGGTTATGATTATGCTATCTGTATTTGTGTATCTGTGTGTAACATTTTGTAGTTGAAGTTATGAATATTGGCTATGTACTTGTATCTCAATGTGTTTTGATTCTAAGTAGCCTCAATGAAGCATTTGGTCAGCTTCTTAAGAAGGGACTAGTCCCAGTAAGTGCCCAATCAACAAACACTTAACTGACAATGGACTTTGGGAGATGCCAATCCACATCTGAGCTTTCCTGGCAATGTTCAAACTAACATGTGAACAATGGCATCAGCCTGCACACTAAGTCATGCATGGACATGTGACATGCCCATGTGACTCCAGACTCCATCTTGCTACTGTGATTTTCCACAGTAAAAACAAAAGGTGTGCTTCCATGGGCAAGAGACTCTGAAAGGCTGCTGCATCTCCTCCATCTGGTCTTCAATCCTGCTTCTTACTTCTGGAGGGACTTTGCTACAAACTGAAGCTCTGAACAAAGGACTGAATGAGCCATCCCAGCTGGGGATGTTCCAGAAACTTGATTTGAGCCTGCAGTTTATTCCACCACCGCTACAAGCCTGAACCAAGAACTTCGCCATTACTGTATGTAATTGATTCCATTTAACCAATTTTAGCTCTCATCTATATCTTTTTCCTTTTGTGAATAAACCTTTAGATTTTAGATTCTAAAGGATTGGCAACAGCGTGATTTGTGGGTAAGATCTGACTTGTATATTGACCTGGGTCTGTGGCTTGGTCCTTTGGGATCGGGAGACCCTTTTTCCTTTTACTGGGGTATTGGTTTTCATAATAATTCATCCCCATAATGAGTGGCCCTGGTAGTGATACTGGGAAATTGGAGTTTCTAAGGGAATTGCTTGTGTGACTTGTGGTTAGCCAGTGGGGTAAAACCAAAGTCCTCTCTGTCTGGCTGGTTTGGTGCCTTGGTGTGCAAAGGAACCCCAGCCTTGGGCTGTAACTGCCCTGCTTTAAGCAATTTGTCCTGAATTGACACTCTCAGAAGCGTCTCACTACAGGCAGCATCGTTACACCTCCCTAGTCAGCTCTCCAAGTTTCCACTTGTAAGCTTCCTTTTTGTGTTTATGCTCATCGAAGATTTCTCTGTTAAGCCAAGCTGGTGGCCTGCCATAATTGCTATTCTTTTTGCACATCGGCATGGTTTGTTCCTGCGCTCTCAATAAGGCTTCTTTAAAATACAGCCTTTCCCCCCTCAGATTAGCCTTCCAGGGGATCCTGCCCATCAGTTCCCTGAGGAAGTAAAAATCTGCTTTTCTGAAGTCCAGGGTCTGTATTCTGCTGCTCTCCTTTCTTCCATTTGGCAGAATCCTGAACTCGACCATCTCATGCCCCACTAAGTCTCTGTTATTCCAATTACATCATAGTTCCTTGACTGTGCCAGGACTTCCAATTCTCCACAGTCTTAACCTGCAAAGCTTCAAGTTGGGTCAGATTTTCCTTGCCTTACTTCTTGGTTTGATGGGCCTTCAGGTAGTGATGGACAAACCTAACAAAATTAAACTTTGGTTCCAGTAAGCACCCCACAGTGTGATTTTTCTTCACACCATGGACCCCTTGAATGATCGGTGCTCGTCCATGCAGCTCCACGAAAGTCAGTGGAGTACACCAGTTGACACCAGCAGAGAATTTGCCTTCAAGCCTGGAAATCTCACAAGAACAACCTTTCCAGCACAGCATATCTGCTTCTGATCCCAGAATAACCCAGGACGTAGCAAGCCAGATTGAAACTGCTGACATGTCCAAGACATACCAGAGGAAGTGCTAGGATCTGCAGCTGTCCTTAGCTGCAGCCTAGGTAAATCCTTACATTAAAACACAACTCACTTGTGCCAGTCTGGGGAAGGGGCTTCAGGTTCAGTTTCCAACTGGAGCCAAGCTTGGATTATGGAACTTCTGATGCAGATCCTCATTATTCATGGGGTTTCTGCACAGGGCCGGCTCCAGGCACCAACCCACCAAGCTTGTGCTTGGGGCGGCACCTGGAGGGGGGCGGCGCAGCGCTCCGACTGCGGCCGCCGGGGAGAGCGGAGTCCCGGCTGGCTCGCCGCCCTCCCGCCGGCGCTCTGGCTGCTGGGGAGAGCAGAGCCCCTGCTGGCTCGCCACCCTCCCCCCGGCGCTCCGGCCGGTCCGGGAGAGTGGAGCCCCGGCCGGCTTGCCGCCATCCCCCCGGCGCTCCGGCCGGTCCGGGAGAGCAGAGCCCTGGCCGGCTCGCCGCCCTCCCCCTGGCGCTCTGGCCGGTCCAGGAGAGCGGAGCCCCGGCCGGCTCGCCGCCCTCCCGCCGGCGCTCTGGCTGCTGGGGAGAGCAGAGCCCCGGCCGGCTCGCCGCCCTCCCCCTGGCGCTCCGGCCGGTCCGGGAGAGCGGAGCCCCGGCTGGCTTGCCACCCTCCCCCCGGCGCTTCGTCCGGTCTGGGAGAGCGGAGCCCCGGCTGGCTTGCCGCCCTCCCCTCGGCGCTCCGGCCGGTCGGGGAGAGCAGAGTCCCGGCCGGGTCTCAGCCCTCACCCCAGTGCTCTGGCCGCCGGGGAGAGCGGAGCCCCTGCCGGCTCGCCGCCCTCCCCCTGGGGCTCCGGCCGGTCGGGGAGAGCAGCCAGTGGCCGGGCTCGGCGCCCTCCCCTTCCGCACTGGGGGTTGGGGGCGGCGGGAGGCTTTTTTGCCTTGGGCAGCAAAAAAGCCGGAGCCGGCCCTGTTTCTGCAGCAGGGGTCCCCACATCAGATCCACTCCCAGAACCTAGAATGGCAAAGGCAGCTGCAAAAAATCAACATGAAGATGGGGGGAGGGGGGAAGAATTCACCACAAAAATCCAGGGTTCCGGCTGGTTTTAGCTGTGGGCAGAGGGTCAGTCAGCTCAGGGGCGTAGCTAGGGAGGGTGCAGGGGAAGCAGCCGCTTCCCCTCAGCACATTTTCCAAAAGCGGCGCCTTTCTGCACAGCCAGCACTGGGCTCTGGACTCGGAGTCTGGAGGCGGGTTTTGCATGCGGCCGCCGGCTTGCTCTCAGCTCCGCACCGCCCCCCCCGTACCCCCCCAGCCCTGCTCGCCCGCTGGCTTCGGGGCTGAGATGAGGAGCGCGTGACTGCAGTTTCTAACCGGCTCCCACGGCAGGTAAAAGTGGTCCGTTTCCAGGGCAGAGCAGGCTTTTACTTCTCCCTGAGCAAGAAGTTGATACGGCTGTCCCGGAGGAGCTGGATCAGCAGCTCCTCTCTCCCCTGGGCTCTGGGCAATGTAAATTCCCCATTGCGTGGGCTGCTGCTGCTCGGAGACTGGGAGCAGGAGAGCTGTCTGGATTGCTGTGTCCGCCCCATCCCATTCGCACTCTTTAATGAGTTTCTCAAATGCCCCCTCAGGCTGAGCGGCTGAAAGCCTGTGCGAGTTAGAAACACCCCCCCCCCCCCCCGCCAGCAGCAGTGCTAGCAGCCCCTGGGCCAGAGGTGCACTCAAAGCACTTCATGTGGGTAAATAGTTCCCCCAGCTGATAGGATGAGACCCAGGAGCCAGCAGTGTCTGGCTAGCCTTGGCCATGAGAAGGGACCTGGTGAGTGCTGAGCTCAAGTCTCTCTCACAAAGCTAATCGGTTTTAGTTTCAGTGGCACAGTCAGTGCTTCCCTGAGACATTTCAATTGCTCTTGATGGAAATTTGAGGAAGTATTATTGTACATACCTCTGCTTCTCAATCTTTTTTCTTGAAATAGTCAATGGATCCTGGGGACTTTTATTATTATTAATAATAATAATAATAATTAATAAACCCCTCCCGGAGTGCTCTTAATTTTATCTGGTTGTTACAGCCTTTGAACAGGTCTCTTTAGTAACTTCCTTAACATTTGACTATCCCTTGAAAATGACATTATTTAGAGGGCAAATTTTCTTAACATTTAAGACATATAGTGTCATATTGTATTTTCATTTAGACACAGTTAAAAATCATCCAGTTCAGTCACTGTAGATACATACCCAGGATTTCTTACTACATTGTAAAACTGCACTCTTTCCAGAGCTAAAACAGGCTTTTAGATCAGTCATTTGTAAATGCAAGTTCAATTTTTAAATTTGTTTTTATGTTTTGAATCTTTATACCTTTAATATCTTGAACTGGAGTGTGTTTTCATTTGTGCTGGAGAAATATCAAATGCATTCTATAAATAGATTGCAATGTTTTTAAGACTTTATTTCTAATTGCTGAGTAACTTAATAGGAAAAGAAAGCACACTGCCATTGGAAAAAGATGATAACTTTTGTATCTACTGGAAATACACCCTCAGGCGTCTTAAAGCTGATAGGAAACAAACAAAAGGAAGTATTTCTTCCCACAATACATAGTCAACCCGTGGAACTCATTGCCAGGGGATGCTGTGAATGTCAAAACCTTGATACCTCCATTTCCCCCATCATCACACAGGCATGAATGGATTTAGCCTAGGAGGCAGGGAATCATTAGCCCCATTTGGAAGTGGGGAATCTAAGGCACTGAGAGATGAAGTGACTTTCTTGAGACTAAGCAGGGAGTCTGTTGCAGAGCAGAGAATCAAACTCAGAACACCTGAGTCCTAGGCCTGTGCTTTAACCAGTAGGCAACCTTTCCTACCCTGAGGCGGGGAACCTCCTGTGTCACTTTGAGTGAGTGGGTGGAGTCAGGTGCTAGACTGAGCCACCAGGAGGGGGAGCAGAGAGAGGCAGAGTGGGGATGGGGCCATGGGCAGAATGGGGCGGGGCCTCAGGGAAGGGGCAGGGCCAAATGGGGCACCCACCGGCAAAACCAAAAGTCAGCACCTATGACCGTCTCCTCCACCCCGAGCGTGCTGCCGCTCTCGCCTCCCTCCCAGGCTTGCCGCGTCAAAGTCTGGGAGGGAGGGAGGGTGGGGGGGGGGGGATGAAGGGGAAATGTGGCACGGCCGGGGAGGAGGCAGGGCCAGGGATTTGGGGAAGGGGTTGGAATGGCACCTTTTTTTATGTGTTCGCTCCCCCTGATGTTAGAACCTGGCTACACCACTGAATCAGCTCTGATTTTATCCAAAGCAGTTCATTCAGCCCTCCTTGACAGCAGGCTCCCCCTCTGTGTTTGTCTATAGCTGCTCACTGGTTTTCTGATCCAAGAATAAGTCACTTAGTTCAGCTATTAATGGAATTCCACTGTATGGCATGTGCTCCCTGAGGAAGGTCTCCCTCCTCAGCCTCTCAATCACTCCATAACTGGGGCATCTCATGCCCCTCACAGCCAGGCTCTTCCATCCCAGCTCCTCCCCACTGTTCTGAGACTGGGCGCTGGACTGTAATTGGGCATTGAGTCTTATAAGGCCTACATCTGTTACTGTGAACGGCCCAGTCACCAGATCCATGTAGGTCTTCCTTTAGGGCAGAGGCAGCCAAAATAAGGCCCATGGGCATTGTGGCCAAATGTAGCCCACAGCCCTGTGCCCTCCTTAAACAGAAAGGCCCAGATCCTGAAAGGTGTTTAGGTGCCTAACTCCCATTTACATCAATGGAAGTTAGGTGCCTAAATACCTTTGAGGATCTCCAGGTCCCAGCATGCATTGCTCTAGCTTCCTCTCTGTGGGCTGCACTTCCATGTTTAAGCTGTGATCAGCCTCAGTTAATACACTTAGGTGCAGTCCTGGCAGGTCATCAACTCAGTATTTTGGGTAGGCCAGGGGTCTCAAAGTCCCGGCCATCTGCGGCCCGAGAACCTCCCCACTGCGGCCCGCGGAAACTTTTAAAAAAGTTCTTTCATCCGGCCCTTGTGGCTGCCGGCCGAGGGGGGTGGGGGGGTGCAGGAGGGGAGCAGGCAGGAGAAATGCAGCCAAGCTGCCTGCCCTATCTGCTGAAGACGCCGCTCCCATTGGCTGGGGGAGAGGGACAGTGATATCATCACTAGTCGTTGGGCAGAGTCAGCTTTGGAGGCAGCATCATTAGTTGCCAGTCAGAGTCAGCCACAGAGGCACGTCACTGGGCAGAGTCAGCAGGGGTGCATGAGGCCTAGGGAGCGAGGGAAAAGGGCGTGACTCGTGAGGCTCCAATGACAGCGTGAGGGCAGGGCCACCCAGAGGATTCAGGGGGCCCGTGGCAAAGCGGGGGAGCTGCAGCGCTTGTATCCACCAGGTGGCGGTCCGGGTCTCCAAAGACCCGGAGTGACTGAAGAGCCCCCCGCCGCTGAAATGCCGCCGAAGACCCGGACCACCACCGGGACAGGGCTCGCAGGGCCCCTCCGGGGCCCGGGGCCTGGGGCAAATTGCCCCACTTGCCCCCTGTGACAAACTGGGACAGTTCTTAATGTGGTCTTTGAATGCTGAGTGGGGAGTTTGGCTGGGACAGTCTGCATTGGGGGATAGGAGACTGGCCTTGAAGGAGGATACCTGAGCATGTAACGTGAGAACCCAGGAAGGGGGTTGGAGACTTCTTCCCGGGAAACTGGACAAAGGCTGGGGGAGGAGCCGGGGGAGGAGGGGTGAGAGGCGCTGGAGGGAGTTGAGGTTGGTCAGGAGCTGGCTGGTTATGGAGGAGAGCCCAGACGGGGCTCTGACCCCCCAACGGGGCTGTGGTGCCCCTGGGACCCCAAGATGGACCTAACTGAGGGGGTCCTGTTGTCTGTGCCTGCAAGACCTGTCTTGGACTGTGTTCCTGTCGTCTAAATAAACCTTCTGCTTTACTGGCTGGCTGAGACTCATGGTGAATCGCAGGAAGCCAGGGGTGGAGGGCCTTGTGTCCCCCCACACTCCGTGACACCCCCCCTCTGGGTCGCCCTGCGCAAGGGGGCACTCTGCCTCCGTCCCCCCTCCCCGAGCGCTGACTCCGTGGCCAATGGGAGCTCCGGGGGGTGGCGCCTGCACAGAGCCAATGTGCCTGGTACCTGCAGATACGATAAGGTGAAGATAAGAAGAAAGGAAAGAGGTTCTTCCTATCTGTTGGCACTGCAGGTCTGTGTAATGAAATGGGGCCCTTTACTTACTTTTTTACCCACTGTCCCATGTAATGTTGGTTGGCTGTGTAGAACAGGGCCATCTCAGCAGGAGCCTCAGGAGGCACTGAACCTGATGGGAGCATAATCCCAGACACACAGGGAGGGTTAGAACCACCCACTGCCCCATCTCTTTAGGGTAGTAGCCATGCTCCTCACCCCCTGCATCTGACCAGTGGGCAGACCATGACTGTGCCTCCTCCTCAGCCGCTTTTGTGCCCAAGGAGGCCCAGTCCAGGTCCTGCTGTCAGCAGAGCATGGGGAAGTGGACCGAACAGAACTATCTGATGCACACCTTGCTGCAATCCTGAAGGTTTCAACTGCTCAGTCACTGAGGCCAAATATCAACACACTGACAGAACTGAAGCGTTGCCAGGTTTCTGGCAAACACTAAAAACTCTCTGGCAGGAGAAGAATTGTATAAAGTTATATGACAGTTTTATTATTTCTAAGAAATTCGAAATAAAAAATACAATATAAACATTTTCTTTTCTGAACACCATCTTTAGTGACATTATTGGCCCACTGGGAGGATTTGAGGACTGGCCCTGGCCCTAAGGTAAATTGAGTTTGAGACCCCAGGGGTAGGCCAAGTCTAGAGGCTTCCTCCTTTAGTGCGAGAGATTTCACAAGCCCTGTGGCTGCAGGGATAGGCCCTGCCAGACAAACGAAGGAAAGTAACCTCACCTGGCACCTCATCCCCAGCTCTGAACTAGCAGAACGACCCAGCAGCCTGCACACAGCCCCCTCCCGTATCTAGCTGCTAATGAAGGAGGCTCACACGCATTCGGGACCAGAGTCGCCATTCCCACTGAACTCCCCCATCACTTGCTCCTCTCCCCTCACCGGCCAGGAGTGACTGCCCCAAGTCACTCTCTCTACTACCCCCACAGCTCGCTGGCCGAGAGCAACTCTCCCCCCCCGTCGCTTCTCTCCTCTCACCCACCAGGAGCAACCCCCCCATCACTCACTCCTCTCCCCCAACCACCCCTTGCCGGCCGGGAGCGACCCCCACCTTACCTGCTCCTCTCCCCCCCCACTTGCTGGCTGGGAGGCAAACCCCCCCCATCGCTCGCTCCTCTCCCCCCTACCCTTTCCTCGCTCCTCTCCCCTCACCGGCCAGGAATGACCCCCCCCCAGTCACTTGTTCCACTACCCTCACACCTGACTGAGAGCGACCCCTCCCCGGTCGCTCGCTTCTCTCCCCACACCCTCCAGGAGCGACCCTTCCCCCCCCCCCCGTCGCTTGCTCCTCTCCCCCCCCCCTCACCAGCCAGACGTTGCCTCCCCCATACCAAAATCTGAAATGCTGGTCCTGCATCCCAGCCTTCCCCCATCTCCCCAGGGCTGCTCTCTGGAGTCTTCTGAGTCCCTGCCACTACCTGGCACCTCTTTCCTGTCCCTCTGCCCTCCCAGCCCCCAAAGAGGCATTGCCTGTTTAACCTCCTGGCACACACAGTCACACCCTGCGCTGCTGCCCAGACCCCAGCCCATACCCATTCCTCCGCCCCCTGCCCCCAGCTTTGCTACTTGGCTCAATTGGGGGCATCCCGTTTTCGGTTTAGGGAAATATGGTCATACTATAAACAATGAAAAAGTGATTGGAGCAGGGCCCTGGACCAAGAGTCTTCCAATTCCCACAGAATCTTTCACACACTCACTCTCTGACTGTCGCAGTATTTAGCCTGCGTGGAACAATCACTGGGGATGTGAGAGTGAGTCCGGGGCGTGGGAGACAGGAGATCCTGGGTCCAGGCCAGTCACTTGTTCATTATTTGTCCACAGCAGAACAGCTTCAGCAGGAGAGAGTGAGGGAGCCCCACCACAGAGTATCCCAGAGCCCAGTGGTTAGAGCACTCCTGAGAGGTGGGAGATCCCTGTTCAAATCCTCTTGCTTCTCTGACAGAGATAGGGGAATGAACCTGGATCCCTGACCCAGTGTCACAACCCAGTGGTCCCCTCCTTCAGAGGGTCTCCTGGGCAGGCAGATCAGCATTGTATGTTGCTAACACTGTTGCAAGCATCACAAGGCACTTTGGGAAGGGTTAAAGGTGTGAGTGTAGAGTAGAAGATTCCTTTGCAGGTTGTGGGAGGCCGAAGGGGGAGGAAGGGAGAAGAGAACGGGTTAACTCAACATCTCAGCTCTCAGCTCAGTCCAAAGATAAGACGCTGGCTCCAGTTCAAGGTCACGGCACTCAAACAGACTCTATGCAGCCAAGAAACCTGCAGCCACATCTGCATCTTACCCAACCCCAGCCAACTGTGGGAAAAGGGGGGGGTGTCAGCTGGGCAGGGGATTGCAAAACTGGCGAGACGGTGAAGGCCAGAGAAGGGGAAAATAGAGTCTCGTGTCCCTGAAACCAGTGTGTTTTGGGAAAGCCGAGGACACCTCAGAAAGCCAGTTTGGACTGGTACAAAGAGCACGGGGGACAGAGGTCCCTGAACGACCCCCAAAAGACCCCAGGACTTAAAACCCTCCTGAGAGCTGAAGCAAATCGGAGATCAACAGCGGATCCTGGACGGCTTGTGCACAGGACAGAAGTTTCATCCACCCTTCTCCCTCTTCTTCTTATGTTACACCCGGCTTGGCCAGCCTTGGGTTGTGCGTGTGTGAGTATGAAAGTGGGTTAGGGCACGGGCACTAACGCTTTCTTCCTTCTTTTGAGTGATGTGGGGAGCCCCCGCACTCACCGCTGTTATTTTATTAATAAAGCTTTAAAACTTAGACCCTTGGTGTGCTCCTTCATCTCCTCCCCTAACGATCCTGTGGCCTCAGCCTGATCTCAGGAATTGTTGTGCCTGGTCCAGCCCCACCTCCAGGTCCCTGCCCCCATGCATGCCCACAGCTTACAAGGAATATGGGTTCCCAGGACATGTAGCAGGCCACCTGGGGGAGGAAACGTGCAATATTTCCATTTCAGGGTCACTAGCTACCTCGGTTCTCCCACCCCTGATTTCTGAGGATGATCTCTGTGGTTTGCTGCCATCTTATATAGGGCCCAACTGTGGGAGGCTCAGCAGACTCCAGCCTGAAAGGATTCGTGGGAGCTTTCTAAGAGGGGGAGCGTCACTGGGGGTGGGCTGTGGCGCTCACTTCACTCATTAAGCAAAACTGGTTCCTGGACATTGGGTGCCCACTTTGAAATGCCTTGGGCTTGATTTTTAGAATCTCTGAGCACCCCAAACTGCACCAGAAGTCAACAGCAGCTGAGTGCTCAGCACTGTGGAAATCAGGCCTGAGGCATCTCAAGTTGGGCGCCCAAATACGGAGGCATTAAATAGTCAGTGGTCATATCTGAAACATGTGACCTCCGTGACTGAGAAGCAGCTGTTAGAGGCTACGCAATGAGGATGGATGGTCCTGTGGATGGGGTAGTGGCATGGGACTTGGGCAATCAGGGTTTGATTCTGTGCTCTGACACAGCCTCCTTGGCCAAGTAACTTAATCGGTCTGTGCCTCAGTTTCCCCATATGCAAAATAGGATTGAGAATACTTCCTATCTCTGTCTTGCCTATTGAGATGGTGAAGGCTTTGGGCAGGGACTGTCTCTTAGCATGTATCTGTTCAGTGCCCACTCCTGATTTGAGGTTGGCCTCTGGGTGATGACTATTTAGAGACCCAACCATGGATTTCTGTCTCATCTCTTTTGCAGACTGACCAGCACAATGCACTTTGCTATCTCTTTTGTGTGAGACTGAGAACTATTCGCTTGTGTATCGTTCTAACACCTGCCCCTTTGGGACATGGCACCAACATCTCCTTCTTTGTAAAACCTACACGGAACCTTTCATTTGCCTCATCCACTCTACCCTGGAGACTCCTCTGCCGCAGGCCCCTCCCCCAGGTGCTCTCTGATCGCTGGGTCACCCAGTCCAATACATTCGTGCATCTACTTGAAGCTTACCCCCTTTGCAGCCGGTGGTGCCAGGCTGACAGCAGTGGATGACAGAAGGGTTTTTTTATTGTCTGATGTTAAATGGAATGGGGTCAGGCGGCACGTATTTCATCTCAGCCGAAGGCAACAGAGGGCTAATCTATCACTGGATGGACAAGCACAGACGTGGGATTGTTCTCTGAATTCTAATCAACTCATCAGGGCATTTTGCCCCCACTCTGCTGCCAAGAAACAATTACATGGAAACTGTTTGCAGTTTTGGAGCCTGGGAGGTTTGTTCAGCTCCTGCAGACTCAGCCCTCCAGCCAGCAGAGGGAGCACAAGTTAGCTACAAAAACTCCAATTCCCAAGCTCACAGGGAGAGCAAAAACCAGAAGGCAAAGGCAGCACTAGGAATAGGGAGCGTTGCAGCTGCTGCAGATAGGGTGACCAGATGCTAAGTGGAAAATATCAGGACCGCCGCAGGGGGGGTGCCTTTTTAATTGTTACACTCACCTGTCCGGATCTTCGGCGACACTTTGGCGGAGGGTCCTTCAGTCGCTGATGGTCTTCGGTGGCATTTCGGCAGCAGGTAATAAACCTTGCCGCCAAAGACAAAAGCATCCGACGCTGAAATGCCACCGAAGATTGTCAGCGACTGAAGGCCCCTCCGCCAAATTGTCGCCGAAGACCCGGACGGGTAAGTGTAAAAAAAAAAAAAGCCCGAAACAAAATATCAGGACAAATGGCATCCTGACCGTTCTTCGGTCGGGATGCAGGACAAACTCCTCAAAATTAGGACAGTCCTGATTTTATCGGGACGTCTGGTCACCCTAGCTGCAGAGGCCACACCAGGACACAGGACACACCCTGTGGTGTCCAGCAGCAGTGTCTCTACTGAGAGGAGAAATCATCAGTCAGACACCCAAAAATCATGAGACTGGCCTCAAAATCATGAGTTTTTTAAAAATGCCTTCTGAGCCGTCTTCTGATAATTGATGCCCCTGGCCCCTCCCAAAGTTTGTCTGACAATTAGGGCTGCTGATCTATAGTGACAAACAGATTGGGGCCACTATACCTAGGGTTGACAGGCGTCCAGTTTTCAACTGGAACGGACCCTGGCGGCTCCAGTCAGCACCGGTGACTGGGATGTTAAAAGTCCGGTCAGCAGCACAGCAGGGGCCCAGGGCTAAGGCAGGCTCTCTACCTGAATTTATTAATTTATCTAGTTCTTTTTTGAACCCTGTTATACTCTTGGCCTTCATAATATCCTCTGGCAAGGAGTTCCACAGGTTGACTGTGTGCTGGACAGGGAAAAGGCCCCTAGGCCAGGAACTGGTAGGCTCCACGTACTGGCTCCATAGCTCCCATTGGCCAGGAACTGTGACCAATGGGAGCTGTGAGGGGGCGGTGTTTGCGGGCGCGAAGGCAGCATGCATAGCGCAGAGCTTCCTGGCCTCCCATGCGCCTAGAGGCCACAGGGACCTGGCGGTCACTTCCTCAGCAAGTGCCACCGAGACCCCGCACCCTCCCCCCCGGCCCAACCCTGAGTCTCCTTCCGCACCCCAAACCCTTTATCGCCATCCTCACCCCCAGCTGGAGCCCTCACTCCCCCACACCCTAACCCCTTAGCCCAGCCCAGAATCTCCTTCCACACCCCAATCCCCTCATCCCCATCCCCACCCCCAGCTGGAGCCCTCACCTCCCCCCCCCCACCCAGCCCAGAGTCCCCTTCTGCACCGCCAACCCCTCATCCCCATCCCCACCCTCAGCCGGAGCCCCTCACACACATCCCAACCCCTTGGCCCAGCCCGGAACCCCCACCCCACCCCAGAGCCCATACCCCCTTCCACACCCCAACCCCCTGCCTAGTGAAAGTGAGTGAGGGTGGGGAAGAGTGAGGGAGGAGGGATGGAGCGAGCAGGGGCAGGGCCTCGGAGAAGGGGGCAGGGCAGGGGTGTTCAGTTTTGTGAGTTTAGAAAGTTGGCAACCCTAACCCTGTGTTGGCAACCCTAACCCTCAGTTCCTTGTGTGCCCAGCCCCCTCAAGCTCTGTGCCTCCAGCCTCATGGCAATTCATTTTGTGTCTCCCCCCAGCCTTCACTTTTGCCCCAGGCCCACATCAACTTCACCCAGCTAGTCACACAATTCTGCAGCCCATCGCCCCCCAATCTGCCTTTTCCCTGCCCAGCACACAGTCAACCTGTGGAACTCCTTGCCAGAGGATATTGTGAAGGCCAAGACTATAACAGGGTTCAGAAAAAGAACTAGATAAGTTCATGGAGGATAGGTCCATCAATGGCTATTAGCCAGGATGAGCAGGGATGGTTTCCCTAGCTTCTGTTTGCCAGAAGCTGGGAATGGGCGATGGGATGGATCACTTGATGATTACCTGTTCTGTTCATTCCCTCTTGGGCACTTGGCATTGGCCACTGTTGGAAGACAGGATACTGGGCTAGATGGACCCTCGGTCTGACCCAGTCTGGCCGTTCTTATGTTCACACCTTGGCTCCTGCTGTAGCTGTGAAGGCTGATCACTCCCTCCCCCCAAAAACAAAGGCCAGGAGAGTTTGTGTGTTGTGTAATGCTGGTCATGGAGACACTGTGCCACCCTTGCCCACCTAGTGCAGAGCATGGCCTGTTTGCCCACAGGGGAACTGGTAGGGTTGTTAACCAGCTTGGCCAGCGTTTGGACTGCCCTGCCAGCTGCCAGTGAGTGAAAAGATGTAATGTGCTGGGATTTTTCCACTTGGGAGAGTCAAGCTCCCGCTCTGGAAGGACAGATGATGGCTCAGTAATCAGGAGCAGAAGAGGTGGAGTTGGACAACTCCTGACTTGGGGAGTGGGCTCCTTGAGAGTGGGACAACCAGGCAGGCCACTGGGCAGCCTTGTCTGGAGAGGCGCACGTGTGCTGTCTGGTGCCTTGGGCAGGATGGGTTGCTGTTGGGAAGCAGCAGTGCAAACGGTCTTGCTGGGCTCAGTGGGTAGGAGGCAGGGGCACCTGGCACCCACCTGTGACAGGGTTGGGAGGACCCTGTCCAGCGCGGGGCAAGTGCGCCCCATCTTCTTTAGGGTGTAGGGGCAGGGCATACATAACCTGCATCTATGCCTCCGGAGCCAGAGTCAATATACTCACCCCTGTTAGCAGGGCAATGCAGCCCAATGGCCAGAGTCAATAGATTTGCCTCAGTCAGCAAGGAAGTAATGCCCAGTGGCCATAGAATATCAGGGTTGAAGGAACCTCAGGAGGTCATCTAGTCCGACCCGCTGCTCAAAGCAGAACCAATCCCCAACTAAATGGATTCACCCAAGTCTGCAGGGCAGTAAGGCCAAAGTCAATATGTTTGCCCCTGACCGTGGGGCAGTGAGGCCAAGTGGCCTCAGTTAGGGAAAGGGGCCACCACACACAAAAAGGGGGTGGGAGCCCAAGTTGGGGGGCTGTGCCCTCCCTCTCCACCATACCCCAGTCCTGGTGGTGGCAGGAGCGCATGCCACGGAGTCAGTGGGGGGTCCGACCAAAACACGGTGACTCAAAATTCTGGTTCACTAACCGGGCCACTATCTAACTCCCCTGGGCTGCTTCCTACCATGATTCCCACTGCTGGGGTCTGGGTGTCTCTGCTGTCTCTGGGTTCCCCAGTCTGCGCTGTCCCTGGTGACTGCGGGGCCTCCATGGGTACCCTGGTGTCTGCCTGGGTTGTGGCCTCTCCAGCTCCCACGGCCTCAGGCTTCGACTGATACTTGGCTGGAGCCTGCAGCATACATCCTTCTTCCCCAGCAATCAGTAACTTGAAGTGAGCTGCTCCCTTTTATACTAGTGCATTTGGAGCATGCCCAGTAGAGTTGAGGGGGCATGGCTTCCTCAGCCCACAATGTAGGATTAACCATTCCTCGTCCAGTGCAGGGCGAATTTGCCCTATTGTGGCAGGGCCAGCTTTAGGCCGATTCGCCCGATTCCCAGGAATTGGGCCCCACGCCTAAGAGGGCCCCGCGCACTCACCCCGGCGGCGGTCGTCTTCGGGGGCCCCGCTCTCCTGGCCAGACCGCCAGCTGGAGCGCAGCTGCCTCTCACCCTCTGCCCTGAGATTGTTGCAATGTGATGGCTTATGAGGTTAGTCCGTCCTGAGAAGCCACCTGGGAAGTCCTGTACGAGACACTGTAACTGTTCTCATTGTGAGAGGCTAAGGCCCCCTCCCCTTACCACCGGCCCTGGATCCAGGGGTCCACCCACCAGTGGCCCCAATTCTGGTTCAGGGGGTGAAGGAGCGATAAATAGAGTCTCTCAGTCCTTCCAGGCTTTCAACAAGTTCATGTGGTATGTGCGTACTTCCTTCCATCGCCATGGCAGCCTGACTTCGTAGTCCACCTGTCCTACCCAGCGGGACACCTCAAAGGGGCCTTGCCACTTAGCTAATAGCTTCGACTCAGCGGAGGGCAATAATAGTAGAACCTAGTCCCCCAGCTCGAAGTTGCGTACCCTAGCCCCTTTGTTGTGTTGTTGCTCCTGTGTTTGCTGAGCCCATAACAAGTTCTCTCGAGCTAATGCGCCCAAGGCCTGGAGATGCTCACAGATTCATAACATGTACTGGGTAGTTCCTAAGACTCGCATCTCTTGTGCCTCCCAGTCTTCTCTCAGGAGATTGAGGATGCCCCGGAGTGGTCTCCCATAGAGGATCTCAAAGGGAGAGAACCCAGTTGAGGCTTGAGGGACTTCCCGCACCACGAACAATAAGGCAGGCAACAGCGAGTCCCAATCTCGAGGGTCATCTTCTATGAATTTGAAGAGCATTGACTTAAGGGGTCTATTAAAGCGTTTGACTAACCCATTGGTTTGAGGGTAGCACACTGAAGTCCTGAAGGTCCAGATGTTCATGAGGCAGCATAACTCAGCTATCAATTTGGAGGACACATTAGTGCCCTGATCGCTCAGGATCTCTTTGGGTATCCCAACCCAAGCGAAAATCTTCACTAGTTCCGCCGTGATGATAGGGGTTAGGGTTGGTGATGTTAGGGGCCGTAGCCGTGCACAAGGGGATAGCCTCAGGGTAGCGTGTCGTGTAATCGACCAGTATGAGGCTGAACCGAGTCCCTGTTTGGATCTTCTCTAGTGGCCCTATGAGATCCATACCAACTCGTTCAAATGGCACGCCTATGATGGGGATGGGTACAAGAGGTGCCCGGGGCACCCCCTTTGGTCTAGACCACTGGCATTCGGGGCAGGAAGCGCAATAATCTCTTATCTCCCGGTGTATGCCAGGCCAAAAAAACTGGCGTGCTATCCTCTGGAAAGTCTTCTCTCTCCCCAGGTGCCCCGCCCCTGGTACTGCATGAGCCAGCTGCAGGAGGCTCTGACGCAATCTCCAGGGCACTAAGAGCTGTCGGATAACTTCACACATTTGGGGTTCTTGTACCACCTGGTAGAGGCAGTCCCTCCAGATCTCGAACCGTAGTCCTCGAGGTGGGTGTGGCGTATTGTCCCCTTCTTGGTCTGGGGTCATTGCCTGCCCCCAGGCCTTTCTTAAAGTCGGATCTTCCCTCTGCTCTTGAATGAAGTCTCCGTCATGCTCCAACTCCACCTGGGCATCTTCGATGGGGTGTCCTGTGACTGGAGGGGACTTGGAGGGCAGCTCCGGGGGTTTAGATGGCCCTTCTCCAGGATTGGGTTCTGTGGGATGGCCAAGGAGTTTCCCTTTCATTGATCATGCGCTTCACCCTAGCACCACAGGATAGGCTAGCCTGGGAGCCACACCGACTTGGAGGGTTTCTCCCTGGCCATAAATCTCAAGTCTTACCCAGGCAGTCGGGTAAGGCTGTATATCTCCGTAGATACACTGTAGATGTATACTCGTCCTGGAAAGTTCAAGGCCGGGGACGAGCCCCTCCCGAATAATTGTCTGAGTCTACTAAGGCTGTCTACTTGGACTGGGACTACAAGTTTTTCCAGGCTTTTCCTCGGGCTTGGGTGCCAGCCACACAGACTTGCCCATAACTACAGTTCATGTATGGGCGGTCCTGCCAAAAGACCCCCTTTTGGCCACACTCCCAGCAACTGCCTTGGGTTCCTCCCATCACAGGATTTGTCTTCGGTGGTATAGCGGGGTGGTCACCCGCTCCTGCCTTAAAAGGCTGTGGGAGAGGGCTGTGGCAGGGAAGGAAAAGCGGGGCTGATTGGGGAAAGCAGCCTCAGCTGGGGGCCATGCCCCAATCAGGCCGAGGCTGGCTTAATGAGGACCCGGCTGGCCCTTATAAGAGGGCTGGGGCCAGAAGCCAGAGACGGACTCTCTCTACCTTTGAGAGGGAGGGACCTGGCTGCAGGGAGCTGAGAGAATGTACCTGGAGTGGAGCAGGGCTGGGGGAAGGCCAAGGGAACTGGGGAGCTCCAACCTGGAAACCCCCCAGGCTGTGGCCTAGTGGAAGGCCAATTAGGTCCTGGAGTTGCAGGGGGCAGCCCATGGGTAGGCGGAGGCAGCAGGTCCTAATCCCCCTTGCCTGTGATGAGTGGCTTTTACACTGCAGTCTGCCCCAGTGAGTGAGGGCTAGATGGTGACTGGCAGTAGCCCACGAGTGAGGCAAGGTGGGTATTGCCAGGGGGCAGCACCCCAAAGACAAGGGGCACCAGGTCCTGGGAGGGACATGGAGGCCAGCGGCAGCAGGACACCAGCCTGCAGAGGGCGCTCCAGAGGCTGGAAATGCTAATTCCCTGAGATAACCAGCAGGAGGCGCCGCAGCGGTGAGTCGCACACCATGACAGGTGGGCTCTGCCCCTCCTGCAGGCCGTCTACCTTGTCGGTCTGGGCTCAGCTGACCGGGTGCCGGCGTTCAAGGGTTGTGGTTTTAGGTGGTGGCCAGGGAAGGGGCTGTGATGGCCCTGGATCCATTTGTGTGAGAGTTCCCCTCACCCTGTCTGTCTTTCCTCCTCGGACTCCTGAGACACCGCAGTTGCATCTCCAGCCCGTCAGCCATCAAGTAGTCCTCCATCAGCTCTACAGCCTGTGTAAGCGTTGTCAGCTGGTGCCGCTGTACCCACGCCTTCCCTCCCCTTTGGAGGATCTGGATAAACTGCTACTTCAGCCCCCGACCATTTCTCTGGCTCTAACCATCACCAGGCATTGTCCCTCAAACATCCTCCCTCAGACGTTGGGCTGTGGGTATCTTTCTTGGTGGAAGCACCATCAGTACATGTTGAGGTTGATTCCTGTCTGGTCCAGGATGGCGGCCTTCACTTTCTCATATACTAGGGCGTCTTGTGGGTTTAACCCCCCAGTAGGCCGCCTGGGCTGGCCCCGTCAGGTAGGGCATTAACAGGGTAGCCCAGTGCTATGTTGGCCACCTGGCACCGGTGGCTACCCATTCGAAAGTCATCAAAAATGCCTCAGGGTCATCACTAGGTCCCATTTTTGACAGCTGTATTGGCAGACCGGGGGGGAAGAGCCCCCAGGTCGTGTCCAACTGCACTGGGGTTCGGCATGCTGATGCAGCCATTTGCTGGATCAGGCACTCTTGTTTGGTCTGGTGCTGCTCCTGATGCTGTGTTATCTGGAGCTGGTGTTGACTCATGATCTGTTGCATCAGCTGGACCTGCTGTTGCAGCTGCTGGATTGCCTTCTGCTGCTGACTTTCCAGCATCCATTTCAAAATCTTCTCAGTCTCCATCTTGGGCAAAGCGACAATTAGGCAGGTGATGGAGGATTACTCTACTAATAATCTCCTCCCCCTGGGGCCTTTCAGCAGGGCCCAATTGATGCCCGCATTCTCCACCACGTGTCGTGGTGTATGCACACCCCGTCCCCCTTCGGGGCAGGGCAGAGTAGTTATATCACCGTGGTTAGTCTCCCTGGCGGCCCTTGGGGTGACCATGGTACAACCCAGAGGCCGGGGTTACAGCCTAATGGCCAAAGTCAATATGGCAGCCCTTGGACATGGGGCAGCACAACCTAATGGCCAGAGTCAATATGGCTGGGAAAAGGTGGGGGCCACCACCACAGGGTGACAGCCTGCATAGGGGGGCCCAGGCCTGCTTGTCTCCAAGAGGCCCTGACCCAGGACCCTAACAGTGACGGAGTGGTCCGTCACCGGGGAATCCCACCGAAACACGCTGACCTCACTCGGGTGGGAGATACCACTCGCTCCCCCTCCCTGGGTCACTTCCTACCGTAGTTCCAGAAGTTGCTGTCCATGGGGCGTCAGGGTCTCCTCAACGTGGATCCTTGGGCTCTAGGCCTCCAATCCAGCTCGCAGGGTCTCTGGCTCTTGCAGGCAATGGCTGTGGCGGCTGTTCAGTTGGAGCTTCAGCTGAAGGTCCTTCCCCTTTGGCAGTCAGCCCAGAATGAGCTGGGCTGCACCCTTTTATTCTGAGTCAGCAGTTGGAGCATGCCCAGCATGGCCTGAGGGGTGGGACTTCTGTTGGCCATAGTGTGGGGTTAACCCTTTCTTCTCCAGTTCAGGGTATGCACACCCTGTAACATGCCCCTTCACACCACCCCTGACACGGGGTATGTGGGAGAGGAATGGAGAGTGAACCAGGGCACCCTTATCATAGAATCATAGAATCATAGATTATAGGACTGGAAGGGACCTCGAGAGGTCATCGAGTCCAGTCCCCTGCCCGCATGGCAGGACCAAATACTGTCTAGACCATCCCTGATAGACATTTATCTAACCTACTCTTAAATATCTCCAGAAACGGAGATTCCACAACCTCCCTAGGCAATTTATTCCAGTGTTTAACCACCCTGACAGTTAGGAACTTTTTCCTAATGTCCAACCTAGACCTCCCTTGCTGCAGTTTAAACCCATTGTTTCTGGTTCTATCCTTAGAGGCTAAGGTGAACAAGTTCTCTCCCTCCTCCTCATGACACCCTTTTAGATACCTGTAAACTGCTATCATGTCCCCTCTCAGTCTTCTCTTCTCCAAACTAAACAAACCCAGTTCTTTCAGCCTTCCTTCATAGGTCATGTTCTCAAGACCTTTAATCATTCTTGTTGCTCTTCTTTGGACCCTTTCCAATTTCTCCACATCTTTTTTAAAATGCGGCGCCCAGAACTGGACACAATACTCCAGCTGAGGCCTAACCAGAGCAGAGTAGAGCGGAAGAATGACTTCTCGTGTCTTGCTCACAACACACCTGTTAATGCATCCCAGAATCATGTTTGCTTTTTTTGCAACAGCATCACACTGTTGACTCATATTTAGCTTGTGGTCCACTATAACCCCTAGATCCCTTTCTGCCGTACTCCTTCCTAGACAGTCTTTTCCCATTCTGTATGTGTGAAATTGATTTTTCCTTCCTAAGTGGAGCACTTTGCATTTGTCTTTGTTAAACTTCATCCTGTTTAACTCAGACCATTTCTCCAATTTGTCCAGATCATTTTGAATTATGACCCTGTCCTCCAAAGTAGTTGCAATCCCTCCCAGTTTGGTATCATCCGCAAACTTAATAAGCGTACTTTCTATGCCAATATCTAAGTCGTTGATGAAGATATTGAACAGAGCCGGTCCCAAAACAGACCCCTGCGGAACCCCACTCGTTACGCCTTTCCAGCAGGATTGGGAACCATTAATAACAACTCTCTGAGTACGGTTATCCAGCCAGTTATGCACCCACCTTATAGTAGCCCCATCTAATTTGTATTTGCCTAGTTTATCGATAAGAATATCATGCGAGACCGTATCAAATGCCTTACTAAAGTCTAGGTATACCACATCCACCGCTTCACCCTTATCCACAAGGCTCGTTATTCTATCAAAGAAAGCTATCAGATTGGTTTGACATGATTTGTTCTTCACAAATCCATGCTGGCTGTTCCCTATCACCTTACCACCTTCCAAGTGTTTGCAGATGATTTCCTTAATTACTTGCTCCATTATCTTCCCTGGCACAGAAGTTAAACTAACTGGTCTGTAGTTACCTGGGTTGTTTTTATTTCCCTTTTTATAGATGGGCACTATATTTGCCCTTTTCCAATCTTCTGGAATCTCTCCCGTCTCCCATGACTTTCCAAAGATAATAGCTAGAGGCTCAGATACCTCCTCTATTAGCTCCTTGAGTATTCTAGGATGCATTTCATCAGGCCCGGGTGACTTGCAGGCATCTAACTTTTCTAAGTGATTTTTAACTTGTTCTTTTTTTATTTTATCCGCTAAACCTACCCCCTTCCCATTAGCATTCACTATGTTAGGCATTGCTTCAGACTTCTCGGTGAAGACCGAAACAAAGAAGTCATTAAGCATCTCTGCCATTTCCAAGTTTCCTGTTACTGTTTCTCCCTCTTCACTAAGCAGTGGGCCTACCCTGTCTTTGGTCTTCCTCTTGCTTCTAATGTATTGATAAAAAGTCTTCTTGTTTCCTTTTATTCCTGTAGCTAGTTTGAGCTCATTTTGGGCCTTTGCCTTTCTAATCTTGCCCCTGCATTCCTGTGTTGTTTGCCTATATTCCTCCTTTGTAATCTGTCCTAGTTTCCATTTTTTATATGACTCCTTTTTATTTTTTAGATCGTGCAAGATCTCATGGTTAAGCCAAGGTGGTCTTTTGCCACATTTTCTATCTTTCCCACCCTTGCCTCCCCCAAACCTCCTGCAGGCACTGTAGTGCACCCCGCTGCCGGAGGCTAGTAGCCAGTTTTTCTACATCCTGGAGATGGCAACCCTGCATAACATAAGAACATAATAAAGACCATAATGGGTCAGACCAAGTGTCCATCAAACCCAGTATCCTGTCTTCTGACAATGGCCAAGGCCAGCTGCCCCAGAGGGAATGAACAGAACAGGGAATCATCAAGTGATCCATAACCTGTTACCCATTCCCAGCTTCTGGCAAACAGAGGCTAGGGACACCATCCCTGCCCATCCTAGCTAATAGCTATTGATGGACCTATCCTCCAGGAACTTATCTAGTTCTTTTTTGAACCCTGTTATAGTCTTGGCCTTCACAACATCCTCTGGCAAAGGGTTCTACATGTTGACTGTGCATTATGTGAAAAAAAAATTCCTTTTATTTGTTTTAAACCTGCTGCCTATTAATTTCATTTGGTGACCTATAGTTCTTGAGTTATGAAAAGGAGTAAATAACACTTCCTTATTTACTTTCTTCTCCAGTCATTACACTGATCTACAATTTTTGAGAAGTCGTCTGCTTCAGAGATAAAATGTGCTATTTATTATGTATTTTGATGTGCTGAATTCAAATATGACAATTAAAACAACTGGCTACTGTTTCTAAGATATTTAAGTTTTTACATTTTATGTCTATGTATATTGTGTAGATAGTAGAGTTTTAATCATAAATTGTAAACCTAGGTCTTTTCATGTGTTTATGGTTGCTTTACATGATAATATTTCACCTGTCCTGTTTATGTAACACTTTAAAAATCAGCAAAAGGGTTATATAAATAAAATTTATTATGAAACAAAAGGCAAAAAACTATTATGTACATAGTTTAGTCCTATTCAGTGTCTGCTCGGCGCTTCTTGGCTTGTCTCTTGTATTCATTAAATGGAGCATCTCTTGTCACTGTCCAGCAATAGTCTGCAAGCATTGATGGGCTCCATTTGCCCTGACAGCGTTTCTCCATTGTTGCAATGTCCTGGTGAAATTGCTCGCCGTGCTTGTTGCTCACTGCTCCGCAGTTCGGTGGAAAAAAATCTAGATGAGAGTGCAAAAAATGTATCTTTAGTGACATGTTGCAACCAAGGCTTTTGTATGCCTTGAGGAGGTTTTCCACCAACAACCTGTAGTTGTCTGCCTTGTTGTTTCCAAGAAAATTTATTGCCACTAACTGGAAGGCTTTCCATGCCGTCTTTTCCTTGCCACGCAGTGCATGGTCAAATGCATCATCTCGAAGAAGTTAATGAATCTGAGGACCAACAAAGACACCTTCCTTTATCTTAACTTCACCTAACCTTGGAAATTTTCCACGGAGGTACTTGAAAGCTGCTTGTGTTTTGTCAATGGCCTTGACAAAGTTCTTCATCAGACCCAGCTTGATGTGTAAGGGTGGTAACAAAATCTTCCTTGATTCAACAAGTGGTGGATGCTGAACACTTTTCCTCCCAGGCTCCAATGACTGGCCAATCTTTCTTGATGTAGTGGGAATCTCTTGCACGACTATCCCATTCGCAGAGAAAACAGCAGTACTTTGTGTATCCAGTCTGCAGACCAAGCAAGAGAGCAACAACCTTCAAATCGCCACAAAGCTGCCACTGATGTTGGTCATAGTTTATGCACCTCAAAAGTTGTTTCATGTTGTCATAGGTTTCCTTCATATGGACTGCATGACCAACTGGAATTGATGGCAAAACATTGCCATTATGCAGTAAAACAGCTTTAAGACTCGTCTTCGATGAATCAATGGACGGTCTCCACTCATCTGAATCGTGAACGATGTTGAGGGCTGCCATCACACCATCGATGTTGTTGCAGGCTACAAGATCACCTTCCATGAAGAAGAATGGGACAAGATCCTTTTGACGGTCACGGAACATGGAAACCCTAACATCACCTGCCAGGAGATTCCACTGCTGTAGTCTGGAGCCCAACAGCTCTGCCTTACTCTTGTGTAGTTCCAAATCCCTGACAAAGTCATTCAGTTCACCTTGTGTTATGAGGTGTGGTTCAGAGGAGGAGGATGGGAGAAAATGTGGGTCCTGTGACATTGATGGTTCAGGACCAGAAGTTTCATCCTCTTCCTCGTCTGACTCAAGTGAGAATGATTCTGGTGCATCAGGAACCGGCAGTCCTTCTCCGTGGGGTACTGGGCGTATAGCTGATGGAATGTTTGGATAATGCACAGTCCACTTTTTCTTGTTTGACACGCCTTTCCCAACTGGAGGCACCATGCAGAAGTAACAATTGCTGGTATGATCTGTTGGATCTCTCCAAATCATTGGCACTGCAAAAGGCATAGATTTCCTTTTCCTGTTCAACCACTGGCGAAGATTTGTTGCACAAGTGTTGCAGCATATGTGTGGGGCCCACTTCTTGTCCTGATCTCCAATTTTGCAGCCAAAAGAAAGGTGATAGGCTTTCTTAACCATAATGGTTATACTGCACTTTTGTGATGAAAAAGTCACTTCACCACAAACATAGCAGAAGTTATCTGCACTGTTCACACAAGTACGAGTCATCTCTGCTCACTTGGCTAAACAGAAATGTATCCCTTTGCAAAAATCAAACATTGACAAATAAGAGAGCACAACACTGTATGATTTCTAGAGCTGATCTAGGGCAATTTGTTCAGCAGAGTGATGTAAGCTTCGTTATGATTGCATCATCCATGACTTCTAGGAATAACATGATGCAATTCATATCATGTATGACGCAATACCAGCTTCAGATTGCATCATTCATTGTTTTGCCTAAAAAGCAAGTACTGTCCAAACCCAGTCATAGATTTATTCATAGATCCAGTCAAAGATGTATTTTAGTCATTTCTGGTTTAAATTGAGATCCCTTCCCTTTATAACTCACTTAGCCTCCGCCATTCCCAAGTCAAGGGTCGTATATACTGACCCAATAGCATATCTTGAAAACTAGAGCCAATCAACAATTTTAAGCATCATTTTCGTTCTCAGTGACCCAGAATTAGTAAAGTTTGACTACATTTATTTCAGAAGCATTTTGGCTATAGAGCAGTGTTATAGACTTCAATCATATCCCCTCTTAGTCGTCTCTTTTCCAAGCTGAAAAGTCCCAGTCTTATTAATCTCTCCTCATGCGGAAGCCGTTCCATACCCCTAAGCATTTTTGTTGCCCTTTTCTGAACCTTTCCCAATTCCAATATATCTTTTTTGAGATGGGGTGACCACATCTGCACACAGTATTCAAGATGTGGGCGTAACATGGATGTATATAGAGGCAATATGATATTTTCTGTCTTATTATCTAACCCTTTCTTAATGATGCCCAACATTCTGTTTGCTTTTTTGACTGCCCTGCACATTGAGTGAATGTTGTCAGAGAGCTATCCACAATGACTGCAAGTTGAGTTGTAACAGCTAACAGCTCACACCATCTGCATCACTGTCGCAGTCAGGTTATGGGGCTGGGTTGGACCCCTACAGCCCTAAGTGGCTTGGGTGCCCGAGAAACAGCCTCTGTCTTCTGAGCTGAAGACACCTCCTTGGACAACAGCAGGGTGTTCTCAGTCAGTGTTTTCCCCACGAATTGAAATGGGGGGCCGGTTACTGTCTCAATACAGAACCCAGGGATCCGGGGGTGGGGGCATCATTCCCAGAGGGACCATGGGAATTATAGGCTACAGCAAGGAATGCTGGAAAAAGGAGTAGAGACACAAATGAGTTCAGGGAAAAAGTGGAGAGGCCAGAAGCTCCTCATCAGAAAAGAGAAGGAACTGTTCATACCCTAGCTCCCTTTCTTAGCATTCCAATGGCCCCACTGGGAGTTACTCCCTTCGGAATGCCTGCACTGAGACAGAACCTGTGACAGTGCTAGACCTGGGTCTGTCCTAACAGCACCGGCACAGCCGGGGCCAGGCTCCATTTAGAAAAACATCGGCAATTCCAGCTGGGGTGATGGGCTGGGCAAAATAACCCAAAAAGGTCAACCAGTGATAAACACCTGGCTGCTTCAGTGGGGGAGGGGGGATCCTGGGCCGCCTGGAGGTTGAAAGGGGCCTACTGAGCTCAGCTGGAAACCTTGATTCAATGGGCTTTGGCTCAGCCGACTGGACAGAGAGCTGCCGTGGGGACCAGTAAAGGAAGTCCAGTGCAGTTTTTGGCCAAGCATTAGTGTGTGGTCATGGCAAGAGCGGGGAAGTGATAGTCCCTTGGTATGGCTTTGGAGTCACCACAACTGGAATAGTGCGTTTGTGTCACAGACAGACACTGAGGGACTGGAGGGATTAATGGGACAGAACAAAAGAGATGAATCCATCTAGTCTGGCACAGCGATAGTTCAGGACAGGATATGATGGCCTACACCTAGTTGAAGGGTGTGAAACCAGGGTGGTAGAGGAATTGGTTAGGGTGGCACAAATGAGGTGACAGTCAGGCTGAATAGCAGGAGACGCTTCCTGGCACTGAAAGCTGTGAGGCTGTGGAACAACCTCTCCTCTCCCCAGGAATTGATGGAAGCCCTGGTGCTTGAGGCTCTTAGGGCCTGACAGGGAAAAGCACTAGAAAACGGCTTGATAGGATCCTAGCTCCAGGAGACGGAGGGACTGAGCTGATGGGACTTATGTGCAAACTTCAGTTCCATTGATGGTGCCATAGCCAGCAGGTGACACAATAATTGCATGGTGATGCAAAGGGCTGGCCTGACAGGTCTGGAGGCTGAACTCTGTATCCACAGAAGAGTCCTCTTGGATCATGAGGCAAGATCTGGTCTCCTCACAGCATTTCAGTTCATGGAGAGTGAAAATATGCTAGGGAGACCATATTTCATGGTGTTTTGGCCCCATACATAGCTCCCTGAGACAACAGAGAAATCTCATGACAAATATGAGCACCAACCCAAATGCTGAGCTACCTCTATTAGTTCATCTTTCCCCACAGATGTGCCTGGTGCTTTAGAAACTCCCTGCACCAAAGAGCATACAAGATCAGCTGGCAAAAACAAGAGGGGGTGTGAGGGTTTACGCCCCTCGTTACAGGGCAGCACGGCCTAGTGGCCAGAGGCCATAGGATAAACCCTTGTCGCAGGGTAGCACGGCCCAGTGGCCAGAGTCCATGTAACCGCCCCTGGTTGCAGGGCAGCACGGCCCAGTGGCCAGAGTCCATGTAACCGCCCCTGGTTGCAGGGCAGCACGGCCCAGTGGCCAGAGTCCAGGGAATTAGCCCTTGGATACAGGGCAACATGGCCTAGTAGCCAAAGTCCATAGAATGAGCCTGTGATGGTATACGCCCCTCGTCACAGGGCAGCACGGCCTAATGGCCAGGGTCTAGGGAATTAGCCCTTGGCTACAGGGCAACACGGCCAAGTGGCCAAAATCCATAGAACAAGCCCTTGGGTACAGGGCAGCAGGACCTTACTGCTGGCTCAGCGTGGGTGGTCCTACCGAAACACGCTGAGGCTTACTGGGGGCAAAGTACCAGTCTGTCACCCCCACCCCCCCGGGTCAGTTCCTGCTGGTTTGGGAGTTGGGCCCATGAATCCCAGGTTCCTCCGCAGGTCTCCGGGGCCATCGCCTCCTCTGGTTCCTCCCCCAGTAGCGGTTCGTGCCGGTCGGAAGAAGCCTCCGCTCCGAGCGGCTCTGAGAGCGTCGGCTGGTCCTCTGCAGGACCTGCCCGGTTAGGTCCTTCTTCTTCGGCTGCCAGCCCAGACTGAGCTGAGTTCCCTCCTTTTATACTCCTGGAGCATTTGGAGCATGCCCAGTACTGGCGGGGCAGGACTTCCGCTGACAGAGCTACCTGTCTGTCACTTCCGGGGCTAGTGCGGGGCGGAGCTGCCCCATCACACAGGGCAACAAACAGTGATTTGCAAGCAGGCTCCTGCAGGACGCAGATACCCACTCCTGCATGGAGCTCGCTGAGAGGTCACTTGTTGAGGGAGAGCGCACCTGCCCCATAAGGAGCTGCCAAGGGTGGACCCAATGTTCCTCCCAATCCTTTGTTTAGCCTGCAACACGCACATTCTGGACCCTGGTTTTCACTGACATCAGTGGGAGCTTGGATGGCCAGCTAGCAACAGTTTCCACAAATGCCTCCTTCTCCTCTAGCTTGCTAAGAAACATCGTCCCTCCCTCCCAGATAAAGACCTGCCCACAGCGATCCATGCATTCATCACCTCCAGCTTCAACTGCTGTCATTCACTGTATTGGAAGCTGTGATGAAGTGGGGTTTTCCCCCTTGTTATGTTGCATTTAAGCCTTACTGTCCTGTATTAATACTGTGTGTACCTCAGTTTCCCTGTGTACTGCCCCAATGCCTAGGTGGTGGGAATTGGATAAGAACATAACAATGGCCCGAATGGGTCAGACCAAAGGTCCACCTAGCCCAGTATCCTGTCTTCCGACAGTGGCCAATGCCAGGTGCCCCATGGGGAATAAACAGAACAGGTGATCATCAAGTGATCCATCCCCTGTCGCTCATTCCCAGCTTCTGGCAAACAGAGGCTAGGGACACCATTCCTGCCCATCCTGGCTAATAGCCATTGATGGACCTATCCTCCATGAATTTATCTAGTTCTTTTTTGAACCCTGTTATGGTCTTAACCTTCACAACATCCTCTGGCAAGGAGTTCCACAGGTTGACTGTGCATTGTGTGAAGAAATACTTCCTTTTATTTGTTTTAACCCTGCTGCCTATTAATTTCATTTGGTGACCTCTAGTTCTTGTGTTATGAGAAATAGTAAACAACACTTCCTTATCTACTTTCTCTACACCAGTCATGATTTTATAGATCTCAATCATATCTCCCCTTAGCCGTCTCTTTTCCAAGCTGAAAAGTCCCAGTCTTATTAATCTCTCCTTATACGGAAGCCGTTCCTTACTTAACTATCTTTAGTAATTTTGTATCATCTGCAAATGTTGCCACCTCACTCTTTATCCCTTTTTCCAGATCATTTATGAATATGTTGAATAGTACTGGGCCCAGAACAGACCTCTGGGGGACACCACTACTTACGTCTCTCCATTTTGAAAACTGACCATTTATACCTACCCTTTGTTTCCTATCTTTTAACCAGTTACCACTTTGCGTAAGAGCCTTTGGTGAGGGACCTTGTGTGACTTTTGCTGAAGCCCTCAGGGCAAGTGGTGAGGCTGCCTAGTTGCCTGTACGTAAGCTATGGTTGATGCCCTTCATAACCTGAGACCCAGGAGAGGGATGCGACCAGGTGACATTTTGCTTGGGAAGCAGGACAAAGCCCGGGGGAGGAGTAACGGGCGTGTTGGTGGCCAGGTAGCAGATTGCAGGGCAGTCTGCTGTGCAGGACTTGAGGGGGGAGTCCAGGGCATCTGGCCCGGGATTCCCCCAAGATGGACTGTGATAGCAAGCTCTGTTCTATGCTGTGTGCCTGTTGACTCGCTGTAGGAAGCACACAGTGAACAGGGGTTCTGAATCCTCCGAGGACAGACACAGGAAGGCCAAAGCCATGTAGGGTTCTTGCCATGGCAATATCCTGACTGGCTTCATTCAGAGCAGCTGCAGAGCGTTGGCCTGGTGACTCCATGACAGAAGCCGAATGTGAAGGTGATGCACAGGCTCCAGCTTGTACAGGGTGCAACTGCTCACCTTTTCCATGGCTTAGGCCACTGTGAGCATATCAGGGCTATATGCATTTCTCTCCACTGGCTCTGAGCCTCTTGCAATGCCCCAGTAAGGCATTGGTCCCGTCAGGGTTCCCTCCCCACTCTGAACTCTGGGGTACAGATGTGGGGACCCGCATAAAAGCCCCCCTACGCTTATTTCTACCAGCTTAGGTTAAAACTTCCCCAAGACACAAATCCTTTCCTTGTCCTTGGACGGTATTGCTGCTACCTTCAAGTGATTTAGACAAAGATTCAGGAAAAGAACCACTTGGAGTTTCTATTTCCCCAAAATATACCTCCAAGCCCCTTTACCCCCTTTCCTAGGGAGGCTTGAGAATAATATACCAACCAATTGCCTTTAATAAAAGTACAGACCAGACCCTTTATTTTTAGACACTAAAATCAATCAGGTTCTTAAAAGAAGAACTATATTATAAAGAAAAAAGTAAAAGAAGCACCTCGTAAAATCAGGATGAACGGTAATTTTACAGGGTGATAAAAAGATTTAAAACACAGAGGATTTCCCTCTAGGCTCAACTTCAAAGTTACAAAAACAGGAATAAACCTCCCTCTTAGCATAGGGAAAATTCTAAAACAAAAGATAATCTAACACATTTCCTTGCCTTTTCTTACAATTTCTGTAATTTTAGATGTATCATTTCAAGGTATCTTTTCAAGAGATGGGTTACCTGTTTGGTCTCTCTCTCTCTATCCAGAGGGAACAACAAAGAGAGCACAAACAAAACCTCCCCCCCGCCCCAGATTTGAAAGTATCTTCTTTTCCCATTGGTCCTTCTGGTGAGGTGCCAACTAGGTTAATTGAACTGATTAACCCCTTACAGATAAAATGATTCTGTACCTCTCTCTGTACCTCTGGCCAAGAGGGATTTTATGTTACTGCAGACATAAAGGTTGTTACCCTTCCCTTTATATTTATAACAGGTCCTAATTTTGGAGGAAATTCATGGATCAAACCCCACATACATCAAAAGCAGACCTTTGATCTACAACCCACAGAGACAGTTGTGCTCCTCTGGTACAATGCAGATCTCAGAGCCCAAGATGAAGCATGTGACAGCTGGGGACAAAGCATTTTCTGTCTAGGAGATCTGTCCAAGAAGAGGGGAGGAAATTAATAAAATAATGTAAAAAAAAAATCAAAAACAAAACCCCTCTCCCAAGCAGAGCTTTGACTCTGAAAAGGGAGACGTGCAAGAGAGTCCATGTAATCCACTAGAGACTTCTCTGTTACAACTCATCTTATATTGGAGGCACGCATCTGCTACGGTGATGCTGCAAGCTGAAACCTGGGACAGACGGACAGACAGATGTAAAAGGCGCTGGCTGGAGAGGTTAGAGGTGGGTGGTACTCAGTATCTTTACAATTCAAGCCCTCAAGTTTCAGCTGGTGATTTACTTCCTGTCTCTGCTCTGTTACACTGGCAGATCTCAGCCCTGTGCAGAATATGCTGGTGCAGGAGGGCCGTGTTTGGTCCCCTCGATCTCGCCAGGAAGCAATGACGTGCAGGAAGAGCTGGTCGGGAATTTTTCAATGAAATGTTTTTCGTTGGAAAATGACGATTTGTTATAATTGAACCTTTGCGTGGAAACGTATCAGGTTCAACAAAACCTTTGTGTGGAAGGTGTGTCACGTCCAAGGCGGAATTTCTGGTGAGCGAGACTAACTTACCCTCAAATAGTCAGGAGTTCAGTAGCTGGGGCAATCACTGAGGGATGGGGAGACCCAGGCTCAGGTCCCTGCTATGCCTGATTTAAAGCAGCAGGTTGACAGTGGGTCTCTTCCAGCCCAGGGGCTATAGAGTCACACACATATTTCCTGGCCCAGGGAATGTTTAATTATTTATACCAAATGGAACAGCTCCTAGAGGAGAGATTGACTCCATGGTTGGGTGGTTCAGGCACTCACCTGGCATGTGGGAAACCCAGATTCAAGTCACTGCTGTGAATTAGGCAGTCCCCTGCCTCTCAGAGAGTGCCCCAACCATCAGGCTACTGGCTATAACAGGGCAAGTTGCTCCCTCGCTTGTGTTTTTTGGTGAAAAATTTCTAATGATCTCGTTATCATTGCTCAGCGGAATGAAAGGGAATTTCTAAACCTCAACATTTTTCACGTTTCCTGGCCACTCCATTATGAGACCTGGCCCTTCTCTAACCCCCACTGCAGTGTGATCATTGCACATCTTCTGAAAAGCTGTAAATCCAGCTCCAAATGTTAAATGCACATTTGTTATTGAAAACACACTTGCTCTGGTTTCACTCCTGGTGTGTGTCTTACAGATGAGCTAATCCTCTGTGAATGTGTCTCTAATTCATTTCTTTGAATTTAACGATCAGACAGTATGGCCCCAACTGAATCCTAATTTCAATGACATCCAAATTAAAAGCACATTTTGACGTGTTCTCTCAGTGCCATATGCCACGTATGAGCTTCTAAACAGATTGAAAAATCAAGCTATTAATTGAAAGCAGCAGTTTCCCAGAGTTGAAGGCCCTCTTGCTGAAAGTGAGGTCCAGGTTGAATCCAGGACAGGAAAGGCCTCATGCCAGAGCCTGAAGCAGGTGCCATGCAGCTGTGATTTATCAAGAACAAGAAGAGCTTCACTGCCTCGTTCCCCCTATATCAAGAGAGTTCTGTGCCAGATTTGCCATACTGACTCAGAGTATTGTCCTTTCTGATCCATTGCCATATCAGATCTGCCTACTGGTCCATGAGTCCTGTGTCCTCCCTCCTGCACTGGCCACTATCTGATAATTCAGAGGAAGACAAAACAAACAAACAGCAAACCCACAATTCACCTGACCAACAGGGCAATCCTGCACCTGGAGTTCATCCCTTCCTGACTCTTGTGATGATCAGCTGATGCCCTGAAGCATGAGATTTAATTACTCTTCTCTTAGCCTGTCTAGTAATGAATATGATGAGTGGGTCCTAGGTCTCATTGAAACACGGAGGTTCTTTCAGTTTTTGTTCAGTCATTTGTGAAAGCAGATTGGAAAGGGGTTTATACCACATCCTGGGATCATAAACCTTCCCCTTGTCACTTTTCAATGAGATGAGTCACTATTTTCCACTGCAATGGATCCATTTTGAAATGATGCATTTCCCACTGAACAATCTATCTGAGAATCAAGTATGAGAGGGGTAGCCGTGTTAGTCTGGATCTGTAAAAAGCAACAGAGAGTCCTGTGGCACCTTTAAGACTAACAGATGTATTGGAGCATAAGTTTTCATGGGTGAATACGTCTGACGAAGTGGGTATTCACCCATGAAAGCATATGCTCCAATACATCTGTTAGTCTTAAAGGTGCCACAGGACTCTCTGTTGCTTTTTATCTGAGAATGTAGCACTGAGTACTGATAGCAACATAGATTAGATAATTTCCTGGGGATAATTTCCAACTGATGATCAGACAAAACCCAAGGGAAACGGTGGGTTCAGTTTTCAAGTGGTACCCGCTTCACAACTGGGAGAAAGATTCCTGTTTCTGCATGCGCCTGCTTTGTCCCAGGAAGTCCTTGAACCAACCACTAAACATTCGTATACCCTTTCATGCTTCAACCACTATTCCAGAGGACATGCTTCCATGCTGATGACGCTTGTTAAAAAAATAATGCATGAATTGAATTTGTGGCTGAACTCCTTGGAGGAGAGTTGTATGTCTCCTGCTTTGTGGTTTTACCCGCATTCTGCCATATACTTCATGTTATTGCAGTCTCGGATTATGATCCAGCACATGTTGTTTGATTTAAGAACACTTTCACTGCAGATTTGACAAAATACAAAGAAGGTACCAATTTGAGATTTCTAAAGATAGCTACAGCACTCGACCCAAGATTTAAAAATCAGAAGTGCCTTCCAAAATCTGAGAGGGGCGAGGTGTGGAGCATGCTTTCAGAAGTCTTAAAAGAGCAACACTCTGATGCGGAAACTACAGAACCCGAATCACCAAAAAAGAAAATCAACATTCTGTTAGTGGCATCTGACTCAGATGATGAAAATCAATGTGCGTCAGTCCACACTGCTTGTTAGAGGGCTTATTCCTTCACCCTCCCTACTTCCCTGGTCCTTCTCGCATGAACAGAGAGCAACAATACCTGAAGTCCGAAGGTGCAAACAATTCAGTGTTTATTGGGGTGAACTTCCAGCAGCTTAAATCCAAGTTCCTTTTTCCTTATTTTCAAATCCCAACTTACTTCCTGTTTACCTCTAATTTATATAGTAATATTCTTAGCTATACCTTAACCAATCATTTTACTGAAATCTATCTAACCAATCCTAATATAGTGTAACATAATTCTCTAACCAATTATATCCCACTACCCTAATTAACTTACACCTAGCAAAATTACTTATACAGCAGACAGAAACAATTAGAGAACCAGACAGACTGACAATAGAAAAGTGGGGGCCATAAAGATAAAACATACAGAAATGAGGGTTTCATAACCACAACTATTGAGAAGTGATTTCTTGCCGGACAGGATGCTATCAAACTAAGTTTTCTTTGACCATCTTTCTCTGGGGGAGATAGGAATATCAGGACAGGGCTGTGTTCCTAACAGCCCAACAGCACCTTACGCAACTAGTTTGAAATGTGAGGATGGGACCGTTCACTTCTCAGCTTATGGCTGCCTCTGCTGCTTAGCCAAAGGCCTTAGCGTAAGAACCAGGTCTCGGACTATCTAGTCAGAGAAGGGCCAGACACAGGCAGACTGTGATTGTCTTTGTTTTGTACCTCTATAACTAGCTAAGTGATAAAAATACACCTAAGTTCTTAAAGTCTAGGTCTTTACACGCGGGCCTGAATATCTATATCCTAACACTCCACCCCCTTTTTTTTCTTTTTCTTTTGGGATCCTCCTGCCCAGGTATCCCTGGAAAAGCATAGGACATATGGCGACACACTTTCTGATAGGCCCAGGCGTCAAGGTGGAAGGTGTCAATATTCCATCTGTCCCACTGCCCCTTGTGTAGTTCCGTGCCCTGCACCTTCTCTCGTACAGGCATACCACACCTATTCCAATGAGTGCTCCTGACTTCCCATTAGAGTGGGCCTGAGAAGGTTGGGTCCGGGTTATCTAGTACACTGGGCGGGAGGGCTTACTACATTACTTATAGGTTATAATTAGTGGCTGTTCTCTAGGGGGTTGTGCCCCCCTTGATCGTTTCCATATACAATGTAACACAAATACAGTTAACAATACACCAGCTGCTGTGATAATCCACAGCAACACCAAGGCCTGGTCTACACTACGACTTTAATTTGGATTTATCAGCTTTAATTCGAATTTACCCTGCAACCGTCCACACAACGATGCTATTTATTTCGATATAAAGGGCCCTTTAAATCGATTTCTGTACTCCACCCCGACGAGCGGAGTAGCGCCAAAATCGATTTTAACATTTCGAATTAGGGATAGTGTGGCCGCAATTCGATGGTATTGGCCTCCGGGAGCTATCCCACAGTGCATCATTGTGACCGCTCTGGACAGCAATCTAAACTCGGATGCACTGGCCAGGTAGACAGGAAAAGCCTCGCGAACATTTGAATTTCATTTCCTGTTTGCCCAGCGTGGAGAGCACAGGTGACCACAGATAGCTCATCAGCACAGGTAACCATGCAGGCCGATAATCGAAAAAGAGCACCAGCATGGACCGTACGGGAGGTACTGGATCTGATCGCTGTATGGGGAGAGGATTCAGTGCTTGCAGAACTTCGTTCTAAAAGACGAAATGCCAAAACTTTTGCAAAAATCTCCAAGGGCATGATGGAGAGAGGCCACAATAGGGACTCAGATCAGTGCCGCGTGAAAGTCAAGGAGCTCAGACAAGCCTATCAAAAAACAAAGGAGGCAAACGGTCGCTCTGGGTCAGAGCCGCGGACATGCCGCTTCTACGCCGAGCTGCATGCAATTCTAGGGGGGGCCGCCACCACTACCCCACCTGTGATCGTGGATTCCGGGTCGGGGATAGTCTCATCAGCGATGCCTGAGGATTCTGCCGATGGGGGAGAGGAGGAGGAGGAGGAGGAGGAGGAGGATGAGCTTGCAGAGAGCACACAGCACTCCGTTCTCCCCAACAGCCAGGATCTTTTTCTCACCCTGACTGAAGTACCCTCCCAACCCTCCCAAGCCAGTATCCAAGACCCTGACCCCCTGGAAGGGACCTCAGGTGAGTTTACCTTTGAAAATATAAAACTTGTTTTAAAAGCAAACGGTTTTTAATGATTACTTTGCCCTGAGGACTTGGGATGCATTCGTGGTCAGTTCAGCTACTGGAAAAGTCTGTTAACGTGTCTGGGGATGGAGCGGAAATCCTCCAGGGACATCTCCATGAAGCTCTCCTGGAGGTACTCCAAAAGCCTTGCCACAAGGTTTCTGGGCAGTGCATCCTTATTCCGTCCTCCATGGTAGGACACTTGACCACGCCATGCTTGTAGCAAGTAATCTGGTATCATTGCCTGACAAAGCCTGGCAGCGTATGGTCCCGGTGTTTGCTGGCATTCAAGCAACATCCGTTCTTTATCTTGTTGTGTAATCCTCAGGAGAGTGATATCACTCATGGTATCCTGGTTGAAATACGGGAACTTAATTAAGGGGACAGAGGTGGCCGTTCCTACTGGGCTGTTTGCCTGTGGCAGAAAATAAATCCTTCCCTGCAGTTAGCCAAGCGCAGATGGGAAATTGGCCCTGAGCTTTTCGCGTTTGGCTAGCAGGGATCTTCCCTGTTACCAGCCACGTGGTGGGGGGAGGGGTACAGCGATCATCCCAGAGAATTCATGGCGGGAGGGGGGGGTGGTTAGTTTGTTTTCTGCTGCTGCTGAATGTTAACAGAAAAACCGCAGCACTCTACAGGCTATGCTTGGTATGTGGGAAAGGAGGGCGCAGAAGCTGTAAGACAATGGCTTACCATGGCCGCATGCAAGCCGAATTCTGTTGCCCGGACCTGTGATCTCTAGCAGCAAAGCCACAGGCACTCAGCATTAAGAGGCAAAATGCGACCTTGCACAGAAATCACATGTGCTATGTAATGTGAATAGTGTTGGTCACCATGAAAGAGTATAAACATTGTTCTGCAAAATGTATCTTTTTAAACAATTCTCTCTTTTTTCCCCTCCCTACAGCAGCTGCAAATTCCTCAAGCCTCCCTCCTCCATCCCGAAGGCTATCACAGATAAGGCGTCGTAAGAAAAGAACGCGAGACGAGATGTTTTCAGAAATTATGGAATCCAGCCGCAGTGACAGAGCTCATCTGAATGAGTGGAAGGAAACGGTTTCAAAGTATAGGAAAGAAGCCAGTGAATGTGAGGACAGGAGGGACCAACGTGAGGACAGGAGGGACCAACGTGAGGACAGGAGAGACGCTCGAGATGAGAGGTGGCGGCAGGAAGATCAGAGGAGGCAGGATGCAACGCTGGGGCTGCTGCGTGAGCAATCAGACATGCTTCGGCGTCTGGTGGAGCTTCAGGAACGGCTGCAGGAAAACAGACTGCCGCTACAGCCCCTGTATAACCCCCCTCCCCATGTTCCGTATCCTCCTCACCCAGACGTGTAAGGGGGGGGGGAGGCTCCGTACACCTTCCCATTCCACCCCAGTAGACAGCCCAAGCAAAAGGCTGTCATTTTTTTAACCTTTTTTTAGTGGCCTTTTCCTTCCCACCGATCCTCCTCCCAAATCCCACCCGGGTTCCCTCCCTCTTTTTCTAATCTATTAATAAAGAATAAATGATTTTTAAATGATAGTGACTTTATTTGGTTTGAAAGAAAGCTGGGGGAAGGGGGAGGGTGGGTTCCTTACAGAAAATGAGTCAATAAAGGGGGCGGGTTTTCATGAAGGAGAAACAAACAGATATTTCACACTGTAGCCTGGCCAGTCATGAAACTGGTTTTCAAAGCTTCTCTGATGCACAGCGCTTCCTGGTGTGCTCTTCTAATCGCCCTGGTGTCTGGCTGCGTGTAATCAGCAGCCAGGCGATTTGCCTCAGCCTCCCACCCCGCCATAAAGGTCTCCCCCTTACTTTCACAGAGATTGTGGAGCACGCAGCAAGCAGAAATAACAATGGGGAGATTTCTTTGGCTGAGGTCAGAGCGAGTCAATAATGATCGCCAGCGACCTTTTAAATGGCCAAATGCACATTCTACCACCATTCTGCACTTGCTTAGCCTGTAGTTAAACAGCTCCTGACTCCTGTCCAGGCTGCTTGTGTATGGCTTCATGAGCCATGGCATTAAGGGGTAGGCTGGGTCCCCAAGAATAACTATTGGCATTTCAACATCCCCAACGGTTATTTTCTGGTCCGGAAAGTAAGTCCCTTGCTGCAGCCCTTTAAACAGAGTAGTGTTCCTGAAGACGCGAGCGTCATGAACCCTTCCCGCCCAGCCCGCGTTGATGTTGGTGAAACGTCCCTTGTGATCCACAAGTGCTTGCAGCACCATTGAAAAGTACCCCTTGCGGTTTATGTACTCGGTGGCTTGGTGCTCCGGTGCCAAGATAGGGATATGGGTTTCATCTATCGCCCCACCACAGTTAGGGAATCCCATTGCAGCAAAACCATCCACTATGGCTTGCACATTTCCCAGAGTCACTAACTTTCGTAGCAGCACCTGAGTGATTGCTTTGGCTACTTGCATCACAGCAGCCCCCACAGTAGATTTGCCCACTCCAAATTGATTCCCGACTGACCGGTAGCTGTCTGGAGTTGCAAGCTTCCACAGGGCTATCGCCACGCGCTTCTCAACTGTGAGGGCTGCTCTCATCTTGGTATTCTGGCGTTTCAGGGCAGGGGACAGCAAGTCACAAAGTTCCATGAAAGTGCCCTTACGCATGCGAAAGTTCCGCAGCCACTGGGAATCATCCCACACCTGCAACATTATGCGGTCCCACCAGTCTGTGCTTGTTTCCCTTGCCCAGAATCGGCGTTCCATGGCTAGAACCTGCCCCATTAACAACATGATCTCCAATGCACCGGGGCCCGCGGTTTCACAGAATTCTGTATCCGTGTCCGTGTCCATGTCCATGTCCATGTCCTCATCATGCTTGTCGCTGCGCTGCCGCCGCCGCTGCCTCCTCGCCTCATTTTTCTGGTCCTGGCTCAGCATAAACTCCACGAGAACGCGCGAGGTGTTTACAATGTTCATGACTGCTGTTTTAAGCTGAGCGGGCTCCATGCTTGCCGTGGTATGGAGTCTGCAGTGTTCACCCACCCAGGAAAAAAAGCGCGAAATGGTTGTCTGCCGTCCGTTGCTTTCAAGCAGGGAGGGAGGGAGGGAGGAGGTGAGGCTGTACCCAGAACCACCTGCGACGATGTTTTTTGTCCCATCAGGCACTGGGATCTCAACCCAGAATTCCAATGGGCACGGGAGACTGCGGGAACTATGGGATAGCTATGGGATAGCTACCCAGAGTGCAACGCTGCAGAAATCGACGCTAGCCCCGGTACTTGGACGCACACCGCCGAATTAATGTGCTTAGTGTGGCCGCATACATTTCGACTTTATACAACCTGTTTTCCACATTCGAATTATATAAATTCGGATTAATCCCGTAGTGTAGACATACCCCAAGAGTCCTGACCACTGCAGTATTAACTGAGCATTTTGAATACCTACACATATTTCTCCCCATGTTAATCTTCTGAAGCCATCCCTCACCCATGTTACCAGGTTCCCTGCCCAATGAGTTAACTGCAAGTTTACCTTTTCTGCTGTGCTTCACCCTGTGGCAACTGCCAATAGTTCCTGTGCCATTAATTTATTAATTTGTTGTTGAAATCTCACATTTTGGCTTACTAATTGTTTGGTTACCCGCTTGTCCCCCAGAGTCCATGTTCCCTGCTGCCCACAATCTCCTTTTCTGACCACAATTCCAGGTGTGTCCCCTCACCCACCAATTGAATTGTTGTTTCAATCCTTTTATGTACATACTACAGTTAGGATGAATTTGGTCCATCCTCCATTCCTTGGAGCATCCAACCCATGTAATAGAGTGAAAGGATACATTAAAAAGTGCTGGCTGCACCTACTCCCACAATGGTTCCCATATATTTGCTCGTCGGGGAATATTCTCTGCTCCAGGCTGTGGCCACTTTATACCGACACTGCCAAATTCCTGTTGGTACATCTTTCTCTGGGGAGATTCTCATAGTTTTTATTGGCTTTATTACCATAGGTTGCACGTGTAGCCGTTCATGTGTTTTCTCCTTATGACACTTTACATCATGGGATCTGAATAGAATTTGTAAATGTGACAATTGTGATTAGCACTAGTAATTGTTCCATCCTTTTCTCCTTTTTGAATTAACCTGTAATACACACATAACAAAATGTACATGTCCCCTTTCCCAATCCCGTGCTTGTACCTTTTTATTTGCGTGCAGTGAACCCACTCCCGTCCTCCATTCTCTGTACCCAATAATAGCAGACTGGGCCCTAATTGGTCAAGGACAAGATAGGGGCCCTTCGATTTAGGAGCTGGAAATGGATGGTGTTGACCTGGAATCTGGTACATCACTAGATCTCCCACCGTGGGTAGATCACGCTCCCCGGGCAGGTCATGCCATGCTTTGACACTTGCTGCTCCTTGCTCATCTCGCCAGGCCACTGTGACGGGTTGGGTCACAGAAACCCCCTGGGAGCTGCCACCTGATGTGCCCAGACTACTTCTACCCCTGCTTTCCCTGCCAGCTCAGGACTCCAGCACCCTGTCTTGCTGAGCCAGACACTCCCGTCTGCTCCAACAAAGACCCAGGGTCTGAATTACTTGCCCCAAAGCTGCAGGTTTACCTGAAAGCACCTAACAGAAGTGTTCCTGTCTTTAACACTCAGATGCCCAACTCCCAAATAAATCAGTTTTACCCTGTATAAAGTTTATAAAGGGAAAACTCATAAATTGTTCTCCCTTTATAACACTGATGTAACCCCTTGGGGGTTTAGAGAGCATGGCCCCTTTAAATCTTTTTCCTGCGGGGAGGAGGAGAGTGAGAAAAAAGGAGGGAAACTCCAGGGAGTGCGGCTGGAGCTCGGAGGGAGAGAGGGGCAGCAAGCAGGCCCTGGCCAAGGAAGCAGCAGAGAACCTGCCTGAAGCCTGGGAAGGACAGGGCCGATCGGGGACACCCCAGGACAGGAGCCAGGAGGAGCACTGTGCCAGGGAGGAATTGCCCGAGAAGGACAGGCCGGAGCTGGACCCAGTATCACGGCTGCCCAGAGCTGCATGGGGCTGTGAGTACTGGGGCTTGTGACTCTGCATTGGGAACAAGGAGGGAGGCTGTAGCTAGTTAAGTGGGGAGGGGGTCGCTCTGTGTGGCTTTGCAGAGAGCGGCAGAAGAGGGCAGCGGAGGGGTTTGTTGGGGGAAGGTTCATTGGCGCTGAAGACGGCCAGGAGCACCCAAGACTCACCACTGGACTGGAACTTTGCTCAGGACTCCTGAACTGTGTGTGCAAACAGATTGCTCAATGTCTGCCCTTCCAGACTGTGCTACCACTGGGCCTGTGGGGCCTTGGCTTGGATGCAGCCCTGTTCTACTTCTCCCCCCTATATTTCCCCTTGTTGTTGTTCTCCTCTCATCCCTCTGTAAATAAATATTTCCCTTTCTTATACCCATTGTACTTTTCCTCTGCGTGTGTGTGTTCACTCTGGGGGGTTTGGAACAGGTGCCCCTGGGGTGGAAGGGATTTCTCCTGCTGCATTCCTGCACATGCCTTCTCTTGGCCAGAACTGCCTGCACATGCCTCCCTCTTGGCCACGTGGGCGCTAAAGTTACACTTGGTGGCCCGTACGGGGACTTTGCAGTACACACACACACACACACCCCTACGTCGTGCACCCCGGGCTCTTCTTCACAGAGCAAAGAAACTCCTGAGTGACTTTCATCTCAGTTTAAAAAAAAAAAAAAAACGGAGAGAGGATTATTAGAAGACCTGTGCCGAGGGGCATGAATCCCAGTAACCAAAGCTGTGCTGGTGGCGGTGTTCCCAGAAGAGATGGAACCAAATGAAATTGAGGAGAGCTTAGATGCAGCTGAAATACTGGGGAGAGTAAAGGTCCGCACCCGTATTTACAACTGCAAAGTGAAGGGCATGGTAGCACTATGTACTCACTGCAAGGAAACAGATCTTGATAAAGTGCCCAAAGAGGTGCAAGTAGAAGGTATTCCCTGGACAATTCTGGGGGCAGAGCAGTCCCCTCCTAGTGTGCCTGTGTCACTTGAGGTGGATTCTTTAGCGCAGAAATTGCAGGCTCTGATGGTGGATGAGAAGCGGACAAGAGAAGAATTAATTTTGGCATTAGGAGGGGCTCCAACACCTGCAGCACCCAGCCTGGTGGGATGGGCCAAAGAGCTGGGAAACACTCTCAAAGATGCATTGAGGCCGGTATATGAAAATGCTCCATACAAGCGGTTACGTTCATTCTCGGGGATGTCATCTGTACCCCCAGGGGAGGAGGATTACGAGACCTGGAGGGATTTTACGGTGCCACTTGTCCAAAAGTGGGAATGCTCTGATGCTGAGAAGCTGAAACGTGTGCTTGAGAGTCTGAGGGGACCTGCCATGCGAATTATCCGAGCCCTGAAAGACTCCCAACCAGCTGCCACAATGCAAGACTATTTAACCGCTCTAGAGAGTGTCTACGGTGCTACTGATAGCAGTGAAGACCTGTATTATCATTTCCACCATACCTATCAGCAGCCCCAAGAACAATTGTCGGATTTCATCAGGAGACTAGAGGATTTGCTCCCGCAGGTAGTGTGGAAGGAGGGCATGCCCACCAAGCGCATTGATTCCGCTAGGTTGGACCAAATCCTTCGGCGCCAGTGAACTTTCCCCCAACAAACCCCTCCGGTGCCCTCTTCTGCCGCTCTCTGCAAAGCCACACAGAGCGACCACCTCCCCACTTAACTAGCTACAGCCTCCCTCCTTGTCCCCAATGCAGAGTCCCAAGCCCCAGTACTCACAGCCCCGTGCAGCTCTGGGCAGCCGTAATACTGGGTCCAGCTCCAGCCTGTCCTTCTCGAGCGATTCCTCCCTGCAGGGCTGGCTTTAGGAGATGCGGGGCCCCACGCCGGGACACGAATTGTCTCGCGCCCCCTGCCCCAACTCTGCCCCGGCCCCGCCCCAACTCCGCCCCCTCCCTGCCCCATTGGATCCCTACCCAAATCCCTGCCCTGGGCCCACCCCCAGCCCCACCCCCTCTCTGCCCCATTGGATCCCTCCCCAAAGCCCCGCTCTGGCCCCGCCTCTTCCCCAAGCACTCCACATTCCTCCTCCTCACCCCTCCCTCCCAGGCTTGCGCTGATCAGCTGTATGGCGGCACAAGCGCTGGAGGGAGGGGGGAGAAGCAGGATGCGACTTTTTTTTTTCCCCCCCCCCGCTCCGCCGGCAGCCCCGGACGTTGCGGGTCCCTCTTAGGCGCGGGGCCCCATTCCGGGGAATCGGCCGAATCGGCTTAAAGCCGGCCCTGCCTCCCTGGCACAGTGCTCCTCCTGGCTCCTGTCCTGGGGTGTCCCCGATTGGCCGCCCTGCCCTTCCCAGGCTTCAGGCAGGTTCTCTGCTACTTCACTTTGCCAGGGCCTCTCTCCCCCTCTCAGCTTCAGAGTCACCCCCTGGAGTTTCCCTCCTTTTTTCTCACTCTCCCCCTCCCCCCCAGGAAAAAGATTGAAAGGAGCCATGCTCTCTTACAGTAGCATAAAACAATTAAGCATGTTTCCATAAAGCCTTATGGGAGGTACTGTCACAGCCACCACCTGCTGTACCTGTTTTACATGGTCAATTAGAGTTAAAATCCATTCTTGTGTTAAGCCATGTCAGGTACTGGGGTAAGTAGATTTTCCCACCATTTCCCATGAGAGCCTCATATGGAGAAAATCCTGTGCCCTTTGATTCTCGGGCCCTTATTCTCATTAAGACAAAGGGCAGTAACTGTGACCAGTTTTTTCCTCCGATTTCCACTCCCTTTCTCACTTTTAATGGTGCAGTTCATGAGTCCCGTCTGCCCCGCAGCCTGTGGGTGATAAGCAATATGGAACAATTGTGTGATTCCAGCAAGGGCTGATAGCTCTTCTAACAGATCTGACCGGAAAGCAGCTCCTTAGTCTGATTCAATCACCTTTGGGACCCCCCAGTGAGTGAATACCTCATTTACCAGTATTTCAGCAGTTACTCCGGCAGTTTGATACTTTGTGGGGAAAGCTTCCACCCACCTTCTGTGATCTGGTGGTAGGGGTCCTGTGTAGTCGATTTGTATTCTTTCCCAAGGTCCCTTTGGGGCTTGTCTCATTAATTCTCCTCTTAGCACCTTGTGAGGTGGGTTGTGCCTGGCACAGTTCAAACAACATTCCAGATGTGATTTTAAATCAGCTGCTATTCCTGGCCACCAGCACAACCTTTTTAAAGTTCCCAGTGCCTCCTCAAACCCTGGGTATCCCCCAGCCAAGCTCCCATGCACCCAGCTAAAGAAAGCTGTCCGGCTTCCCTGAGGGCACAGCATTACTGGTCCCTCAGCTGTTAAGACACACCAAATCCCTTCCATTAGTTCCATGCCTGTCCCCAAGTTTCATGATGCCTTCCTGTCCTGGGTCAGATTTTTGCAACTCTCGAATTCGCCCTCCCCGATCTGCATCCACCCCATTTCTTGTTATCACTGCTATAGGCACACTCTCTTCTGGCTTCCAGGGCCATGGGGGTGCCTCTGTTGCAGCCTGTTTGGCCTCTGCATCAGCCAGATTATTCCCTTTGCTTAGGGGTTCTGTTTTCTTGTGTGCCTTTATCTTTACCACATTGATCTGTGTAAGACAGTGACTGAGCTCCTCCACTCGCTTCCACCAGTTAGCACGCTTGATTATGGAGCCGTCTGTTGCCCTGAAATGATTCTCCGCCCACCATCTCAGCATTAATGTGACCCCAAGAAATACATAATCTGAATCTACCACCCCCAACATTCTGACTCAAATTTGGGATCCACTTAATTTAAAGCTGTTAGCAAGGCTGCCAGTTCTGCCTCCTGAGCTGACCTTGCTTCTAGCAAGAAACCAATAGTGCTCACTGTCTCATTTCCTCTGATTCCCACAACAGCTAATCCTGCAGTTTTCTGTGCCCCCTGATACCTACAACTTCCATCTAAAAACCATACTAGTGTCCCCTCCTTTCCCTGATTGGGGTTAGCCACCCGAAACACCTGATGTTGGGATTTACCTGGGCTGGCTTCACATTGGTGTGGGGTGCCAGCCAGATGTAATCCGGCTACCCAGACTATGGATTCCTTTAACACTTCTGCTTTAATGTTTTCTGCTTGTAGTGCCAGCAGGGCCGGTGCAACCTATTAGGCGACCTAGGCGGTCGCCTAGGGCGCTAGGATTTGGGGAGCAGCATTTTCTTTGGTGGCAACCGCGGCGGCCGGATCTTTGGCCGCCCTGGTCACTGCCGGCATTTAGGAGCTGGGGCAGAGGGGCGTGGGGAAGGCCGCCTGCAGCAAGTAAGGGGCGGGAGTGGCACGCAGGGGAACTCCCCGCCCCAGCTCACCTCTGCACCTCCTCCCTTGAGCATGCCACCCCACTCTGCTTCTCTCCCTCCCAGGCTTGCAGTGCCAAACAGCTGATTCTCCCGAGGAATAGGATACTGTTTCTGTGGGGGAGGGTCCCCTCCCTCCAGCATGCTGCCCCTACCACAATCCAGGTTATCCTTAGCCCATACAGGAATGTGTTCCCATCCTGCCATGGGTGGTGGGAGGGCATGTGTCGCTTTAATGGTCAGAGTGGCTAACCCCATAGGAATGGTATAGCCCTGTCAGTCCTGCATCTGCCCCAGTAAACACACCCAATTGGCTAAACCCAGTACAAGTCCCAGTTTGTGTAAATCTTCTGCCCCCAACAGATTAAGCATATCATTACAACCTCACGTAATCTCCCCTTCCCCCCAGATTCCTTTGATCTGTCCCCACCTCAGGGTTAACTGTGTCTCCCTTCCCATTGCCCCTACAATTGTTACAGTTCTTTCTGAGGGCCTCCCCTGCCCTCATGTGCTTAAGCTCATGGCTGCTCCAGTGTCTATTAAAAACTCCCTCATGGCACTCCCTTTGATCGCCCTCTGGAACGTGGGGCGACCAGATGCATCCCGCCCTAAACTGAGAACATGGACAGGACGCCTCCCAGGGCACCCCTGAGGATATGTGTACACTACGAAATTAGGTCGAATTTATAGAAGCCGGTTTTATAGAAATCGGTTGTATACAGCCGATTGTGTGTCCCCCCACAGAAAATGCTCTAAGTGCATAAAGTCGGCGGACCGCGTCCACAGTACTGAGGCTAGCGTCGACTTCCGGAGCGTGCACTATGGGTAGCTATTCCACAGTTCCCGCAGTCTCCGCCGCCCATTGGAATTCTGGGTTGAGAGCCCAATGCCTGAATGATGCAAAACAGTGTCACGGGGGGTTCTGGGTACATGTCGTCAGGCCCCTCCCCCTCCGTCAGAGCAACGACAGACAATCGATTCGTGCCTTTTTACCTGGGTTACCTGTGCAGACAACATACCACGCCAAGCATGGAGCCCGCTCAGCTCAGCTCACCATCACCATATGTCCTCTGGGTGCCGGCAGACATGGTACTGCATTGCTACACAGCAGCGGCTAATTGCCTTTTGGCAGTAGACGGTGCAGTATGACTGGTAGCCGTCATCGGCAATCTGGGTGCTAGCAGATGTGGGGCTGGCAGACGTGGGGCTGCATTGCACACAGCAGCAGCCCCTTGCCTTTTGGCAGTAGATGATGTATTACAACTGGTTCGATCAGATGATGGCTGAAACTCCATATGTCCCCCAGTCATATTCTGCTGCCTTTCCAATGATTATGACGGCTATCAGTCGTAGTACACTATTTTCTGCCAAGCGCCCAGTATTTTCTGCCAAGCACCCAGAAGATGCCGAGGGCTATCAGTCATGCTGCACCGTCGGCTGCCAGCTTAAGATGTAAAAAATAAATTTGTTCTGTATTCATTTGCTTCCCCCTCCCTCCGTGAAATCAACGGCCTGCTAAACCCAGGGTTTTGAGTTCAATCTTTGGGGGGGGCCATTCTGTGTGACAGTTGTTTGTGTTTCTCCCTGATGCACAGCCACCTTTGTTGATTTTAATTCCCTGTACCTGTACGCCATGTCATCACTCGCCCCTCCCTCCGTCAGACAATAGTTTTGCGCCTTTTTTCAGACCAGACGCCATAGCATTGGGATCATGGAGCCCGCTCAGATCACCGCGGCAATTATGAGCACTATGAACACCACGCGCATTGTTCTGGAGTATATGCAGAGCCAGGACATGCCAAAGCAAAACCAGGACCAGCCAATGAGGTGATTGCACTGTAGCAACGAGAGTGACGAGGAAATTGACATGGACATAGACCTCTCACAAAGTACAGGCCCCAGCAATGTGCAAATCATGGTGTTACTGGGGCAGGTTCGTGCCGTGGAACGCCGATTCTGGGCCCGGGAAACAAGCACAGACTGGTGGGACTGCATCGTGTTGCAGGTGTGGGACGATTCCCAGTGGCTGCGAAACTTTCGCATGTGTAAGGGCACTTTCATGGAACTTTGTGACTTGCTTTCCCCTGCCCTGAAGCACTAGAATACCAGGATGAGAGCAGCCCTCACAGTTGAGAAGCGAGTGGCAATAGCCCTGTGGAAGCTTCAACGCCAGACAGCTACCGGTCAGTCGGGAATCAATTTGGAGTGGGCAAATCTGCTGTGGGGGCTGCTGTGATCCAAGTTGCCAGGGCAATCAAAGACCTGGTGATATCAAGGGTAGTGACTCTGGGAAACGTGCAGGCCATAGTGGATGGCTTTGCTGCAATGGGATTCCCAAACTGTGGTGGGGCGATAGACGGAACCCATATCCCTATCTTGTCACCGGAGCACCAAGCCACCGAGTACATAAACCGCAAGGGGTACTTTTCAATGCTGCTGCAAGCCCTGGTGGATCACAAGGGGCGTTTCACCAACATCAACGTGGGATGGCCGGGAAAGGTACATGATGCTCGCGTCTTCAGGCACTCTGGTCTGTTTCGAAAGCTGGAGGAAGGAACTTTCTTCCCGGACCAGAAAATAACTGTTGGGGATGTTGAAATGACTATCGTGATCCTTGGGGACCCAGCCTACCCCTTAATGCCATGGCTCATGAAGCCGTACACAGGCAGCCTGGACAGTAGTCAGGACCTGTTCAACTACAGGCTGAGCAAGTGCCGAATGGTGGTGGAATGTGCATTTGGACGTTTAAAAGCGCGCTGGCGCAGCTTACTGACTCGCTCAGACCTCAGCGAAAAGAATATCCCCCTTGTTATTGCTACTTGCTGTGCGCTCCACAATATCTGTGAGAGTAAGGGGGAGACATTTATGGCGGGGTGGGAGGTTGAGGCAAATCACCTGGCCGCTGATTATGCGCAGCCAGACACCAGGGCGGTTAGAAGAGCACAGCAGGGCGTGGTGCGCATCAGAGAAGCTTTGAAAACGAGTTTTGTGACTGGCCAGGCTACGGTGTGAAACTTCTGTTTGTTTCTCCTTGATGAACCCTCCGCCCCCCCCCCCAACCCGGTTCACTCTACTTCCCTGTAAACCAACCACCCCACTCTCCCCTCCCCCCTTCGAGCACCGCTTGCAGAGGCAATAAAGTCATTGTTACTTCACATTCATGCATTCTTTATTAATTCATCACACAACTAGGGGGATAATTGCCAAGGTAGCCCGGGATGGGTGGGGGAGGAGGGAAGGAAAAGGACACACTGCAGTTTAAAACTTTAACTGTTATTGAAGGCCAGCCTTCTGATGCTCGGGCAATCATCTGGGGTGGAATGACTGGGTGGCCGGAGGCCCCCCACCGTGTTCTTGGGCGTCTGGGTGAGGAGGCTATGGAACTTGGGGAGGAGGGCTGTTGGTTACACAGGGGCTGTAGCGGTGGTCTCTGCTCCTGCTGTCTTTCCTGCAGCTCAACCATACACTGGAGCATATCAGTTTGATGCTCCAGCAGCCGGAGCATCAACTCTTGCCTTCTGTCTGCAAGCTGACGCCACCTATCATCTTCAGCCCGCCACTTGCTCTGTTCATCCCGCGATTCAGCCCACCACCTCTCCTCTCGTTCATATTGTACTTTTCTGTAGTCTGACATTGACTACCTCCACGCATTCTGCTGTGCTCTGTCAGCGTGGGAGGACATCTGGAGCTCTGAGAACATATCATCCCGAGTCCACCGTTTTCTCCTTCTAATCTTCGCTAGCCTCTGTGAAGGAGAAACATTTGCAGCTGGGGAAGGAGAAGGGAGAGGTGGTTTAAAAAGACACATTTTAGAGAACAATGGGTACACTCTTTCACGTTAAATTTTGCTGTTCACATTACACAGCACATATGCTTTCATTACAAGGTCGCATTTTTCCTCTTATATTGAGGGCCTGCTGGTTTGGTGTGAGAGATCACTCACGCAGTGCCAGGCAACAGATTTCGGCTTGCAGGCAGCCATGGTAAGCCACAGTCTTTTGGCTTTTTTAACCTTCTTAACATGTGGGAATGGTTTCAAACAGTAGCGCCCTCATTTCCCATACCAAGCACCCCTTGGGTTGGCCATTTAAAATGGGTTTGCAAAGTAAAAGGAGGGGCTGCGGTTTCTGGGTTAACATGCAGCACAAACCCAACTACCCCCTCCACACACACACAATTCTCTGGGATGATCACTTCACCCCTCCCCCCACCACGTGGCTAACAGTGGGGAACACTTCTGTTCAGCCGAGCAGGAACGGGCACCTCTGAATGTCCCCTTAATAAAATCACCCCATTTCAACCAGGTGACCGTGAATGATATCACTCTCCTGAGGATCACAAAGAGAGTGGATGTTGTCTGCATGCCAGCAAACACCGGGACCATACGCTGCCATGCTTTGTTATGCAATGATTCCAGACTACGTGCTACTGGCCTGGCGTGGTAAAGTGTCCTACCATGGCGGACGGGATAAGGCAGCCCTCCCCAGAAACCTTTTGCAAAGGCTTTGGGAGTACATCAAGGAGAGCTTTCTGGAGATGTTCCTGGAGGATTTCCGCTCCATTCCCATACATGTTAACAGACTTTTCCAGTAGCTGTACTGGCCGCGATTGCCAGGGCAAATTAAACACGCTTGCTTTTAAACCATGTGTAATATTTACAAAGGTACACTCACCAGAGGTCCCCTGTGTGCCCTCAGGGTCTGGGAGCACACCTTGGATGAGTTCGGGGATTACTGGTTCCAGGTTCAGGGTGATAAACATATCCTGGCTGTTGGGGAAACCGGTTTCTCCGCTTCCTTGCTGCTGTGAGCTATCTACATTATCTTCATCCTCATCTTCCTCATACCCCGAACCCGCTTCCCTGTTGCATGTTTCTCCATTGACGGAGTCATAGCACACGGTTGGGGTAGTGGTGGCTGCACCCCCTAGGTTTGCATGCAGCTCCGCGTAGAAGCGGCATGTTTGCGGCTCTGCCCCGGACCTTCCGTTTGCCTCTCTGGCTTTGTGGTAGGCTTGCCTTAGCTCCTTAATTTTCATGCGGCACTGCTGTGCATCCCTGTTATGGCCTCTGTCCTTCATGGCTTTTGAGACCTTTTCTAATATTTTGCCATTTCGTTTACTGTTACGGAGTTCAGCTAGCACTGATTCGTCTCCCCATATGGCGAGCAGATCCCGTACCTCCCGTTAGGTCCATGCTGGAGCTCTTTTGCGATCCTGGACTCCATCATGGTTACCTGTGCTGACGAGCTCTGCGTGGTCACCTGTGCTCTCCTCCCTGGGCAAACAGGAAATGAAATTCAAAAGTTCGCCGGGCTTTTCCTGTCTACCTGGTCAGTGCATCTGAGTTGAGAGTGCTGTCCAGAGCGGTCACAATGAAGCACTGTGGGATAGCTCCCTGAGGCCAATAACGTCGAATTCCATCCACACTACCCCAATTCCGACCCGCAAAGGCCGATTTTAGCGCTAATCCCCTCGTCAGAGGTGGAGTAAAGAAACCGGTTTAAAAGGCCTTTTAAGTCGAAAGAAAGGGCTTCGTTGTGTGAACGTGTCCAGGCTTAATTCGATTTAACCCTGCTAAAGTCGACCTAAACTCATAGCGTAGACCAGGGCTAAGTCATAGCACCCACCTCTGTCCCTCCCACTGGTTCACGGGGGAGCTGGGGGTCCTCGCACCAAACACATTCCTGTCTCCTTAGCAAAATTGTATGCCTGGCATTTCAGGCAGTGCCATTCCCCTGGCTCTGGGGCCACATTCCCCCTGATCTGGTAAGATCCTGGGTAGTCAGTTTAGCCTGCAGTCTCTGGATCTGTTGCTCTATAGCTGCCCGCTCATCCCTGACTACCCCCCAAAGCCACGACCTCTTCCTCTACATCCTCCCCTTCGGGCTGACCCACCCCTTTCCACCTTGTACTGATCCCCTGGAGTAATAACATGGACTGGCTCTCCCCCCGATGCCTGTTCCAGAAACTGGGGTAGCTGATTGGGAGCAAGTTCAGGGTGCTGCAACCTTAAATGTCCCATGAACTGCGGATTACTCAGCTCCAACCATTTCTCCAGCAATTCCACACTCCTACCCTGCTCCACACCCCCACCAGGTCCTGGTGCCCCTCTCTGTGGTATCACCCATGGACCATCCAAGGGATTCACCCAGCATCATGCCCATGCCTGTATGTGATTAAGTGTATCCCGCCCTGTTTCCCCAGGGATTCGCTTTATCTTATTCATCCCTGCAGTACAAGAGTACACCCCAAACAACTGTTTTGCCACCTGTCTGGGGTTTAGAAACGGGTGTGCCAGTCCTGCCACATTGATTCCCAAGGTGCCCTGTCCCAAAAGACTACACCATATGATCATCTGGTTTTCACGAGTTAGACTCTCCATCTCCCTGCCCACCTCCACTAGCCACAGCACAAACTAATCCCAATCATCCCGGGCTACCTTTCCCAAATGGCCCACTACTGCCTCCCGGTCCTTCAGAGACAAGGGGTGGATTTCTGCCTGTTCTACTACTTGTGGGGCATGATAAAAATACACCTAAGTTCTTAAAGTATAGGCCTTTACAGGCAGGCCTGAATATCTATATCCTAACACTGCTTTGGATCGTTAGCGAGCAGAACATGTCATCAGCATGGAAGCATGTCCTCTGGAACAGAGGTGGAAGTATGAAGGGACATACAAATATTTAGCATATTTGGCACATAAATACCTTGCAACACTGGCAACAACAGTGCCATGCGAACGTCTGTTCTCACTTTCAGGTGACATTGTAAATAAGAAGCGGGCAGCATTATCTCCCATAAATGTAAACAAACTTGTTTGTCTGAGCAATTGGCTTAACAAGAAGTAGGACTGAGTGGACTTGTAGGCTCTAAAATTTTACATTGTTTTATTTTTAAGTGCAGTTATGTAAAAAATAATAATAATTCTACATGTGTAAGTTGCACTTTCATGATAAAGAGATTGCACTACAGTACCTGTCTGAGGTGACTTGAAAAATAAAATGTCTTTTGTTTATCTTTTTTACTGTGCAAACATTTGTAATAAAAATAATAATATAAACTGAGCACTGTACACTTTGTATTCCTTTCTGTAATTGAAATCTATATATATGTGAAAATGTAGAAAACATTCAAAAATATTTTTAAAATAGTATTCTATTATTTACAGTGTGATTAAAACTGTGTTTGACAACACTAGTTTTTTTATACTTCAGGAGCACATCTGTGTTTGCTGTCTGGCGATGCACACTGTTACAGAACTGCCAGTAAGAGACAGGACTTTCCAGATGGACCAGAGGGCAAGTTTGCCACTCTCACCCCAGATAGGGTCTTGTTATCGGGGTGCAAGACCTGCAATCCCTGATTTGCTGGGAAGAGCTTTGCAGAGCTGCCATGCAGTGCAGCAAGCTAGAATTGCAACTGTAAAGGTTGAGGTAAAAGTGGAAGAAGGTGTGATCCCCTGGGGCCACCATTACACCAAGAAAGGCTGTTTGCCCTCTTTCCCCCAGGAAGGAGGAGACCCAAGTCTACTACAGCTATGCCTCCCTGACCAGCCACATGCCTGAGGAATCATGCCAGCCTGTTTAAGGTAATGCCCAGAGATGACATTACCCAGTTCCCTGAACTGCCAGTGAAGAGTTAACCTTTGTTCTTTCAAGTAACATTTTCTCTTTTTCCTACTGTGTGGTTTGGCAGGGATGCTGTCAGCTGCAGTCAGGATTTTCTCCTCTAACATTTTTAAGATGTGGATGAGACTGTGTGTGTGAGAATGTCTATGCACAAATGTGTGTACGTTCACACATGTGGGCACACGTACGTGTGTGTGTGCGCATGTGTGAATTTATTTGGAAGAAATAGCACGTGCATATCTAAATTAAAGTAAATCCTATTCTAGATCACTTGGCATTGCCCTGGGCTGTGAATGTGTACTCTGCCCCCAAAGGAAAAGGATGAGTTGTTAATCAGTCTCTATCAAAGTAGAGATAAATTAGCTGGGAAGAGAGTCAACTGTAGACATTCTTAGTAAACAGTAACCTTGAAGGAATCAAAGTACTGCTTCACAGGCTGAGAGGAAGACTACATCTCCTTAGGTTTCTGGGGACAGTATGTACAGATCATGTGTTGTATTAATGTCCTGATCTAAGTCTTGATTGTGTTCATCCAATGATCTGGTCAACCATGGATTTTATTCCACATTATTGCCAACTTATTGATTTATTAACTCAATTCCAATTGTAAGCTTGATTTGAAAATTGTGCTGTTCAACTCTTAGTTTAGTATATGTTATAATAGTTCATAACAAGGGTCATGATGCTCTCCTGGAGGGCAAAGGTTATTTAGTAAGTATCGAAGAGCTACTCAACTCTGCCCCTACATTAATACTTACAGTATATCCCTCACCCCTTTTTCATTGCAGCACATGGGGCCACTTCAGAGCTAGATCTGATTTCCTAGACCAGGAGTAAAGGGAAGTAGGCGACAATACACATTTTCATAGGCCAGATTTCAAGGCCAGAAGGAACCACTGTGATCGTCTAGTCTGATCTCCTGGATAGCACAGGCCAGAGACCTGCCCCCAGAATAATCCCTAGAGCACAGCTTTTAGAAAAACATCTGATCTTGAGTTAAAAATTGTCAGTGATGGAGAATCCACCACGACCTAAGTTCCCTTTAAGCTGCGTAGCCGCACAGCCACCCAGCAGGTTATCAAGTGCCGCGCACTTCAGGTGCCCCTCCCCCCACTGCTGTGCTACGCCTTTGAGCCCCTGGTCAGCTGCTCCCGGGAGCTTCCTGCTTGCTACGCAGAGTGGGAGGGAGGGAAGAGGGGCCCCGATGTCAGGGTGTCTGCCTTCCCCCTGCCCCTGTACCCCATCTCCGTAGACGAATGGAGGACACGACAGGGCTCAGGAGTGGGATGGAGGGAGCTTACTGGTGGCTGCTGCTGTGGCTGCTTTGAGTGCCGATCTACTTAAAAGGGCAACGTACTTAAAGGGGCAACGTGTGTGTATCTCTCTCACACACACACTGTGTGTCACACATTCATACACTGTGTCTCACACACTCACACACTGTGTCTCTGTCTCACACACACACACACACACTCTCTCTCTCTCTCTCTCTCACACACACACACCGTGTCTCTGTCTGTCACACACACTCTATCTTTCACACTCACCTCCCAACACATACTTGTATTATTGTTGTTGTTATTTCTTCTTGATACTTTCTGCAATGTACATAAATTCTCTGTAATTTTATTCTTTCAAAGTGCTGTTATTTGAGATTTTTGACTGGTCTATGCATTTCATAATTTTTATTTCTCTCTTATGCTTACATTTAATTCTTTGAGTAGTGAGTTCTAAAATGCCTAACCTGTCCTGGCTGGAGTAATGGATGGAAAAAGTTAGAGGGAACATTGACCACGACCCTTGGTAGATTGTTCCAATGGTTAATTATTCTCACTGTTAAAAATGTACACCTTATTGCCTGTCTGAATTTGTCTAGTTTCAGCTTCTAGCCATTGGAGCGTGTTAGACCTTCCTCTGCTAGACTGAAGAGCCCAGTATCAAATAGTTACTTATAGACTGTGATCAAGTCACCCCTTAACCTTCTCTTTGTTAAACTAAATAGATAGAGCTGCTTGCGTCTATCACTATCAGGCAGCATTTCTAAATCTTTAATCATTCTTGTGGTTCTTCTCTGACCCCTCTCCAATTTATCAACATCCTTATGGAACTGAGGCACCAGAACAGGACCCAGGTTTCCAGCAGTGGTTGCACTAGTGCCAAATAGAGGTAAAATAACCTCTTTACTTCCAAGCAATACACGGGGGGGGGGGGTGTGAAGTAATATTGGACCAACTTCTGTTGGTGAGAGAGCCAAGTTTTCGACCCGACACAGAAGAAGAGCTGTATATAAGTTCGAAAGTTGGTCTCGCTCACCAACAGAAGTTGGTCCAATAGATGATATTACCTTACCCACCTTGTCTCTCTAATATCCTGGGACTAACATGGCTACAACACCACTCTTTACTCCTGCTCAAGATTTCCCTGTTCGTGCATCCCAGGATCACATTAGCTCTTTTGGCCACAGAGTCACACTGGGAGTATATGTTCAGCTGCTTATGCACCATAACTCCCAAATCTTTATCAGAGTCACCTTACCTGCTCTGAGCATTAGTATGAGGTATTCTCTGAATGACTGTGGTAATTATGGCCCTGCTGCAAAATAGTCACACATTGAGCTTCAGGCATTTATGGCACCACTGAAGTGATTATAATTACTGATTACGCTTGGAAGAATTAGATTTTGATTAGTAAATGTCGGTAAACATTGATTTCACTGTACATGCAAAAACCCACAAAAAATATTTCTATCGATAATAGTGACAATTTATAGATAGGCAAAGTAAGAAAAATGTTGCTTGCGAACTCATTTGAGGTTCATTTAAGGATATCTACTTTGTATATTTTGACAATTTGTGTTTTCATGGTTATAAACCATTAACTTTTTGAATCTCAGCATCGACTGTCATTAAATAGTTATTCACTGACCTCCACTGTCTCACTGCTCCCATTGTCTGACCTCCCATTGTCTGACTGCCCCATTATTTCCCACAACTGTGAACATTTATATCAATAAAAATAAACATCAATATTATCTGTCAAAATCATTTAACAAAAAAATTCTGCCAAGCCTGTTAATGAGAGAGACAAGCTGGGTGAGGGTTAAGCGTTCATTGGGCCAAGAGCTGTTGGTGGAAGGGACAAGCTTTAGAGCTCCACAGAGCCCTTCCAACCTTGCCTCTGTCACCTTGCCTAGGGAGGTTGTGGAATCTCCATCACTGGAGATTTTTAAGAGCAAGTTAGACAAACACCTGTCAGGGATGGTCTACATAATACTTAGTCCTGCCATGAGTGCAGGGGACTGGACTAGATGACCTCTCGATGTCCCTTCCAGTCCTACAATTCTATGATTCTATATCCTGAGACCAACACGGCTACAACAACTCTGCAAACAATACTATATAGCAAGAGCCTGCCAAGATGTCCAGACCATACTTTTCACTGTTCCCTTGTGCTCCTCTGGACGTTTGTTGTATAAGCTCTTCATGGCAGGGACAATCCTTTTGTTCTGCGTTTGTGCAACACAATGGGACACTGATCCCTTGGTGCTAGCACAATACAAATAATAGATTACCGCAATCAGCTTGGAACAATTTCTGTACCTGACAGGCCCCAATCTGCCCACGTCTATGGGCACTCCACTCCCAATGACAGTATCCACACATTGTATAATCTGCTGACGCTAGGTGTCTGAGCCTTAATGGGTCATGTGACCACAGGAGGTACTACATATTTCTTCTTATTGTTATTGTCCCTTTGGCTTGAGCAGTTAGCCAAAATTCAGGGCTTTGCCCCATATCCACAGGGGTCTTGATGGCTCAGTCTCTTCAGGAGGACCCCTATTCTCGAGGCCCTAGGCTTAGCTTTTTACAAGAGCGACCTTCATAACTCCAAGACTGGGCCTGCGAGGTACAGCATCCTTCAGTGTGGCTCCCCAGTGAGTCCAGATGAGTTCACGTTCCTGTCAGAGACTTTCCCCTGCGGTGAGCGACGTAGCTAGTAAGCATCTGCAGCAACGAAGCAGCTGTTCCAAACAAAAGCCAGCATTTATTAGTCATCTGGAGTACAGCTCTGAGAGTCCTTAGGTCAGTATGAAAAGCTGGGCTGGAGGCCTGTCTACACTACAGAACTCTTCTGTCCGCAGAGCTGTGTCTACACCAGGGTGGGCTTTTCACACCCCTGACTGACCTAGCTGGTGTGCCGTCAGGCCTGAACAGATGTGCACAGAAAAATGTTGAAAAACTACATGTGAGAACAAAAAAACTATTCCCTTGTATTTTAATTCATGTCGGCGATGGATTGCCTTCTGTACTTTTGCTCTTCAGAACAAGGGCCCTTTCAAATATTACGCATCCAACACATTCCATTCCCAAAGTCAGGTTAAGATAGCAAATCTGAGTCCTGTGGAGTGGGAGCTGGGAGGGGGAAAAAAGGAGGGGAAACTGCCTTCTGATTGGCTGTCTGCTTCATTGTCTTGCCTCCTCCAGGGGCAGAAGAACCCATCAGAGCTCAATTTCCCTCTCCTTCCCCCTCCTCTCCTGTGAGCAATGGGTCAGCTCCTCTGTCCCTCTCCCTCTCTACTGCAGCTGCCAGCCAGGGGTAGCGGACCGGGGACCCCACTGTAGCCCCCCAGGGTTGGAAGGGGGGGGAAGAACTCTGAGAAACAGAGGTGAGGCAGAGAGGCTGAACTGGGGAGTGTGGACAGGGCAGAATTGGGGTGAGGTGAAGCTGGACTGGTGGAGAATAAGGACAAAAGTGATGGGGGCTGCGGGGTGCAGAACTGATTTGGAGACTAGAGGCACAGGATTGATTTGGAGGTTAGGGGGCACAATTTATTGCTGGGCAGGGGACAGGCAGATGTGCGGGTGAGAACTCCTGCAGCAGGGGCCAAAATCCTTATACCCAATACATTTGGGAGCATGAGCAGCACTAACACATTCTCTCTCTCTGGGGAAGGGCACGGGCAGTTCAGCACTTATAGACAGACTGAGAAAACAATATAATCTTTTTGTAAATAACGACATTTGGGGGTGGGGCAATCTCCTGATTTGCTGGGTGTGTCATTTATTTTTTGGTCTCTTGAGGTTGTCAATACTCTGAGTGGGACTTAATTAGATTGCATTTAAAAACAGCTGACAAAGTTACACACCATTGGAAAGACTATTTTGGGACTGAGAAGAAACAATTACTTATTAATTAATGAGATAACTGGCTCTGTGGATATGGGGAAAGTGGTGGACGTGATTTACCTTGACTTTAGCAAAGCTTTTGATACGGTCTCCCACAGTTTTAGATAGAAAGCTGGATAGATTGTCGGGCTCAACAGATAGTGATCAATGGCTCGATGCCTAGTTGGCAACCGGTATGAAGCAGAGTGCCCCTGTTTTATTCAACATCTTCATTAATGATCTGGATGATGGGATGAATTGCACCCTCAACAAGTTCGCGGCTGACACTAAGCTGGGAGCAGAGGTGGATACGCTGGAGGGTAGGGATAAGGTGCAGAGTGACGTAGACAAACTGGAGGATTGGGCCAAAATAAATCTGACGAGGGTCAACAAGGACAAGTGCAGAGTCCTACACTTAGGATGTAAGAATCCCATGCACCGCTACAGGCTGGGGACCGACTGGCTAATTGGCAGGTCTGAAGAAAAGGACCTGGGTATTACAGTGGATGAGAAGCTGGATATGAGACAGCAGGGTGCCCTTGATGCCAAGAAGGCTAACGGCATATTGGGCTGCATTAGTAGGAGCATTGCCAGCAGATCGAGGGAAGTGATTATTCCCCTCAATTCAGCACTGGTGAGGCCACACCTGGAGTATTGTGTCCAGTTTTGGGGCCCCCATTTCAGAAAGAATGTGGACAAATTGGAGAGAGTCCAGCAGAGGGCAATGAAAATGATATGGGGACTGGAGCACATGACTTATGAGGAGAGGCTGAGGGAACTGGGGTTATTTAGTCTGCAGAAGAGAAGAATGAGGGGGGATTTGATAGCAGCCTTCAACTACCTGAAGGGGGGTTCCAAAGAGGATGTTTCAGTGGTGGCAGATGACAGAACAAGAAGCAATGGTCTCAAGTTGCAGTGGGGGAGGTCTAGGTTGGATATTAGGAAACACTATTTCACTAGGAGGGTGGTGAAGCACTGGAATGGGTTACCTAGGGAGGTGGTGGAATCTCCATCCTTAGAGGTTTTTAAGGCCCGGCTTGACAAAGCCCTGGCTGGGATGATTGAGTTGGGGTTGGTCCTGCTTTGAGCAGGGGGTTGGACTAGATGACCTCCTGAGGTCTCTTCCAACCCTGATATTCTATGATTCTATGATTAATTACTTATCATCCCAAAAGAATATTCTCATGTGTCACTTTCTCCACTGAGCATGCTTTTGTCCAGAGTTCTTGTATTTAGCTTTAATGTTATTTTCCAGTGTTGAAAATGTTAATTCTGGCACAGAAGACTGTGATCTATTGCTAGCTGCCATGGCTGTTTTGATTTTAACCCTCCTAGCTTTGTTCTGGATTGGCTCATGATATTCATGAGTTCATTTGGAGACAATGGTGGTGTGCCTGACTAAGCCTCAGACAGGGTGCTTCTTAGCAGAATGCTCTGCCTCCCTTTCTTGCAGCCTCCTTGAAACCATCTCTGTGTCTGACCCTGTGAGCCTCTCTCTGTCCATGTGCCCAGCTCATAACACAGTCACCTAACACCTCCTGTGTCTTTGGCACCAGTTGCAGCCTCTGTTGTGTTCGAAAACCTAGCCTTGACTCACAGTTGCTAACAGCTAATGTTCAGCCATTGAGGCCTCCACTGTCTCTGCAGAGCCCTTCATGTACCTGTGGACAGGTCTTTATAACGCATCCACACACCCCATTCACGCCTATTGCCTATGTGACTTCCAGCCATCCCTTATTCTCCTGTCCTGGGGCATAGCTTGTGGGTAGCAATTGGGTGGGTAAACTGAGATGCTGTGACAAAGTGGGGGATTTTCTTATTTTTTCAATGGTTTACATGAAGAGTGCACGGGACTCGGTTCCCTGGGTGTTGCTTGTTTAACGAAGTGGTGGGAGAGAGTATTTGTTGTTGCAGAGGACCAGCTGGGACCACACCAGCTGGGACCACAGACAGTGACCTGGAGATTGCATACCCTAGCAACTGGTGACTGGGATGCCTACACCAGCTTGGAAGTCAGCCGGTTTTGGCCAGTGAGGGGACAATGGGCTGAGGAAAGCGGAGCCGATGACCTGACCAGCTGGTTCCAGCCAGTGGAGCGACAAAGGATGGAAGAGAGAGGGCCCAGGCGGCCTGTTTACCTGGGACCGAAGACAAAGGACAGAGCAGGGGCTGTTGGGGGAGGTGATATAAGGTGATCAGCTGGAAGGAGGGGGCTGCTGGACTAGGGACAGAGCAGCCTGAGCCTATAGGAACTGGGACAGACCCAGATGGACGGTGCTGAGACTGGCCAGGCTCAAAGATCCTGAGAACCTCCTGTGCTGAGTTCAGATGTTCAATAAACCTCCTGAATTATGCTGGTTGGGAGTCCCTGCAGGCTAGAGATCATGGTGCATTTATCCCTCAGGATGTGGAGGCCCCAAGGGTCCAGAGCAAGTGGACTCCCTGAGGGGGCCCATAGAGAGAGACAAGCCTGCTGAGGCTCAGAGAGGTGTGGTTCCAGGCCTTAGCCCCCAGAGAGAGAGTGAACCCCTGAGAAGAGCTGACATACTGAAGGGAGTTCCTCCCAGGGACCATATGGAGTCAAGAGAGCACAGGGCCTGGGAGTGCATGACACATGCGTATTATATTGTCCATTACAAATACAACAACAATTCCCATGTTCTCCACACATTGAATCATAGAATCATAGAATATTAAGGTTGGATGAGACCTCAGGAGGTCATCTAGTCCAATCCCCTGCTCAAAGCAGGACCAACACCAACTAAATCATCCCAGCCAGGGCTTTGTCAAGCCTGACCTTAAAAACCTCTAAGGAAGGAGATTCCACCACCTCACTAGGGAACCCATTCCAGTGCTTTACCACCCTCCTAGTGAAACAGTTTTTCCTAATATCCAACCTAGACCTCCCTCACTGCAACTTGAGACCACTGCTTCTTGTTCTGTCATCTGCCACCACTGAGAACAGCCTAGCTCCATCCTCTTTGGAACTCCCCTTCAGGTAGTTGAAGGCTGCTATCAAATCGCCCCTCACTCTTCTCTTCTGCAGACTAAATAACCTCAGGTCCCTCAGCCTCTCCTCATAAGTCATGTGCCCCACCCCCCGATCATTTTCGTTGCCCTCTGCTGGACTCTCTCCAATTTGTCCACATTTTTTCTGTAGTGGGTGGCCCAAAACTGGACGCAATACTCCAGATGTGGCCTCACCAGTGCTGAATAGAGGGGAATAATCACTTCCCTCGATCTGCTGGCAATGCTCCTACTAATGCAGCCCAATATGCTGTTGGCCTTCTTGGCATAAAGGGCACACTGCTGACTCATATCCAGCTTCTCATCCACTGTAATCTCCAGGTTCTTTTCTGCAGAACTGCTGCTTAGCCCGTCGGTCCCTAGCCTGTAGCAGTGCATGGGATTTTTCCATCCTAAGTGTAGGACTCTGCACTTGTCCTTGTTGACCCTCATCAGATTTGGGATGCTGCTCTCCCCTTTCACTGCAGCTCTCAAAGAGGCTGATACCTTGGCAGCTGGATGAGATGAAAGCTCCACCTGGCTTTCGGATTTCTGAGGCTCTGGCTGGTGGTATGATCAGTGGCTTGAGTAGAGCCACCAGCAGCCTTTGGGCCCACAGGTGTGGGAACTAGAGGTGCGGGGGGTGCTGCAGCACCCCCATGTTTTAGCCAGGGCTCTGCTGCTGGCCCCCTGCACCTGGGTCCCACCAGGGCACGAACCCACCCCCTTCATTCTAACACAAGCACCCCGCAAGGCCTCCACAGTCACTCACCTAAATTTCCCCCACCCTGATTTCCATCTAGCCTCCCCAAAACAGATATGCAAAAACCTACACTCAAATAGCCCCAGCACACGCACAACAACCTGCCCTCCACACCGGCACTACTGTTCACAGTGTGTTAGGTGTCTCCCTCCCTCTCTCTTCTTGATTCACAGAGGAAAGTCTGCTGCAGACACCAGCCATGTGCCTGGGTCCTTAAACTCATTCTCTTAGTGCTGAGGGTACTGGGTTCACTCCCTATCACTGACCAAGAAGATGGTCACTAGTAGAAGTGAGTGCTTCTCTGGGCTGCAAGCTGCTGTGGTGTTCAGAGGAACTGCCTCTGTCCAGGGGAAGTAGGCTGCTGCTGTCCTATTGACCAGCATGTGCTATGTAGCTCCCGCTGTGTTTTTGACCCTCCTATAGGTGACAGTGAGGGGATTTGGTCCTTTAGCTCAAGTCATAGGGACTCACACTTTTAGTTCTGGGTTCCAAACCTATTGATGGCCAAGTTGCCAGTTGTTATGCATGTGTAAGAGGACTGTGGTCCCCTTACTAAAACTCAGGGGGGGGGGGGTTGGTTGCTAGCTCCCAGTACCAAAAGAAAGGGGAAGGGTTGATGGGAAATCAGGACCCTGAGACTGACAGTCCCCAGGAATAATGGGGAGAGGCCAATGCTCCAGGTCAGCCTGATTGACAGGGCGGGCAGGCTAATCAGAGTGTCAGGAGGCCGGGGGGTCCCGTCCTCCGTGTGAGTTGGAATGGCCTGGGTCAGACTGAGTGGGGCCAAGCTAAGGAGAGAGCAGGGGCCCGAGCAGAGCTGGGGAGCAGAGCTGGGCCAGATCCAGAGAGGCTGGAGAAGCAGCCTAGGAAGCAGGTCAGAGCTGGGAGCAGAGTCACAGAAGCAGCCCAGGGAGCAGACCTGTCCTGGGGGCACAGCTGCAGCCACCAGAGCCAGAGGGGCCAGACAAGAGCCCAGGGAGCTGAAGGCAGAGCAGCAGCAGCAGCTGTGCTGAGGCAGAGTGGAGGTGGAGTTGGGGCTGCGGCTGGAGCTGGAGCTGGGGCTGGAGATGGAGCAGTCCGGAGCCGGGTGCGGGGAGCAGCTGGGGAGAGGAGGGTGACCCTGGGCAGTGGGCCCAGCGCAGGAAGATGCCCCCAGCCAAGAGGCCCTGCAGGCCACACTGGGAGGGGGATCGTAACACTGACAGGGCGGGGGCGACGCTGGGAAGAAGGGTCCTGCCACCTAGAGCCTGAGGGTGTGTGGCCACCGCCAGAGCACGTGTCCGACCTGCAGCGTCTCTGCAGCACAGCCAGGGCCTGGGCAGGGGCCTGGGACATGTGAGGAACAGACTGAACTGCCCAGACATTCCAGAGATGCTGGTTGTGATGTCTCCATGCTACAGAGCAGGGTGACATGTTTTCCTTTAACCTTTCCCAGTTTTTCCTTATTTTTTAAAATTGATTGCTGTTTAATAAATTGTATTTGCTTTGAACTGTATGTTATGATCAGTGGGTCAGGGAAGCATCCAGTGCAGAGAGAGCACCCCGGGGTGGGGACACTCTAACCCCTGCCCTAAGTGACCACAACAAGGTTGGGGGTCGAGCCCCCCAGGAACCCTGGGCCCAGCTTTGTTGGGGTGCAAGGACTCTGCCACATAGGAGAGTGGAAGGGGAGCCCTTGAGGTCAGGCAAGCCTCTGGGTAAAGGAAGTGGGAGCGAGGACTCAGATCCGTTCACTAGCCCACTTCACTGGGGTAGTGTATAAGCCAGGAGAGTTCCCCACAATAGTGGGACTATTCCCTTGCTTACATAATTGGCGTCACGAACAGGATCCTATCCGCAGGGTCCACCCCATTGGTTTACTGGTGGAGTTCTGGTAGCACTGTCTAGGCCTGGTCAAGAATCCTACTGTGGCTGGAATTGAAGAACTATGGGTCCAGTTTTCTGAACTTTAGTGCAGATTATCAAACCAATCTGAGGCATTACAACAAGCTAGAACAGAACAGAGAGAAGCCTTATCACTGACTAAGGCAGTAATAGACCAAAAGGCAGCAGAAGCTAAGAAACCCCCTACTATTTATGTCCCACAGGAACTGAAGGTCACAGAGTTTGGTGGCTTCCCAACTAGATCAGGAGATATTACGATAGAGGAGTGGGTCAAATCTGTGAAGGCACCTCTGCGTGTGCTAAGACTACCCGAAGAAGATCGTGTGGACTTCATAGAGGAACACCTCAAGGGCCAGGCGCAGGCCACAGTAAAGTTCATGGCAATGGCAGACAAGAAAGATGTGGAAAAGGTATTTGAACTCCTCCTAAAAGTGTATGGAGACAAGGTACCTATTGGATCCCGACTAAAGGAGTTCTTTGAGAGAAATCAGGAGCCTGGTGAAACTGTCCGGGTATATGCATATGACCTCCAGGAGAGAATGAGCAAAGTGGAGCAGTGAGACCCTCGATGAGTTCCAGACCCAGATATGGTTCTGAAAGAGTAGCTGGTTCTGGGGCTCTGGGATGATTTCCTCTGCTGTGAAATGAAAAGAAAGTTGAAGGAAGAGCCTGGTAAGAAGTTCCATGAACTCATGCAGGCTTCCATTATGTGGTCGGAAGAAGAGGAAGTTCCTGTGGAGGAGATGGCCAAGCCTAACCCCTGTACGCGAAGTAGGGGCCTAGTGAATGTAGCTGCAAGGGAAAAGACCCTGCCCCAAACACAGTTAACACTGGAAAGTTTAAGTGAAGCTGTCCAAAAACTGGCAGTCCAACAGGAGGAGATCCTGAAAGTGATGACCAAGTTGATGAAAGAAAAAAATCCCATTAGTATGCCAAAGTATCCAAGGGCACTGGGATCCCAAAGATCCCCACTGAAGGACGAGCTGGGAAGGTGCATCTGTTACACTTGTGAAAGGCCAGGGCATACTAGCCGAGAATGTCCACTGAGAAGGAGAACAGAATCCCAGGCGCTGGAAACCAATGGGGCACCAGGAGCGAGTGGTCCATCTACAGTAGTGGCCAAGCAGTGGCAGAAGGATTCCTGAGCCTGTCCTTGGTGGAAAATCACTCTGCAAACAGTGTTGAGAGGAACGTGGGCAGTGCCAACATATCTAGCGACTTCTGTAAGCGAGCATTTGGAGATTGTCTAACTGCTGAAGTATGTATAGCAGGAGTGAAGACCAGATGTTTGTTAGATACTGGCTCAGAAGTCACCACCACTACTGAGTCACATTTTCAAAAATATTTGAAATACATGGAGCTGACCATGCACAGAACACAGTTTGTACGTCTAACAGCAGTTAATGGACTGGCAATCTCAGTGATGGGATGCCTCGAAGCAGACATAGACTACATGGGCCAGACACTGCCAGGGAAATGCATCTTCATCCTGAAAGACAAAGCCTCTGAAGGGAGCCATATGGGAGAAGGAGTCCCAGCTGTAACATTGGTCGGGACGCAGGACAAACAAGCAAATATCGGGACAGTCCCAATAAAACCGGGACGTCTGGTCACCCTATGCATACCCCAAGTTTCACCTCACTTAAAAACTACTTGCTTACAAAATCAGACATAACAATACACGTGCAACAGCACACTGTTACTGACAAATGGCTTCCTTTCTCATTTCTACCATGTAATTATAAAATAAATCAACTGGAATATATATATCATACTTACGTTTCAGTGTATGGTATAAAGAGCAGCATAAACAAACCATTGTCTGCATGAAATTTTAGTTTGTACTGACTTTGCTAATGCTTTTTATGTAGCTTCTTGTAAAACTAGGCAAATCTCTAGCTGAGTTGATGCCCCCTGGAAGACCTCTGCACACCCATGTGATCAATGGCTCCATGTCTAGTTGGCAGCCGGTTTCAAGCGGAGTGCCCCAAGGGTCGGTCCTGGGGCCGGTTTTGTTTAATATCTTTATTAATGATCTGGAGGATGGTGTGGACTGCACTCTCAGCAAGTTTGCAGATGACACTAAACTAGGAGGCGTGGTAGATACACTAGAGGGTAGGGATCGGATACAGAGGGACCTAGACAAATTAGAGGATTGGGCCAAAAAAAACCTGATGAGGTTCAACAATGACAAGTGCAGAGTCCTGCACTTAGAACAGAAGAATCCCATGCACTGCTACAGACTAGGGACCGAATGGCTAGGTAGCAGTTCTGCAGAAAAGGACCTAGGGGTCACAGTGGACGAGAATCTGGATATGAGTCAACAGTGTGCTCTTGTTGCCAAGAACGCTAACGGCATTTTGGGCTGTATAAGTAGGGGCATTGCCAGCAGATCGAGGAACGTGATCGTTCCCCTTTATTCGACATTGGTGAGGCCTCATCTAGAATACTGTGTCCAGTTTTGGGCCCCACACTACAAGAAGGATGTGGAAAAATTGGAAAGAGTCCAGCGGAGGGCAACAAAAATGATTAGGGGTCTGATTAGCACATGACTTATGAGGAGAGGCTGAGGGAACTGGGATTGTTTAGTCTCCAGAAGAGAAGAATGAGGGGGGATTTGACAGCAGCCTTCAACTACCTGAAGGCCCGGCTTGACAAAGCCCTGGCTGGGATGATTTAGTTGGGAATTGGTCCTGCTTTGAGCAGGGGGTTGGACTAGATGACCTCCTGAGGTCCCTTCCAACCCTGATATTCTATGATTCTATGATTCTATGACCCCAGGGGTACACGTACTCCTGATTGAGAACAACTGCTCCAGCCACTGGAGAGGGACTGCACAGTTCTTCCCCCTGCTTCTGCAGCTTCCTGCCTTCATGCTGAATCCCCAGTTGGGCTTCATCTGCCACTGGATCTGGCACCCAGCCTCCTGGCCACCCAGGGGCACGGAGTGCTTTGGGTTGGGGGTGCAGGAGTACCTCCTATCACACCCCAACCCTCTGCCTCAGCCCGGGGCCCCCTCCCATACTCCAAACCCCTCAGCTCCACCCCCAGCCAGGAGCCCCCTCCCACACTCTAAACTCCTCTTTTATGTCCCCACCTTGGAGCCCGCACCCCCAGCTGCACTCCTCATCCCCCCACCCCACCCCAAACCCCTGCCCCAGCCTGGTGAAAATGAGCAAGTGAGTGAGGGTGGGGAGAGTGGGCGACGGGGGAGGTGTGATGGAGTGAGCAGGGGGCGGGGCCTCAGAGAATAGGCAGGGCAGAGGCAGGGCTTTGGAGGAAGGAGGGCAGGGCAAGAGTGTTCAGTTTTGTGTGAGTAGAAAGTTGGCAGTCCTAGCTGAGTCACTTCCCTGTTCTGTCCCTGTTGTCCTTCCCCAGCCTTTGCCTGGCTTGTTGATTTGTAAGCTGCAAACTCAAGGGGGAGGGGCTGTCTCTCGCCGTGTCTGTGCATTGCACTGCACAGCAGGGCCCAGATCTTTTGGGGCCTCTGTGGGTTTGTCTTCACTGCCAAGTTAACCTGGGTTCCTGCAGTGCAATGACTTCTGGTGATGCTGCAGCAACCCCTTTTCTCTGTGCGTGTGTCTCTCTTTCCACCGTTGCTGTGAGGAACAGCTGTCACGTGGAATATCACCCATCTCACACGGTGCCCACAGCCTTGCTCCCTTCCCTCCCTTGGGCCGCTCTGCGTCATGCAATGAAACTACCATGCTTAACCTGGCGTTGCCCTGTGCGTGCGAGCTGAACCGCCTGGGGTGCGGCTCCAAGCTGGAAACTTGGCCTGGTTGGCAGAGGTGAAGGCTGTTTGCCAAAGGGGTATTTTCAAGACAGCCTAACAACCTGGCTGGGACATGTTCTGTGTCTGTGGACTCCGGTAAATGTATATTTGAATCCGACTCTGCAAATAAAGAAGCTGAAACCACATGCTGGCTTGGGTTCCTGGCGTCTCCCGAGCAGAGCAAGCCCTTGGCTTCAGGCTCTGCAGCTTCCCTGTTTGTTCTCAATCTATGCCAGCGTGGTTCCCCGCGGGAAGGCAGAAAGCCGGTTCATACTTCACGGCTTGTGCCCCTGGGCTGGAGCCAGCCCATAAACCCACCAAGGCATGCTAGGGCCAAACATCATGGCCAGGGGTCTGGGAAGGCTGAACATGGGGGTGGCCTGATGGCTGGGGGACACAGGGCCAACTCTAGGGCTGGCTGTGGTACATCATCTGTTCTCCTGACAAGCGCAGTGGTTGCAGCGTGTCAAAGGGCCTGGGAGAGCCTTGACCCCATGCTCGGCTGCATGACTCTAAGGGCTGGCTGGCCGCAGCTGGGGAAGCAATTTCTGAAGCCAAGACAGCACTGGGGGAAAAGGGCTGATAAACTTCCTGAGCTGAATTATTTGCATCAATAAAAGTCTCAGGACAAACCACTGGTTGGGATATTTTGCCTCTGTAAAGGGACCGGTAAGGCAACAACATAGGGAGCCTAATGGGATGGGGATGGCACCCTCCTCCCTTTATGGCAGGTACCTTCCTGAATCTTTGGACTAAGCTGCTGCATGGAGCTCAGGGAAGTGGCTAGATCCTTCCACCTGCTGGAGTCTGGCTGAGTGGTCCCCCGCTGGTTGCAGTGTGCAGTGCTGCCCTCTGTGGGCCAGAACCAGCCCTGAGCAGTACGGGTGGCTGTGCTAGCCCTTAGGCTGGCGGTCTCTTGAGACTATAACCCCTGAAGCTCCTACAGCTAATGGGGCTTCAGCCAAGTGAGGCCTGTGCTTTGGCATTAAGAGTCTCCAGTGACTACATGTTTGGCTGGAAGGCCCAATGGCTGTTTGTGGACTCCCTGTCCAGCACTATGTCTGTAGTGTAGAGAAATAGGGTAGCATCCCTCTGTGCTCCACACTAGGCTGTGAGCCTGCTCCTACACACTACAGTGACCCCCCCGCTGCGAGGAAGCCCGTGAGACTCTGGCCTTCCCAGGGTGCGGCTTACTCAGAGCTGTTTCCATTCTGCTGATGGGCTTGCTGCGCAGTCTGCTCCCTGTTGCTCACATGGTGACTGGTCCAGCTCACATAACACACAAGATGCAAATGGGCCATGCAATAACTCCTGGGGTCTGCATTGCAGTGCAGCATGGCGCGTCGTGGCATAATGGTATCACAGCACGTTACTACATACAGCCATCACCCCGACACCTGCCGCGTTTGTCTTGCCCTACGATGGAGCTGCCCATGATGTATAACAGGGAGAACAGGGCAGAATTAATACTATCCCCTGGTATTTCATGAACTTATAACAGGCAATCCTGCCAATGCCCCATTAAAGCCAGCGGCAGGGCTGTCAATGGCACGTATTTAATGATGCCCGCTGCAATGTTTTGATAGCAGGTAACCACATGGCATCATGACGTGCCCCAGCACCAGTGCCATGAAAATACTATGGTGTCTTGACATACGTACTAATTTCTTTGGACAAACTCACGCAAGTAACAATCGCATTTCCAGAGGCTGTTGGGAGAGGAGCAGGGCTGGGGCTGCTGCCTAGGAGTTTCTCTGCCAGCCACGGCTCTGATTCCACTTCCTAGTGAGCATCCCCGGCAACATGGGTGAGCTGCTGGCCCTGGACTGGAGACGGGCTAAAGGAGCGAAACTCCTGTCACTCAGGGCTCAGGAGGACTGAACACCCTTCTCACCGCTGGTGCTCATGTGATGTCGCCATCTTGTCTGATACTCCAGAGGTTAAACTAGGGAATCACCAGAGCTAAAAGTGTTGGTTGCTTCAGCTCGAGCTAAGGACCAAGCCTGTCTAGCTTATGGCTATAACAGACTCACAGCCCCTGGGCCTCTCATGCTCTGCTGGAGGACAGACCTGGTGCAGTCCTGGGGAGATGCTGTCAGCAGAGAATTTGGCCCTCACCCAACTAAACTGTCCAAGATGCGGGTCAGTGCACTCTTGTTGCTTGGCTCCTACAGTGATTAGGGGCCTCTAGAAACCAGATGAGACAGACAGGGGATGGTGCATGCTATGAAAGGTCCGTGGTTTCCCAGCCTAACATCCTCCCCCCTTCCTCATGTCAAAAGATCATGGGAACATTAGTTGTGCTGTGCCACCCCCTGGGGGTTTGGCTCCTTGGCTGGGGTTGTGGAAGGGAGCTGGAGTGTGACCCTGAGAGAAAATTGAAGGCTGGATGTGACAGGTTGCAGTAACAAAAGGGCACCCGAGGGATGAGGCCATGCCAGGAGCACCTTCACCCATAGGATGGCTGACAGATGATGTGGAAAAAGCTGAAATACTCAATGCTTTTTTTGCCTCGGTCTTCACAGACAAGGTCAGCTCCCAGACTGCTGCACTGAGCAGCACAGTATGGCAAGGAGGTGAGCAGCCCTCAGTGGTGAAAGAACAGGTTAAGGACTATTTAGAAAAGCTAGACATGCACAAGTCCATGGACCGGATGCAATGCATCTGACGGTGCTGAGGGAGTTGGCTCATGTGATTGCAGAGCCATTGGCCATTATCTTTGAAAACTCGTGGCGACCAGGGGAGGTCCTGGATGATTGGAGAAAGGCAAATATAGTGCCCATCTTTAAAAAAGGGAAGAAGGGGAATCCTAGGACCTACAGCCTTACCTCAGTCCCTGGAAAAATCATGGAGCAGGTCCTCACAGTATCCATTTTGAAGCACTTGGCGGAGAGGAAGGTGATCAGGAACAGTCAACATGCATTCACCAAGGGCAAGTCATGCCTGACCAACCTGATTGCCTTCTATGACGAGATAACTGGCTCTGTGGATATGGGGAAAGCGGTGGATGTGATATATCTTGACTTTAGCAAAGCTTTTGATACCGTCTCCCACAGTATCCTTGCCAGCAAAGATAAAGAAGTATGGGCTGGATGAATGGACTATAAGGTGAATAGAAAGCGGGCTAGATCGTTGAGCTCAATGGGTAGTGATCAACAGCTCGATGTCTAGTTGGCAGCCGGTATCAAGTGGAGTGCCCCAGGGGTCGGTCCTGTGGGCGGGTTTGTTCAACATCTTCATTAATGATCTGGATGATGGGATGGATTGCATCCTCAGCAAGTTCTGAGATGACACTAAACTGGGAGTGGTAGATACGCTGGAGGGTAGGGATAGGGTCCAGAGGGACCTAGACAAATTGGAGGATTGGGCCAAAAGAAAGCTGATGAGGTTCAACAAAGACAAGTGCAGAGTCCTGCACTTAGGAAGGAAGAATCCCATGCACCGGTACAGGCTGGGAACCGACTGGCTAAGCAGCAGTTCTGCAGAAAAGGACCTGCGGATTACATAGGGTTACCATATTTAGTGCTTCCGAAAGGAGGACACTCCACGGGACCCCGGCCCCGCCCCCAGCCCCGCCCACGCCCCAACTCCGCCCCCTCCCCAAAGTCTCCGCCCCCTCCCCTGCTTCCCGCGAACATTTGAGTCGCGGGAAGCCTGAAGCAGGTAAGGGGGAGTGTGGGGGGAGGAGGCGCGGCCCACCCCCGGCACCGCACCGCCGGTCGCCGGCCCGGCCCCCGAGCACCCGGCCCGGCACCACCGGCCCGGCCCCCGGCACCGCACCGCCAGCCCGGCACCGCTGGCCGAGCCCCCGAGCCCCCGGCCCGGCCCCACCGGCCCGGCCCCGGAGCCCCCGGCACCGCACCACCGGCCCGCCCCGGAGCCCCCGTCCCGGCCCCGCTCCGCCGGCCCGGCCCCCAAGCCCCCGGCCCAGCACCGCATGTCCCGATTTTCCCGGACATGTCCGGCTTTTGGGGATTTCCCCCCGGACGGGGATTTGGAGCCCAAAAAGCCGGACATGTCCGGAAAAATCCCGACGTATGGTAACCCTAGATTACAGTGGATGAGAAGCTGGATATGAGTCAGCAGTGTGCCTTTGTTGCAAGAAGGCTTGTTGCAAGCGACTGGGACCGATTAGCTAAGCGACAGTTCTGCAGAAAAGGACCTGGGGATTACAGTGGATGAGAAGCTGGATATGAGTCAGCAGTGTGCCCTTGTTGCAAGAAGGCTTGTTGCAAGAAGGCTAATGGTCCCCCACTACAGAAAGGATGTGGACAAATTGGAGAAAGTCCAGCAGAGGGCAACGAAAATGATTCGGGGGGGAGGGGTACATGACTTACAAGGAGAGGCTGAGGGATCTGGGTTTATTTAGTCTGCAGAAAAGAAGAGGGGGGATTTGATAGCAGCCTTCAACTACCTGAAGGGGGGTTCCAAAGAGGATGGCGCTCGGTTGTTCTCAGTGGTAGCAGATGACAGAACAAGAAGCAATGGTCTCAAGTTGCAGTGGAGGAGGTCTAGGTTGGATATTAGGAAAAAATGTTTCACTAGGAGGGTTGTGAAGCACTGGAATGGGTTCCCTAGGGAGGTGGTGGAATCTCCATCCTTAAAAGGTTTTTAAGGCCCGGCTTGACAAAGCCCTGGCTGGGATGATTTAGTTGGGAATTGGTCCTGCTTTGAGCAGGGGGTTGGACTAGATGACCTCCTGAGGTCTCTTCCAACCCTGATATTCTATGATTCTATGATCTGCATGCACATTCACAGCACAACAGAGGGGAACATGCACCTCCCACCACAGGCCCAGGAGTCACAGCCATGCAGGCTCTGAAGAGCACAGCAAGGTAGTGTGTCTGCATGTTCCTGGAGGCCTTGTCCCCTCTTACCACAATCCTGCCTCCAATCTCCCCAGGCCTGCACACCCTCTTTGTCTCACTCCTGAGCAATCAGCAGGTGTGGCTGAAACCTGCTCACGTGGTAGCTGCTGCACCCCTGCCTGTGCCCCCTTGGCTCGGCACAAGAGTCTACATCCAACGCTGTCATGCAGGGGGCCCATGAGGTAGTTTGTCAGTCACTTCTGGGCCACCCATTAGCCTGAGGATTTCCCCTTTCATCCAGTGGGTCATGATGGGGATTGCAGGGGCCCAGCAAAAGTAGCCCATTGACATGAGCATTCAGGGGTCCACACAGGGGTTTCAGAAAGGCCTGGCAGTGTAGCTGGCAAAGGTATTAGAAGAGGAGCTTGTGGGTCTCAGCCTTCCTCGGGCAAGGAGAGCAGATAGCCAGGCAGGCCCAGCTGTTCAAGATGGTCCCCGCCCAACAGTAGCAGGGGATGCTGTCCAGGGGAGGGGAGTGCCTGAATTTAGTATGGGGGGTGGGCAGGGGCAACAGTCAGGGCCCAAGGCTGGTGGATGGAAGTATCTGTGCACATGAGCCCCTGCCTGCCCACTGTTTTACCAGTTGATCTCCATCCTAATTGGATGAGTCCAGCTCTTTTCCCCTCAGTGGGCACCCCCCTGGCAGGGCGGGCTGGGGAGAAATCCTCCATTGCCCTCCATAAGCTTGTTTTCTCCGTTAGCCCTCTGGAGCCCAACATACAAGCAACATACCAGCAAACAAACCTCTGAGCGTGTGTCACAGGGGCAGATTTACCATTAAACACAGGGTGCCCCAGGACCGGGCACTCGGGCAGCTCAGCACCTGGGGGGGCTGCTCCACGGCTGCGGGGCGGGACTGCGGACGGCAGGGAGGGTGGCTCACCTGCAGCCTCAGGGGAGCAGGCAGGGGGTGCAGGTGCGCTGTGAGCACGGGCCGGAGGACTCAGGCGGAGCACAGGGCGGCCGGAGAGAAGCGGCGCCTTGAAGGGGAAACCGCCGCTTCTCTCCAGCCACAGGCTGCCCCTGCTCCTCCTGCGTCCTCTGGCCTGTGCTTGCAGAGACGGATTCAGAAAGGGGGCGGGGCTTTAGGGGCTGCAGTCCAGGGCCCTGGGGCCCTCTTAGCTCGGGACCCTCCCTGGGCTGCAGCCCTTAAAGCCCCTGCATTCCAGCCCTGCCTGGCTGGGGGGGAGCAGTGGCACTGGGAGCCACTTTGCTGCAGAGGCGAAACTAAAGCCTGGGTGGGCAGGACCCAGCTTTTGTCTTGGGCCCAGCTCTAGCAGGGACTGGGATTCTTTGTTGATATCCGGGTCCAGCTGAGCCCCTAGATACCCCAAGAAGGAGCAAGAGTCAGACCAGGCCGGCTCCTTATTAATTGGTTCACCACTTCAGCAATGGAAAGTGGACATACACAACAAGCCTTTGTAAACCTGAGCAGATTTGCCCCACACTTCATAGAAAATCACTGGTAAAGATAAACAGCTAAACAAGTTTAAAATCTCTTTTGTAGTAAATAAGTGATATTAAGTGATAGACAAAAAGTCAGAAAGAGTTACCAAAAGAAAAGAAAATATAAGCACGCAGTCTAACCTCTCAACCCCATTAGACTAGGGAACATTTAGATTAAGCAGTTTTTCTCATCCCACTGGATATTGCAGTTCCTCGTACACAGATTTCACCCTTGAAATCTGGCCAGTCCCCTCAGATGGAGTCTTCAGAGTGTCCTTTGTTGCTTGCAGCGTAGGTGGGTGAGGGAGAAAGGCCCAGCGTGGGGCCCCTGTGTCTGTTTTATACCCTCAGTCCATGTGCTTGGAAAACACAAGTCCAGGCATGTCTGGGGGCATTGCTGAGTCTCCAATGCAGGTTGAGCAATTCCCCTGGTGGGGCCTCATGCAGGTGAGTCTTTGCATAGTAGCTCCCTTGCTGGACAATGGTTGTTGATGGGTTGATTGACACCTGACCCAGGTGTTGGCTACTTTCCTTGCTGTTGCCTCTGGAGAGTTAATATCAGGCTGATCCCCCAATTTACAGCATGTTTTAGTGACAACCATACAACACAATTCTCATAACTTCATATGCATTAATGATGTACATATATGGATAGAGAAACGACTTTCAGCAGATCATAACCTTTCCCCTGATACCTTACAAGGCCTGCTTTCTATGTAATATCACAATTATATACAGATGAGGAATATGGGGGTTACAAGATGCTTCCCCAAGGTATAGTATGTCACTGTGGGCCTGCTGCATTTAGACAGAATAAACGGGCCCAAAGAGTTAAAGGTATGATGCTGTCACTGTCCAACATTAATCAGTTTTAAACAAGGTCCAGGGTCTGTTGTACAGAGACTTCTGCCTGCTTCGTACCAGGACTGGTTTTTTAGCTCTGTTATTAAAGATACAGAAAAGGAAAAATAGCGAAAGCATTTGAATGTCAAGTACGAAGTCAGGCTTTTATTTTAACAACATCCCTTGTTCCCTTCAGCTGGAAAGAGACTTTAGCAGGAAATGCCCCGTTGTCTGACGGTCTCTTAGACGGCAATAACTGTCCTCTTTGAAGAAAAGCCAAGATGTTAGTTGAGATGGGCTGGAGCTGTTACAGTCTCTCCCCATTTCCTACAATCCAAAGATAAGAAGGGAGAGAACAGAACAGCAAAGACAAAACATGCAGCTTTGGTCTCTCATGTTGCCTTTCACTTGCCAGCTCCCTGCTGGAGGAGCTGAGGCCAGCACCCGGTCTGATCAGCGGCTCTGAGACCTGGCAAACTTGCTCCAGCATCAGGCTGTTCAGGGCATTGCCTTCCTGGTCACATGCTTACAGCCCCATTGCAAACTCTACTGCCTGGGTTGACTAATCCAGACTTGTATTAGACAGAAGGAAAAAGGAGAGGGATTGGACAGAGAAATAAGGAGTGGAAGGAAAGGACACAAGGTGCACCTCTCCAGCCCAGGCCAGCCAGGATCTCGGTCAGGATTAGAACAAGGAAGGAGCAGATCCTGGGCTCCCAGGAGCCAGCAGAGGCAGGAACCATGCTGTAAACCTCGCTGCAGCTGGTTTTGGCAGAGAGCGTCTGCTGCTGCTGCTGCTGGTAATTTTTCTCCAAAAGTCTTCTCTTTCTAAAAACCTGCAAAGGGAGAGTTAGGCAGAATAGGCCATCCTCCTATTAATTTGTTCCCCAGTTAATGGTACGAAGCAGGCCTCATTTCTGACATAACCATTTTGATTCACTGATTTCTAGTTCCACACTTATTTTGATTATCAAGAATTATTTTAACACAGTCCTTGAGTTGCATTGATGGGCCTTTTTGTTTGGGCTAAGCTAGCCTTTGGCTCCTTTTTGCACGTTTTCCCATTAACAATTGTTGTTATAAGGTTAATGTGACATTTTATTAACTTTCATTCACTTTTTACAGTTGGACTCAAAGGTACCCAAATTGTGCAGGCCCAATTATTACAACATAATCCTTTCTTATGGATCTATTCTACCTCGGATCAGCCATTGGTTCATAAAAATCACAATTACAAACAAAAACAGGGAGGGGGGAAGGTACTTGGTTATATTTTAAGGTTTGTGGGTTCCTTATCCCAAAATTGGGATTTACAAGTCTGATACAATTAAATATTAAAAAAAAATACAGTTAAATAAAGATGTTAAAGCTAAGAACTCACTTTATAGCTAAATCAAATCCCATGCTGCTGCTATGTGTTTGTAACATGTTTAAAAACAAACCTGCTTTTTATTACTTTTTTGGCCATGTGCCCAGAATGGGTAAAGACAGAAAACTTTCCCATTCTTTTTGCCGCTTGCTCATTTACTCAAATTGTGAAAGTGTGGCAGTTAAATTTGCTTAGCTGGCAAAATGTCGTGGCCTGGTGGCACCTTTAGCTCAAGTGTGTTGCTGTCTTTGTCAAAGCAGCAGCGAGATGATGATCCCTTTTGGAACCAGCTTTGCACTGAACCATTTGAAACACGCAAAGGTGATAAAAGTTTTCAGGCATTTTTAGGCTCTGTCTACACTACCACTTATGGCAGTATAATGTCTGTTGCTCAGGGGTGTGAACCGCCTAAGTGCTGGTGTTGACAGTGCTATCACTGTTCGTTGGGGGTGGATTAATTAAGTCAACAAGAGTGTCTTAGTTTTAAAACCCAGAGAAGCCCCTACAAGAGAATTCTGGTGTTTGAAAAGAAAATGACACAGAGCAATGCAGCCCACCTGGAGCTGGTAACATTGAAAATTTGCAAGCAGAAGGAAAGGCTGTAGAAATAGAGCAGTGTGTGACTACACTCAAAGCTGTGCAAGAAGAAAAAAGCTAAAGATAACGCAAGAGATCTACCACTAACCAAATTCCTTCAGATCCTGCACTGAGGAGAAAATATGATGAAAATGGCAGTCACAGTTTGGGGTTGCTGTAGGTTTGGCTGTGTGTTGAAATGTGGCTGTAGAACACTTCCTGAATTCTACACGGGTAATTGCAGGGAAGCAACAAATGTTTTCTAAAGAACTTTTTTTTAATTTCATCTGCACAACGGTGAAGTTGTTGTGTAAAACTGATTTATTTACTCTCCATCTACTGGAAATGTTTGCTGCCTTTTATGTAAGCTTTTTTCCAATGGATCGCATGCTTTTACAGAAAGATTTAGCAGTTGGAAAAATCCCAATTGATTCTCTGGTGGTGAGAGAGACAAGCTTTCAAACTACACAGAGCTGCTCTTCAAATCTGGGACAGACATTCAGAGTGTCACAGATCTGTGCAGCTCAAAAGCCTATGTCTCTCACCAACAAAAGTTGGTCCACTAAAAGATATTAGCTTATCCACCTTGTCTGTCTCATATCCTGGGACCAACACAGCTACCACAACACTGCAAACATATTACAGAATCATAGAACTGGAAGGGACGTCGAGAGGTCATCTCGTCCAGTCCCCTGCACTCATGGCAGGACTCAGTATTATCTAGACCATCCCTGACAGGTGTTTGTCTAACCTGCTTTTAAAAATCTCCAATGATGGAGATTCCACAACCTCGCTAGGCAATTTATTCCAGTGCTTAACTATCCTGACAGTTATAATATATTAAAAACATATAAATACAAAGAAGCAATATTAATTAGTTCATATTTACTGCCAAGTTTTAAAGAAAGAGAAACCACTGACGTGATGGAAGTCACTGGCAAAACACCTGGAACCAGAGTCTGTTGACAAGCTAAACCAGCAGAAGCCTCCTCTGCTGCTACAGAGAGAGGATATTTTCTTCATTTCAGTTTAGTCAACTAGTTCAGTTCAAGGTTAAGAAACTGATTGGGAGTTGAAAAAGCAGGAAAAAACGGTTACTTACCTTCTGTAACTGTTGTTCTTCAAGAGGCGTTGTTCACGTCTGTGTGCGCGCGTCGCGTGCATGGACGTTGGAAACTTTTTCCCTCAGCGGCTCCCGTCAGGCCAGCAGGGTCCCCTCTCTCCCACCAGAGCGGCGCCCCGCTCTAGCTTATATATAACCCTGCGGGCCCGACCTTCCCTCGGTTCCTTCTTGCCGGTGACTCCGACAGAGGGGAAGGAGGGTGGGAAGTGTAATGGACATGAACAACACATCTCGAAGAACAACAGTTACAGAAGGTAAGTAACCGTTTTTTCTTCTTCGAGTGATTGTTCACATCCATTACACATTAGGTGACTCACAAGCTTACCATTGGAGGAGGGTAGGAGTCAAGGAACAATTGATTGAAGCACAGCCCTGCCGACCACCACGTCCTCTCTGGTCTGATGATGGATTGCGTAATGGGCTGTGAACGTATGTACCGACGACCAGGTGGCCACTTTACAGATTTCCTGGAGTGGAACCTGCGCCAAGAAAGCCGCCGAGGACGCTTGGGCCTTAGTCGAGTGAGCCCTGATCGCCAGGGCTGGTATGTTGGCGAGCTCATAGCATGTGCGGATACAAAGCACATTCCATGCTGACAAGCATTGAGCCAAGATAGGCTGGCCTTTCATTCTCTCCGCAATGGCAATGAACAGTTGTGTCGACTTGCGGAATGGCCTGGTCTGTTCCAGATAGAATGCCAAGGCTCTACGGACATCGAGGATATGCAGGCTGCGGTGGCTTGGGTCCGTATGGGGCTTGGGGAAGAACACTGGTAAACAAACGTCCTGCCCCATATGAAATTGCATGACCACCTTAGGAAGGAATTTGGGGTGCGGCCTCAGTTGCACCTTATCCTTATAAAAAACTGTATAAGGGGGTTCCGAAGTGAGGGCTCTCAATTCCGATACCCTCCTAGCCGATGCGATGGTCCCTAGAAACGCTACCTTCCATGAGAGGTGCATGAGGGAGCAAGAGGCTAGGGGTTCAAAGGGCGGTCCCATGAGTTTAGTTAGGACCAGGTTAAGGTTCCATGCAGGGACCGGCGGGTGCGAGTAGGGAAACACCCTCTCCAGCCCCTTGAGGAATCGAACTACTGTGGGGTTGGAGAAAACCCCAACTCTCCCGGGTGGAACGCCGATATGGCGGTCAGATGCACTTTAATTGAGGCAGGGGCGAGCCCTTGATGCTTGAGGTGCAGCAAGTAGTCCAGTATTGATGGAATGGAGGCCCAGAGAGGCTGTATGAGATTATGCTCGCACCAGAGAGAGAGAATCTCTTCCATTTGGCAAGGTAGCTCGCTCTTGTGGAGGGCTTCCTACTACCAAGAAGAATTTGCTGGACCTGGTGGGAGCACCTATGCTCCTTATTGTTTAACCAGAGAGATACCACACCATGAGATGTAGCGACGGTAGGTTCGGGTGGAGAAGGCCACCCCGCTCCTGTGTGACGAGGTTGCGATGGAGGAGTAGGGTAATCAGGTCGGTCAAGGACAGTTCCAGCAGGGTCGTGAACCAATGCTGGCGTGGCCACGCCGGTGCGATGAGGATGATTGTCACCTTGTCCCTGCGGGTCTTGAGCAGGACCCTGTGGATGAGCGGGAATGGTGGGAAGGCATACCTCAGGCTCCCGCCCCACTGAATCATGAAGGCATCTGCCAATGAGCCCGGGCTGAGGTTCTGGAATGAACAAAACTGAGGGCATTGGCTGTTGTCCTTGGTGGCGAAGAGATCCACCTGGGGAAACTCCCACCTCTGGAAGATTGAATGCAGGACATCCTTTCTCAGCGTCCATTCGTGCATGCGGTACGACCTGCTGAGGTGGTCTGCTAACCCGTTTTGACCCCCTGGGAGATATGCTGCCAGTAGTTGGACTGAATGGGCTATACAGAAGTCCCATAGGAGGAGCGCCTCGTGACAGAGGGGAGAGGATCGGGACCCGCCCTGCTTGTTTATGTAGAACATGGTGGTAGTGTTGTCCGTCAGAACTGACACGCTGTGGCCTTCTATGGTAGCGTGAAAGGTCTGGCAGGCGAGGCGAACTGCCCTTAACTCCTTCAGATTGATGTGGAGCAACTTTTCTTCCCTGGACCATAAGCCCTGGGTCTGCAGGTCCCCTAGGTGCGCCCCCCAGCCCAGGTCCAACGCATCTGTCACTAACGTCAGGGTGGGTTGTGGTGTGGCAAAAGGGACCCCTTTGCAAACTTACTGCTGATCGAGCCACCAGCGGAGGGAGTTCGACACCCGAGCTGGGATTGTTACTACTAGGTCCAAGGGGTCTCTGTTGGGGCGATATGTTTGGGCTAGCCACAACTGTAACGGTCTGAGTCTTAGGCGGGCACGTCTGAGTACGTGTGTGCAAGCTGCCATGTGCCCCAGGAGTTGCATACAGCATCTGGCCATGGTCGTGGGAAATTGTTGGATGGAGCTTACGACCCTTTGAATGGCCAGGAATCTGGAAACTGGAAGACTTGCCCGTGCCACCACTGAGTCCAGGACTGCTCCTATGAAATCCAGTCTCTGCATGGGGATCAGTGAGGACTTGGTTACATTGACCAGTAGACCGAACTTGTGGAACACCTGTAATGCCAGTGCCACATGGGAGCGGACCTCGTCCTCTGACCTGCCCGTGAGGAACCAGTCGTCCAAGTACGGGTATACCCGCATCTTTCTTTTTCGAAGAAAGGCTGCCACCACGGACATGCATTTTGTGAACACTTGCGGGGCCATTGCTAGGCCGAAGGGTAAGACCGCAAATTGGAAATGGTGTTGGTTGATGGTGAAGTGCAGGAACCGCCGGTGGGCAGGGCAGATGGCGATGTGAAAGTACGCATCTTTCATATCGAGGGCAGCGTACCAATCCCCCGGATCCAGGGATGGGATAATAGCGCCAAGGGAGACAATACAAAAACGTGCCATGACCAAAAATTAGTTTAGTTTGCGAAGGTCCAAAATAGGATAGAGGCCCCCTTTTGCTTTGGGAATAAGGAAATATCTGGAGTAAAACCCTTTCCCCCTTAGGTCCGGAGGGACCTCTTCCACTTCTCCTACTTTGAGGAGGGTCCACACCTCCTGCATAAGGAGTTGCTCGTGAGAGGGGTCCCTGAAGAGGGACGGGGATGGGGGGGTGGAAGGGAGGGGGTGAGGAGAACTGAAGGGTGTATCCCGCCTCCACTGTGCGAAGGACCCAGCGGTCCAATATTATACGGGACCAAGCACGGTAAAAATGGGACAAGCGGTCCCTGAAACATAGGGGAGGATCCGGTATAAGGGTCGGTACGCTGTCCTCGATCGCAGCTTCAAAACCCTTGCTTATTTCCCGGCTGCGGCTTGCCTTGGCCTTGGCTTTGACCCTGGTTAGGTGTGTTGTTCCATCTACGCCTGTTATCCCTGCCCCTTCTGCGGTACGGTTCCTGTCTAGGACGAGGGTGGTATTGCCTCTGCGGTGGTTGGGGCTTAAAGGGTTTCCTCTGTGTCACTGGGGTGTGCATTCCCAACGACTTGAGGGTTGCTCGAGAGTCTTTAAGGCTATGTAATCTGGCATCCGTCTGGTCTGAGAACAAGCCTGACCCCTCGAACGGGAGGTCTTGCAAGGTGTTTTGCACCTCTGGGGGAAGGCCGGAAGCCTGTAGCCATGCCGAGCGCCTCATCACCACTCCTGACGCGATTGTCCTGGCAGCTGTGTCCGCGGAGTCAAGGGAGGCCTGCAGAGAGGTTTTGGCTACTGCCTTCCCTTCGTCCACTAAGGCAATGAACTCGGGTTGTGAACCCTGGGGCAGGGAGTCCTTAAACTTGGAGACTGATGCCCAAGAATTGAAATTGCGTCTGTTCAGAATCGCTTGTTGGTTAGCGATCCTCAACTGGAGGCCCCCGGATGAGTAGACCTTCCTACCAAATAAGTCCAAGCGCTTTGCCTCCTGGGCCTTGGAGGCCAGGGCTTGCTGGCCATGCCGCTCTCGTTCGTTGACCACAGAGACGACCAGCGTCCGGGGTGGAGGGCTGTTCCAAAAGCTCCTCCAGCCCTTCCTCCTCACCCGATGCGCCTATCCCGGGGCTCGAAGGGCCTTTCGGCACCGGAGCCACTGGCACCGGGATCTGTCCTGGGGCTGCCATGCCTTTAGGCGCACTCGAGGTCTTCGCGGGCACTACCCTCTTATGTGGGGAGCGTCCTCGGGCCTTGGGTTGACCCTTCGATTTTGCCGGCGAAGATGACCTGTGCCGGGGGCGGTTCTGCTGTGTCGGTGCCGTAGGCTTAGGGTGCCCCACCGGTGCTGGATCACGAACCGATGCCGGGGCACTCCGCACCGAAGTTGACGGTGCCGCGGCCTGATGCGTCGAAGTGAAGGGCTGTAATGCAGCCTCCATGAGCAGTTGCTTAAGGCGAAAGTCTCCCTCTTTCTTAGTCCTGGGCTTGAAGGCCTTACAGATCTTGCAGCGCTCTTTTTGGTGTGCTTCCCCCAGGCAACAGAGGCACAAGTCGTGGGGATCACTTATCGGCATAGGCTTGCGGCACGTGGCACAAGCCTTGAAGCCTTGGGCGTGCGGCATGCCCCGCCACCCAGGGCCGGTGTCGGGATTGACCAAACATCTAAAACAAAGAAGCTTAACTACTACTAAAGAACTGATAACTGCTAAGAGTAACACTAACTACTAACGCTAAGGGACACTCTCAAGCGAGAGACAGAGTTGTTCCAACGCCATCACGGACGGTAAGAAGGAACTGAGGGAGGGTCAGGCCCGCAGGGTTATATATACGCTAGAGCGGGGCGCCGCTCTGGCAGGAGGGAGGGGACCCTGCCGGCCCGATGGGAGCTGCTGAGGGAAAAAGTTTCCGACGTCCGTGCATGCGATGCGCGCACACCTAATGTGTAATGGACGTGAACAATCACTCGAAGAAGAAATCTTGTTTTTCACTTACAATCTATGAGTAAAATGTAGGTGTGAGAGGACAAGATCTACTAGTTCTAAAATCTTGAAAGACATGAGGACCAGAAACCGAGAGTTCAATTTACTAACTACAGATAATACATATTTTGCTTAATAAAGCAGTTAGTTTTAAATGCAAAACATGTTTTGATGAACTTTTTGTTCATCACTTAAGATAGATAAAACTAACTAATAAAAAAAGATTTTAAAATAGCATTTCTGTGCATTTTTAATTGAACTTGAATTTCCATACAAATAAAGCTGGATAAAAATCACAAGTCAAAAATTAATCATCTAGTAAATAAGCAGTGCATAATTCATTATTTTCTAACATCATAAAAATGTAAAAATTAAGAATCTGAATATGTGTATGTTAAGCTATATAATTGCTTAAATGTGTACAGATAGCGTATCCTCCCACTTAGCAAAAAGTAATACCAAATGTAATATCAAGACTATATTTAGCTGCAAAACATGTTTTAATGTTTACCAAACAATGAGAATCAGCCTCTCTTTAGGAAAATAACTAAAAAGTACAAATACAAAACATGATTATAATCAATGATTTAAGCTAAATTTAAATCAATCCACCTTGCCCCAGCCCCGGCACTCTCCCCTTTAGCCCCAGGCCCTCTGTTTATCTATCGCAGCATACATGCAGCCACCCAGCTTTCCGAGTTACAATATCCTTCCCACCCAGGCAACGGAACCAGCTGCCAGGCCTGGCAAAAGCTCAGAAACCGAGGACTTAGCTTGACCAGTGGCCATTTGTCAGCACATCAGCACCTGCCTGGAATGAAGCCAGGCAGGCAGATGGGAGCCCACACATGGAGCGAGGACATTGGCTTTGCTGGAAAGTTTTATGGCGGGGCTGGCACCAGCTGCCGTCTGGGATTTATCCAGTGGAGAACTGTAACTGCTCACTTCTGTGGCATTAGCAGTGCTTCCCCAGTCCAAGTCCAGGCAGAGCCATCACTCCACAGATGAACTGCCGAACTGTGAATGCTGGCCCCGGCCCTGGACTGGCAGGGCTATGAGCACGCTGGGTTGGGTAGAGACGGCAGGAATTCCTGCCCAGAGCTCCTGTTGCAGCTCTCCAGGGAAGAGGTAAGGATGTCACGGGCAGCAGTTGCTGCTGCTGCAGGGACACAGCAGGCCAATAGTCTGAGCTCAGGGTTGAAGCCCAGGCCCAAGGCATAGGCTGAGAGTGTGGCTCAACCAGAGCCCAGAGGGAAAAGGCCCCTGATCAGGGATTAAGGGGGCTAATGCTGGGGTTGCTTGGTGCTGACCAAACTGGTTGTTTGCCAGCAATAATGATGTTGGGTGAAGCCCTGCCTCCCCAAAATTAGGAGGACGGGGCAGCACCCCATGGTGAGGGAGGAGAGGTTGGAACCCACTGTTAGCAAGGAGAGAAGATCCCATGGTTAGTTAGGCTCCTTCTGAAGGACAACGAAGTTCTCCACCAGAAGCTCGGGAAATCAGGAATACAGGCACAGCCAACAATACAGCCCAGCAGTGCACCTTTCCCACCCACCAATTGTCCCCACCAGTACCTGTGCAGTCTGTCCAAGGTGGGCCCCAGCTTCTCCCCCACTGCCTTATTCTGCAGCTTATGCAAAATTTACCTTGTGGACAAAAGCAAACAAGAGGCTCAACCTGGAGTGACAGCCCCATCCCAGGGCACTTGCATGATCAACCCCCCCAAAGCAAACCCTCAGGGCCATACACTGCTCACAGGCCAGCAAAGCTGAGCTCTGCAGACAAGCAGGACTAAGGAGCAGTCACAGCTAAGAATGTCCAGTCTGCTGCAGAAGCTGAGCTCAGGCATCGCTATGACAACCAGGACCCAACCAATCCTCTTGGAGTATCCATGATTCTAGGGGCAGCCCAGTGAGCTGGCTCCAGAAAGCCATGTCCAGCCCAAGAGAGGCAGCAGCAGCACACAGCATCAAACACCCAGCTCTCCCCCTTTACGTAGGGCCTCCTGGCCGTAAATCTGCAAGGATGATGACATGCAAGGGCGGAGCAGATAAGATCAGGCAGAGGTTCGAGGGGCATTGGCCTGGCTTGCAATGGGCAGCTCACTGAGAACACACAGCCCTGTGTCACAGAGTGATAACACAAGTCCGAGCCTTGGGACCAAGTAGGGCAGACTCCCAGCAAACCCCAGTATGGGAGTGAGGGAAGAGAGCAGCCTAGGGTTTCTTCTTCACTGGAAAGCTTGTCTCCATAGGATGCAAGCATGACAGTGGACACTGGTGTCACTGCCTCCTGCTGGGTGACCCAGGCACCTACATGGGTGCAGCTCTTCCCCGACCCTTTGATGGGAGCAGGGAGCACCTAGTTGTGGTGTCGCAATCTTGGAGAGACTCTGGGCCTGATTTTCTTGTACTTACACCAATGCAGATCAGCAGTAACTCCACTCAAGGCCATGGAGTCCAATGGTATAAAAGAGAAGAAGGATCAGGTCCATCAAAGGGTCGACATGGCAGCCCCCAGAATAAAGAGGGGTGTGGGGGGGTTCCATGACACTATCAGGCGCTGCTGTCAATGGAAAGAAGTGATAGTGGGATACCTAAACAGTGTGTGGGGTCTCTACTCTCCTGCATCCAATCCAGTCCAACCCCAGATCCAGTCCAGGTTTTGTAACCTCCCCCATCTCATCTTGGACCATAACAGGAGCTGGACCAACTTTTGTTGCCAGGCAGAGAGAAAGTCAGGGGTCTGCACCAGGCGTCCTGCATCTACCAACAGGTCAAAGCAGAGATCCAGGGCCTTGTTTCTCTCTCTCTCTCTCTCTCTCTCTCTCTCTCACACACACACACACACACACACACACACACACACTAGCCACTCCAAAAGCCACGTGCCCAACCACTCCCACACCAACAGCTACATCCGAGCAGCAGTGATTAGCAAGCAGCTTGTCGGTTTTTTCCACCCGTTCCTTGCGTGCTGTATGCAGATGGGCTGGTTTGATTTTATTGACTGATTAGGGGATTATTAGACACAAACAGAAAGCACTGCATAAATAAATATCTGCAAGCAATGGACTAGGGCACTTGGACATTCCGATCCACTTCAGCAATCAGCAGAACTTCTCCTCCTGATTACAGAAAGAAAACCCCCAAACTGCTTCCACATGAAAGATGAGTTTTGATTAAGACCCACAGAGGTATGAGCCACCCACAGACTCTGCCCGCACGTAGTCAGAGCTTAGTAGTGCTTCAGTCGAGAGGCAGCAAGTTTGCACTGGAATGCGTTACCTAGGGAGATGGTGGAATCTCCTTCCTTAGAGGTTTTTAAGGTCAGGCTTGACAAAGCCCTGGCTGGGATGATTTAGTTGGGAATTGGTCCTGCTTTGAGCAGGGCGTTGGACTAGATGACGTCCTGAGGTCCTTTCCAACCCTCAAATTCTATGATTCTATGCTGCCAGGCCACCTACTTAATCAGTCACCCCCATCTGTTCCCTCCTTCTGCCCATTTTCAAAGTTGCTCTTCCCTTGGAATGTATTTTTGAAGCCACCCAACTCAAATATGCCAAGATTCCAGGTCTGAACTGTCAGGCTACACAAAGAGCCTAGCAAGAGCCCTGGATCCAAACTCTCTAGTGGGCCAAATTGTAAATGTTCACAGTTTGGACTGTTCTACTGTGAATATTTACAATTTAGCCCATTAGAGAAACAGATATTCAAGTGATGAGCTAGGATCCAAATGCAGGGCTCTTGGCTCAAGGTCCATCTTCCTCACCCACAAAAAACATCTCAGTGATAATTAATAAAACCCCCTTTAACTACAGCTGCAAACAAAAGGCTTCCATGTATCAAAATGCAACCCTAAACATGGGCAGGAAAACAAAGAAGGCACTTTCAGGGGGGGAGAGGGAAGTGTTGGGGAAGAGAAGGTCCTTGGGACAGTGACCATCATTTTGTTCTGTATTTGTACAGCACCTAGTACAATGGTGTCCATGACGGGGTCTCTTAGTCACCCCTCCAGCACAAATAAATAAATAAATAAATAAATAAGAGGGTTGTGGCACAGGGCAATAGCAAGAATGTCTAATTCTGGGGTGGACAAACTACGGCCCATGGGCTGTATCCGGCCTGTGGGATTGACAGCCCGGCGCCACTCCCAGGAGCGGCTGGCACCATGTCCCTGCCGCCCCTGGGGGGTGTGGGGGAGAGAGGGCTCCGCGCGCTGCCTTCACCTACAGGCACCGCCCCTCACAGCTCCCATTGGCTGGGAACGGGAATTGGCAATGGGAGCTTCAGGGGAGGTACCCTCAGGCAAGGGCAGCGCACAGAGCCCTCTGCCCTCCCCGCATCCTCCAGGGGCTGCAGGGACGTGCTGCCGGCTACTTCCGGGAGTGGTGCGGGGCTAGGGCAGGCAGGGAGCCTGCCTGAGCCATGCGCCGCTGCCACCCCGGAGCCGCTCAAGGTAACTGGCGCTGGGCTGGAGCCCGCACCCCGAACCCCTACCCTGAGCCCCTCCTGAATTCTGCACCCCTCCCGCACCCCGACCCCCTGCCCCAGACCTACATTCATGGCCCTGCATGCAATTTCCCCACCCAGATGTGACCCTCAGGCCAAAAAGTTTGTCCACCCCTTGTCTAATTTAACATTAAGACCCAGTTTGGAGGGTTTTTTTTTTTTTTTAAAATAATGCCCAGATTTATTTTAAATAATAAAAATAAAAATCCAAGCAGGAATACCTGCCACAACAAGCATCCGACAGGCCCACGGGGACCTCCAGGGGACTTTCCTCTTGCAATGCTGATTCTCAACACCAAACCAGGGAGTTCTACAGAGGACTTCCCAGGACCCTTTGAGGGAGGAGGGGAAGTCTTGCCCCATCTCTCTGGGTGGCTGACAGCCCAACCAACCAGGTCTTTTCCCCACCCTCCAGGCTCTAAAGAGCTTCACCCCCATTCCAAGGGTCATAAATGAAAGTGAGCAGGCGGAGAGCAATAATCTCAGGAAGCCATTGAGTTGTAGTGCACTGAGTTGTGCAAGTTACTCTAGAATCCCGTAGGGAGCAGCACATGTGAGCAACCAGAGCTGAACCCTCAGCAGCTGTACATAAGAACATAAGAACGGCCGTACCGGGACAGACGAAAGGTCCATCTAGCCCAGTATCCTGTCTACCAACAGTGGCCAATGCCAGGTCCCCCAGAGGGAGTGGACCTAACACGTAATGATCAAGTGATCTCTCTCCTGCCATCCATCTCCATCCTCTGACAAACAGAGGCTAGGGACACCATTCCTTACCCATCCTGGCTAATAGCTATTAATGGACTTAACTAGCATGAATGTATCCAGTTCTCTTTTAAACAGTTATAGTCCTAGCCTTCACAACCTTCTCAGGTAAGGGGTTCCACACGTTGACTGTGCGCTGCATGAAGAAGAACTTCCTTGTATTTGTTTTAAACCTGCTGCCTATTAATTTCATTTGGTGACCCCTAGTTCTTGTATTATGGGAATAAGTAAATAACTTTTCCTTATCCACTTTCTCCACATCACTCATGATTTTATAGACCTCTATCATATCCCCCCTTAGTCTCCTCTTTTCCAAGCTGAAGAGTCCTAGCCTCTTTAATCTCTCCTCATATGGGACCCATTCCAAACCCCTAATCATTTTAGTTGCCCTTTTCTAGTGCCAGTATATCTTTTTTGAGATGAGACCACATCTGTACGCAGTATTCGAGATGTGGGTGTACCATCGATTTATATAAGGGCAATAATATATTCTCAGTCTTATGCTCTATCCCCTTTTTAATGATTCCTAACATCCTGTTTGCTTTTTTGACCTCTGCACACTGCGCGGACATCTTCAGAGAACTATCCACGATGACTCCAAGATCTTTTTCCTGACTTGGTGTAGCTAAATTAGCCCCCATCATATTGTATGTATAGTTGGGGTTATTTTTTCCAATGTGCATTACTTTACATTTATCCACATTACATTTCATTTGCCATTTTGTTGCCCAATCACTTAGTTTTGTGAGATCTTTTTGAAGTTCATCACAGTCTGCTTTGGTCTTAACTATCTTCAGCACTTTAGTATCATCTGCAAACTTTGCCACCTCACTGTTTTACCCCTTTCTCCATATCATTTATGAATAAGTTTAATTGGATTGGTCCGAGGACTCACCCTTGGGGAACACCACTAGTTACCCCTCTCCATTCTGAGAATTTACCATTAATTACTACCCTTTGTTCCCTATCTTTTAACCAGTTCTCAATCCATGAAAGACCTTCCCTTTTATCCCAGGACAACTTAATTTACATAAGAGGCTTTGGTGAGGGACCTTGTTAAAGGCTTTCTGGAAATCTAAGTACACTATGTCCACTGGATCCCCCTTGTCCACATGTTTGTTGACCCCTTCAAAGAACTCTAATAGATTAGTAAGACGATTTCCCTTTACAGAAACCATGTTGACTTTTGCTCAACAGTTTATGTTTTTCTATGTGTCTGACAATTTTATTCTTAACTATTGTTTCGACTAATTTGCCCGGTACCGACATTAGACTTACAGGTCTGTAATTGCCGGGATCACCTCTAGAGCCCTTTTTAAATATTGGTGTTACATTAGCTAACTTCCAGTCACTGGGTACAGAAGCCGATTTAAAGGACAGGTTACAAACCTTAGTTAACAGTTCTGCAACTTCACATTTGAGTTCTTTCAGAACTCTTGGGTGAATGCCATCTGGTCCCGGTGACTTGTTAACGTTAAGTTTATCAATTAATTCCAAAACCTCCTCTCGTGACACTTCAATCTGTGACAGTTCCTCAGATTTGTCACCTACAAAAGCCGGCTCAGGTTTGGAAAACTCCCTAACATCCTCAGCCGTGAAAACTGAAGCAAAGAATCCATTTAGTTTCTCCACAATGACTTTATCGTCTTTAAGCACTCGTTTTCTATCATAAAGGGGCCCCACTGGTTGTTTAGCAGGCTTCCTGCTTCTGATGTACTTAAAAAACATTTTGTTATTACCTTTGGAGTTTTTGGCTAGCTGATCTTCAAACTCCTCTTTGGCTTTTCTTATTACATTTTTACACTTAATTTGGCAGTGTTTATGCTCCTTTCTATTTACCTCACTAGGATTTGATGTCCACTTTTTAAAGGAAGTCTTTTTATCTCTCACTGCTTCTTTTACATGGTTGTTAAGCCATGGTGGCTCTTTTTTAGTTCTTTTACTGTGTTTCTTAATTTGGGGTATACATTGAAGTTGGGCCTCTATTATGGTGTCTTTAAAAAGCGCCCATGCAGCTTGCAGGGATTTCACTTTAGTCACTGTACCTTTTAACTTCTGTTTAACTAACCCTCTCATTTTTGCATAGTTCCCCCTTTTGAAATTAAATGCCACACTGTTGGGCTGTTGAGATGTTCTTCCCACCACAGGGATGTTGAATGCTAGTGTATTATGGTCACTATTTCCAAGCGGCCCTGTTATAGTTACCTCTTAGACCAGCTCCTGCGCTCCACTCAGGATTAAATCTAAATCTAGAGTTGCCTCTCCCCTTGTGGGTTCCCGTACCAGCTGCTCCACGAAGCAATGCCTGGCACCCACCATTACAGTTCTGCACCCAGCTTTTGCTGACCAGAGAGCTTTATGCTGAGAAGTCGATGCACATTTATGGAAAAACCACAAGAAGCTTTAATAACAAGATCTCCAGACTAAAAATTGAAACAAGAGGCCTCAATGCAAATCCAATCCAGATGCATTCCCAGATTTGTATTTATTCATCATGGACAGTTGATTTGCTGTCACCATGGATGACACCCATGGCAACAGTTTCTATGGAAATACAGACGGGGTCTTGGGTCTCAGGTTATGAAGTGGATTGACAGTTCCTTCCAACTGGCTGTGTTCAGGCCAGTCGTTTTCTTACGAATAAAACCCAAAGAGGCTGTCCTTCCAGCGCCCCATTGGCCCCAAGAATTCAAGTGTCTTCAAACAATCCGCTATGGCCTGAAATGTCCTAAAATAGTTAATTTTTTTAAAAAGGCTTTATTTTTTTAAAAACAAACAAACCTACTGACAAATTAAACAGCTGAATGAAACCTTGATAACGAATTAAATTGCTCAGGTCTCCTAACGGCATGCCGATGAGCATCCTCAGAAACTAATCACCACATGCCATGGCAAATAATTCCCCTCCAACCGCTGCTTCAACTTGTCAGGAGAAACGATTGTTAGTCTCTCAAGGCACGCAAGTGCCTTTGACAATGTTACCCCCACTCCCACCCTGCTTCTGTCTGTCTGGCAGCAGGGGGCTTGGCCACTCTGGGGACTGTTTCTAGATACTAGTTGGCCAACTAAGTCCCATTGACTTTTAATAGGATTTTGGCTCCTAAGGCTGTTGCATCATCACATTGTGATGCAATCAGAGACAGGCAAAACAGTTTGGTTCAAATACGACCCAGCCTGAAACTCACATGGACCTTTTTTATATAGGAGACGAGGTGGGTCAGTGAGCCCAGCCGTGACAAAGAGCTCTGTGGAGCTTGAAAGTTTGTCTCTTTCACCAACAGAAGCCTGTCCAATAAAAGATAGCTTGTCTCTCTAATATCCTGGAACCAACAGGGCCACAGCACCGCAAACAACCTTTTTATATGGTCAAGAAAAGTTTGGCCAACATTATTCTCCAGCTGCTCCCCACTGCTGAGCTCAGGCCAGGACTGCAATATGTTAGCAAAGGCTGATGGTGGGATATTGTCCACAGCTTAACTAGCTGCAGGAAATCTCACAGGAATGCCTTTACTCAGACCTGCCCAGCCCAGCTTAGGAGACATGAGGGGTTGGCTGACAACCTGGGTTCCTAACCTGACCTGCCAGTTTGCCCCACATCTTCACATCACAGCATCACCAAGAAGTGACCAACAAGCATTGTTCCTAGAGACCTTTAGTGTCCTACAAGCCAGATGTGAGGGACAAGGCAGACCCCAGACAAATTGTGGCACAAGGTTTAGGACAGACGTGGCAACCCCAGCATAGGCAGGGAGCGCCTAATATGCCTGGCACCAAGGGGGCTAAAGGGAAGAATCAAAGAGGGCTCCATATATTGTATCACCCTGGCTTCAAACATAAAACATCACTGATAATACTTAGTCCTGCCATGAGTGCAGGGGACTGGACTAGATGACCTCTCAAGGTCCCTTCCAGTCCTACGATTCTATGATTCTATGGATGTGAATGATTCCTTTGGCCCCGCTGAAAGTCTCTCATCAGTGATGCCATAGTGCAGGATCTGAAGCATCACTTCTATGTTGTCAGACAGAGGACTGGATTTCCAAAGGGGCTGAGGCCCAGAACCACAAAAGTATTTAGGCTCCTAACTTCCACTGAAATTGGAGGGACTTAGGAGCCTAAATACCTTTATGGATCTGGATCCTGCTGACTTAAGTGACTAATTCTCTGGTTGAAAACATCAACCAGAAATGAAACAAAGAGCCAAAATCCACATGTGGATTCAGATTCCAAAAGCCTCTTCTCTCAAAGTTTAGATCCGGGTTTTGGTTCCCAGGGAGGAAGCCTCTATTTACATAATCAACAGCCATGGGAGGAGAACAGAACATTTCCTAATATGTGAGTTTTGTTTATCTGATTTTTTAAAAAAACTGCTTGAGTGAGGCTAGAGGAGCTTAAAGTAAAAGAAAACATTATTAGATATGAAACGTCTGGGTCCAAGAGAGTCTGCCCCAGCCTGAACCTGTGTGTCTTTGCCTTTGGGTTCACAGAAACAGTCCAGGCTATTGCTATAAAAACAGCCCAACATTTCCAGCTCTTGAAGCCAACTTGGAATCCAGGGCATCCACACCAGGGACATTCAGCAGCGTCACCAGCAACTGAACCGCTCACTCAGTTCCCCACCCCTAATGATCTTGAACAGTGATTCATGGCCATAGGCCAGCTGCCCTGGTTCAGGGGCAAGGTGGGTCCATTGACCAAAGACATAGGAAGCCTTGGTAATATGTCCAACATGGTTAAAACCTGAAGACCCTGTATCATACAGGTTTCAAGATCTGTCTTTGAATGGGGTCAAGATCTCTATTTGAGACAGCTGGAGAGCCCTGATCTGTGACTGAAGGAAGTGAGATGATTGAGGGCAAGACCTTAAAACAAGAATTTGAGGAGGAGGATGGAGGTAAGGGTGGAGAGAAAGGGCAGAGGCCCCACTGTGCTGTGGTGGGCTCCGGATCTGCAGTGGTCTGTGTTCTGGCCAATGCAGGCGGCATAGGCCATGACGTGTGGAATGTAGTTCTGCTCGTGGACTCCATGCAGGAGGTGGGCCATGGGGCCCTTGGCAAATATCGCCACGTCCTCACCCCCGTGGGTCTCCTGGCGCAGAGGCACAGCCGACTGGGCCTGGTAGTTGGCATGAGCTGCAGAGAGAGAACAAACGGCTGTAAGAGACTGGGGAGTCAGACCACCAGGCTGGAGACTGGCACCTACTCTGCACTGAGGAAGGGGCCTCCCCAGCTTCCATCCTCAAGTGACAGGCCACCTTTGAGAGTGGGGGAGTTCAGTCTCCATGGCCCATTCAGACCTTGGCCTCTCTGCTGAGGGACCAACGTGGTGGCCGTTAATGGCAGTGGGTTTGGGAAATGGACTCTGGCTCACTGGGAATTAGATTGGGACAAGCAATGCATTTTACATGAATCCAGTGGCGTCAGCTGGTCCCTGCCATGTGCTTCCCCTCCCCCCCGCCATCGCCCCAAGCTCACCATAATCCACGACGGACACATTCTCCCTCTCTCCGGCTACGATTTTGTACCCAGGGCCATTTCCATACAGGATGGAGGTGAAGGGCATTTTATCCACATCGCTGTGCATTGGCGCTAGACCTGTGCAGGGAGGAGCATGGTTAGCCTGAGGGATGGTGGCCATCGCTCCTCTCCAGAAGATGTCATGCCTGACTCCAATACTCCAGTCCTGCCCATTTCCATAGAGTATTTCTGTTGGGGAGGCATATCTCCAGGATTCCCTAGTTTATCTGCCCCCAGCCCCTCACCCCGATCCTCTCTTTAGCCAAGGACACTGACTGGAGAGTCAGCCAGTGCTGCTTCTGCTACCCTGGGGCTGATCACATGCCCATCAAACAGACCAAGCTCAGGTTCCCAAGTGAGAACAGGGAGAGGGGGAGTGGGGCATGAGAAACAATCACTGCAGCCAGTTTTCAGGGGTGAATAACTCAGGAGGTGGCCAGGACTGTCAAAGGTTTGATCTTTTTATAGTCCAGCATAGCCCATGCAGCCATTCCACCCCACTGGAAGCTCATTGGCTCTCCTTGGTTAAGCAGGGTCAGAACTGGCCAGCATTTGGATGGGGGACCCAACAAGACAACCCCAAGGTGCTGTAGCAAGCAGTGCCGGTGCTGCAGCAGGCAGAGTGTTGTCGGGCCAGTGCTCCAGGAGAAAGGAGAAATAGGGCATTTTGCTGGGGTAGCTAAACAGCTGCAGTGTTTCAGTCGCTGGGGTGGATGATGCGAGTCTGGGCTGCAGTAGAGATGAGCTCCAGTACAACTGAAATCCAGGCCTTAAATCCAGAGAGTTTTGAGGTGTTCAGAACTGGGGTTTGGTTCTGGTCCATGGGCTGGAAGTTATGATGTGATTAGAAACCCATCCCCAATAACTAGGAGGTGGTAAATTTTCCCCTCACGTGGAGTCCTTATATTGAGATTGGATGCACTCTAGGTCGGCTACAAGCCATGGGCTCAGGTGCAATGCAGGACTCTCTGGGGGAGTTCTCAGGCCTGAGTTACACAGGAGTCAGACTCAAGGATTGTAATGGCCTTACAGTCTAGAAAAGCTGCTAAAGGTTTTGCCCTGGTTCTGACACTGGACACATTTCAATCGCTGCTGTTTCAAGGGACATCATAGAATCATACAAGATTAGGGTTGGAAGGGACCTCAGGAGATGATCTAGTCCAACCCCCTGCTCAAAGCAGGACCAACCCCAACTAAATCATCCCAGCCAGGGTTTTGTCAATCCTGCTAGGCAGCGATGCCAAACAGTCCTCCAGCAGTAACTGTCCAGGTGCCACCATTTGGAGACTGGCGGGTCTTTGGCTTGTGTGGGAAACCAATGGGTTAAACCCTTACCGAAAATGGGATTGCCGCGGGGTGTGTATCCACCAAAGGTGAAGACATGGGAGTGGTCGGCAGTGACTACGGTCAGTGTGTCTTCCAGTGAGGTCATGCCACCAGCCTCGCCTATGGCTCTGTCCATCTCCACTGCCTCATACAGTGCTTGCTTGGCTTTCCCCTCATGGTGACCATGGTCGATCCTGCCCCCTGGAAAGGGAAAAAACAAGAAAGGAACAACTAGTCGGACTAGAAACCTGGGACTCACCAATAACAGATCACACCATTGGTCCATCCTGCCAGAGCTTTTGCTTCCTGCTATCTTGGACCAGGTCAATGGTCTATGGAGTCCAATATCCTGCCTCTCTGCTGCACTTGACCAGTACCAATCTGCTCTCCTGTCCCAACACTGGCCTGTGGTGAGTGCTGCATTGGAAGGTGCAAACCATGTTTACCGCACCTTACGGTGCAGCACGGTGCATCTGAGCTGGTATTTGGAGAACAGATGGAAGGAGCTGACAGGGAGAGAGCAAGGAAAATACATCATTTCTATCAAGCCACTTCTAGGATCATGGCCACAACCGAGTCGTCTCCTGCTGCTTTCCAAGGAACAGACCAACAGCTGACTGAGATACCAGGGCATGCAGCAGACTCCTTATTAGAAGAGGTTTCAGAGTAGCAGCCGTGTTAGTCTGTATCCGCAAAAAGAACAGGAGTACTTGTGGCACCTTAGAGACTAACACATTTATTTGAACATAAACTTTTGTGGGCTACAACCCACTTCATCAGATGCATGTAGTGGAAAATACAGTAGGAAGATATACACACACACACACACACACACAACACCCATTGTTTCATGTTCTCTGTAGATAGATAGATAGATCTTCCACGAAGCTTATGCTCAAATAAATTTGTTAGTCTCTAAGGTGCCACAAGTACTCCTGTTCTTTTTGCTATTAGAACAAACACCCACACAGCAGGGATAAGTACTACCTCCCAGAGCCCTCAGGATGGGGGAGCTGCTAGGCTGGAGTCTTGGTTCTCATGTGGTGAATGTTCCTCACCACAAGCCCTCCCTTCCTCCCCCTTCCAGGCCAGTAAAGGAAACCAACTTCCCTTGACTGAAAGGTGCAATCAGGAGCCAGCATTCCCTGCACTTCAGATGCTAGAAAGGGAGGCTAATGCAGTTAAGCTAGGAGTTTGTGGGCCAGTATCACACCATTGCTGGTATTTACCCATTTCCAGGGTCTCCCTCTCCCTTGGGAGCCGTGGGCTCTGGGACCCATTGCCTGCATACTAGCCTCTCCCCCCAAAGCAATTTCCATAGGTTCCCTGTAGGGTAAATGGCTAGGGAACTTGCTCAGCTCCTTTCCTGACTGGTGAAGCAATGGTGGGTGCAACAGGGGTGGGTTTTGCCCACTGTCACTCAACTCCAAAACCACTTAATCACCCTCCCAGAGGCACATTCAGGTCAGAAGTCAATAGCAGACCTCCAGTAACAGGCCCACATCCTCAGCATGGGATGCTTCCAGCCCTGAAAAGCTGGGATGGGAAGTTCAGCCCCACAGGGCACTGGGAGTGGTGGGCATGTCCCCAGTCTGGAGACCCTGGCTCTCACCTTCCACCAGCAGGAAGAATCCTCGGGGATTTCTCTGGAGGATTTTGATGGCCACCTGCACCATCTCCGTCAGGGAAGGGTCTGTCTGGACATTCCTGTCTAGCTCATACATCATATCTATTGGCTCGAAGAGGCCTGAAAAGGGAGAAGATGTGTCAGCTATGCACCACATTTTGATCTTCACGAGGGCCTCAGATCCATGTGCTACCAATTCCGATTGTACCAACCTGATCACCAAAGTTCTTCCCAGAATAATGATCCCCCATGGGCTCTGATACTCTCCCACCTCTCTCTGCCACCAGGAGCTGGACACACTCTGACAGAGTAGCCAGGCGCCCTGACCCCCGCCCATTGCTCTGCTCACTAGGCAGCACCACCCTGGATGTATGAGATAACGTGTGTATACTGCAGTATGCATCAGGATGTGGGCTGTGTGGTGTGATGAGGGAATGTAACTGAGAAGCAGATGCGGGGTTCAGAGTAGATTTTCCTCTGAATGGGTCAGCAGCCTGCTATGGACATCATGATTGATTGGCAATCCTTCAATTCAAGGATGTTCTCTACCATGGATTTATCATCGGTCCTTAGATGACTCAAGAGTCCGATCCTGGAATCGCAAATCTGCCCGCAGTAGGTACCGGACATTTTGTGGCAGGCCAGCTGCCTGCTGGGAGAAAGTTCTTTCTTTTTCCTTCCTTCTTTCTCTCTTTTCAGCTTTGAGAGCTAGGCGCCTCTCCTTGAAGGGGCCACTGCCTGATGGAAGATATGGTGCCACTGGGGTCAGTTGGTGGTTTGCTCCTCCCAGCTTGTGATGCCCACATCAGTTTTCTTAAGATATGCTTTCAGTGTGTCTTTGTAGTGCAGAGGTTCTCAAACTTCATTGCACCGCAACCTCCTTTTGACAACAAAAATTACTATAGGACCCCAGAAGGGGGGACCGAAGCCTGAGCCACCCCAAGCCCCACCACCCCGGGGGAGCGGGGGAGAGGAGGTGCAAAGCCAAAGCCCCACCTCCCCAGGCCAGGGGACCAAAGCCGAAACCCAAGGGCAGGATCTGAGTTACTAGTGTGCCCTTGTTGCCAAGAAGGCAAACGGCATTTTGGGCTATATAAGTAGGAGCATTGCCAGAAAATCGAGGGACATGATCATTCCCCTCTATTCGACATTGGTGAGGCCTCATATGGAGTACTGCCTCCAGTTTTGGGCCCCACACTACAAGAAGGATGTCAAAAAATTGGAAAGAGTCCAGCAGAGGGCAATGGAAATGATTAGGGGGCTGGAGCACATGACTTATGAGGAGAGGCTGAGGAAACTGGGATTATTTAGTCTGCAGAAGAGAAGAGTGAGGGGGGATTTGATAGCAGCCTTCAACTACTTGAAGGAAGGTTCCAAAGAGGATGGAGCTCGGCTGTTCTCAGTGGTGGCAGATGACAGAACAAGGAGTAATGGTCTCAAGTTGCAGTGGGGGAGGTTTAGACTGGATATTAGGAAACACTATTGCACTAGGAGGGTGGTGAAGCACTGGAATGCGTTACCTAGGGAGGTGGTGGAGTCTCCTTCCTTGGAGGTTTTTAAGGCCCGGCTTGACAAAGCCCTGCCTGGGATGATTTAGTTGGGGATTGGTCCTGCTTTGAGCAGGGGGTTGGACTAGATGACCTCCTGAGGTCCCTTCCAACCCTGATATTCTATGATTCAGCCCAAGCAGGGCTCCTGTAATCTGAGCCCTGTCACCCAGGGCTGAAGCCCTTGGGCTTGGGCCCCAGACCCCAGCAAGCCAGCCCTGGAGACCCCATTAAAAAGGGGTTGGGATCCAGTTTGGGGTCCTGACCCACAGTTTGAGAACTGCTGTAGCATTTCCTTTGACTACCACGGGATCTCCAACCATGGGTTAGCTGAGAGTAGAGGACTTGTTTTGGGAAGCGAGAGTCTGGCATCCACCCAAAATGTCCAGCCCAGCTAAGTTGGTGCATGAGGATCATTGCTTCAATGCTGGTGACATTGGCTTCAGCGAGGATGCTGGCATTAGTGCAGCGATCTGGCCACTTGACACAAAGGATCTTCCAGAAGCATCGTTGGTGGCACCTCACCAGACTGTTGAGGTGCTGTCAATAGGTCACGCAGGTTTTACCTGTAGGAACAATTGTCTTATAGACCTGAATCTTGGTGTCCTGCCGCAGGTCACAGTCCATCTCTGTCAACTGCGATGCCCTGTGGAAGGTGCTGACCAAATCTGGCTGCCCTCCAAAATTTATTAAGATCCTATGGCTTCTCCAAGATCAGATGATTGCCACGGTTCTCTGTAATGGCCTTGAGACAGAACCTTTCGTCATCAAAACTGGGGTTAAGCAAGGATGCATTATTGTCCCAACCCTGCTCTCCATCTATTTAGCAGTCATTTCGGTCAGTTGACAATCAATACAGAGTGGACGGGTTGCTCTTTAATCTTCGAGGTCTCAGCTCAAAGTCTAAAAAGTCTTCAGGGCATCCATTAATGATCTTCAGTATGCTGATGACTGTGCCATCCTGGCACACACAGAGAATGACCTTCAGTCCACACTGGATTTTCTTGCACAATCTTACCAGAGCCTAGGAACTCTCACTCAATATTGAGATGACTAAAGTGCTCTATCAACCTGCCTCAGGCCTTGCACATGACCCACCACAAATCACCATGGAGGGTCAGACTTTGGAGACAGTTGAGCACTTTTGCTACCTCGGTAGCCAACTTTCTGAAAATGCAAAAATAAACAGTGAAATCCAGCACAAGATCCAGTGTGCAAGGGCTTCCTTTGGGAAACTGCTTCGACACGTTTTATTGACATAATACAATGACTGAGTGTAACCATACCCTGCTACACCAGCAGCACACACCCCAACACCATTCCAGACAGGCCCAGAACTTTGCTTGGAGGCCCAGGGGATCTGGTACAGATCAGAGACACACACCCACATTTCCTCCGAGTCTCTGCAGTATTTTATAGGTGCACATTTCCCCTGGGACTCCAGACTTGTGCTCCCACTCTGCACTCGTCCTCCATGCTCACGCTGCCCGCTCACGCACTGCTGCAGCTACTCCAAGCTGCCTCTTTGTCCCCGATCCTAGCAACGGGCTTAGATGTACCAAGTCCCTGCTACATGCAGCAATTGGTGTGACTTGGCTCCACGAGACATAACTGCGGAAAAAGAGCCCAGCGGCTGCTGCTCACCTTGCACATCCATATGGATCTGACAAGGGGAGGAGGTAGGACATGTTACTGGGGTGGAGCAATTGTTGGAGGCTCTATTCCCCCTGCTGGGTCCCCTCAACCCCACTCCCTCATCCAAGGGGATATTTAAGACAGAGGATTAGTAGGCCCTGTTACCTACCTGCCTATTTGTGCCATCGATACTGAACAGGCGCCTCCAGACTGATCAGCTTCATCCTGTCCACATCACTCCAGCTTCCCCATGCTCCGTCTCTCTCAACAGCCTGGGCCCTCCAGGAACATCCAGCCTTCCTCTGGCCTGCTTCCTTGAAGGATGCCAAGTCATTGTGCAGGTGGCAGGTGACCCAGAGGCCCAGGCTGGCCAGGAGGGGGCAGTGCAGCTGTGAACTCAGGTCTGTCAGGAGCTAGCTCAGCTGCAAGCCCAGGGCAGAGGCGGCAGCAGGTTTTTCCATAGCTACAGGCCAGTGCATGGAGCAGAGGGGTTAATGTGCCCAGAGACTGAGCGTATCCCTTTCGCTGGAGCCTAGAAGGGCTGAGCACTTATCCCAACCCATGCTGGGTTCCTCTGCACTTGTCCCAGACGTCCACATCATACTCAGATCCTCAGGGACAGGGGCAGTAGCTCTCCTGAGGAGTTTGTCTGACAGACACCTTCTTACTGCAATCTGTTGCTCAGGTTACCCTCCTGCTAAAGTTAAGTTTTGAGCAAGAGGCACACACAAGAGGCCCTGCCCACAGAATTTGGCAAGAACAGGGCTGATATTGCAGAAACACACATTCTTAAGTAGTGCTAGGCACAAGAATATATACAAAAATGTATTCCAGAAAGATACCAGAAAACCTTGATACCAAAACACATTCCTCAAAAGATAACAGGAACACACTGACCCATCCTAAAGATAAGGTCAGGATGACAGCATGATGGATAGAGATGTTTTGATCGAACCAACAGGTACAAGACAATGGGTGGACATCAGAGGGTGGCACCCAGATATGTCAGAGGTGGCACCTAGCCATGTCAGAGGGGCAATATGTAACTTGTTTGTATTGGGGTATAAAGAGATATCGCTGAGGGGATGTTGGGGTCTGGCCAAGGGGAGAATGGAAAGTCCCGCCATTCACTGAGCCAGTCCATTGTCACGAGCATACATGTGTTAGTGTACCATTGAGCCAGGGAATTAGCACCGTTCGTCGGCAATAAACCTGACCAAGTTCCTTTGCTGAAAACCGAGTCTGTGGATTTAGTGGGCAGCTCAATCAAAGTCTGCTATCTCCGCAGAGCTGGGACAGCAGAGAGAGAGAGAAAACGAGAACACACACACGCAGCCGACATCTGACCATACCTCTCTTTTAGTAACAAGGGAGGGGCAGGGTGGTCTTGGCCCCTTGCCACCCAACTTGAGATTTACAAAAAGTGCCTAAGTGAGCTGGTACCTAACTCCCATTGACGTTCACTGGCAGCTAGGTACTTAACCTGCTGAGGAGCTTTCACAAATCCCACTAGGCACCTATCTGCATCTCCAGGTGCCTGAACACCTTTGTAAATCTGTCCCCCAGCTCACTGATTTTCACTTAGCTCCCGCGCCTCCAGCCTTTGCTCTTAGATACTCACCTAAGAGGAAGTCCACTTCCATCAGGTTAAGGGACAACAGGTCACTGCGATTCCAGACGTACTGGGAATTCTAGGGGAGAGCAATGGAACAGCAGCTGTTATGTACACTTCCTTATCGAGGGGATTGGAAATAAGACATACATTTATCAGGGAGGGGAATTAACCACTGGAAACAATTTCCCAAGGGTTGTGTTGGCTTCTCAGTCACTGGCGATTTTAAAATCAAGACTGGATGTTCTACAAGATATGTTCTAGTTCGAACAGGAATTATTGTGGAGAATTTTTCTGGCCTTTGCTACGCAGGGAGTCAGACTAGATGATCACAGTGGCTCCTTCTGCCCTTAGAATCTAGAAACCATAGGTATTTCCCAGATACGGTATTTCATAGATTCATAGATTATAGGACTGGAAGGGACCTTGAGAGGTCATCGAGTCCAGTCCCCTGCCCGCATGGCAGGACCAAATACTGTCTAGACCATCCCTGATAGACATTTATCTAACCTACTCTTAAATATCTCCAGAGACGGAGATTCCACAACCTCCCTAGGCAATTTGTTCCAGTGTTTAACCACCCTGACAGTTAGGAACTTTTTCCTAATGTCCAACCTAGACCTCCCTTGCTGCAGTTTAAATCCATTGTTTCTGGTTCTATCCTTAGAGGCTAAGGTGAACAAGTTCTCTCCCTCCTCCTTATGACACCCTTTTAGATACCTGTAAACTGCTATCATGTCCCCTCTCAGTCTTCTCTTTTCCAAACTAAACAAACCCAATTCTTTCAGCCTTCCTTCATAGGTCATGTTCTCAAGACCTTTAATCATTCTTGTTGCTCTTCTTTGGACCCTTTCCAATTTCTCCACATCTTTTTTAAAATGCGGCGCCCAGAACTGGACACAATACTCCAGCTGAGGCCTAACCAGAGCAGAGTAGAGCGGAAGAATGACTTCACGTGTCTTGCTCACAACACACCTGTTAATACATCCCAGAATCATGTTTGCTTTTTTTGCAACAGCATCACACTGTTGACTCATATTTAGCTTGTGGTCCACTATAACCCCTAGATCCCTTTCTGCCGTACTCCTTCCTAGACAGTCTTTTCCCATTCTGTATGTGTGAAACTGATTTTTCCTTCCTAAGTGGAGCACTTTGCATTTGTCTTTGTTAAACTTCATCCTGTTTAACTCAGACCATTTCTCCAATTTGTCCAGATCATTTTGAATTATGACCCTGTCCTCCAAAGTAGTTGCAATCCCTCCCAGTTTGGTATCATCCGCAAACTTAATAAGCGTACTTTCTATGCCAATATCTAAGTCGATGAAGATATTGAACAGAGCCGGTCCCAAAACAGACCCCTGCGGTACCCCACTCGTTACGCCTTTCCAGCAGGATTGGGAACCATTAATAACAACTCTCTGAGTACGGTTATCCAGCCAGTTATGCACCCACCTTATAGTAGCCCCATCTAAATTGTATTTGCCTAGTTTATCGATAAGAATATCATGCGAGACCGTATCAAATGCCTTACTAAAGTCTAGGTATACTTTGCCATATGTATTGCACACACAGAGAACATCTGCCATATATCCCAGATATATGCATTGATATCTGACCAGACAACTTCAGAGTCATGAAAATCAGGCAACTTTGCCCTCTTTAACACATATTTATCTTGTATCTTAGTAAATGTATTTTATTGTGCAATGAATGTTCATCATAATAAGGATCTTAAATTCATATAGCAACTTGGATCCCAAAGCAGATCACAAACTACAGATATTGTTAGCTCTTTAAGGCTGGACTATCATTTTCTATATGTTTGTAAGTTGCCCAGCACCATGGGGTCTTGACCTGGTTGGCCTCTAGGTGCTACTGCAGTATAAATGTTACACAATAGACACACAGCTACATAGAGCAGCATAGAAATGCAGCCACTCTGAGGTGGAGGGCAACAGTCACAAACAACACAACAGTGGTGTGGGGGATTTTTTGATCAAGAAGTGAAATTGAATCTTTAGTTTCTGCAGAAAATTGACTGGACCTTGTATTCCGAGGACTCATGTGGAAAATAAAACAAATAAAGCACCCAGGGAGTGCTCCTCAACAGCGCTCAGTGCTGGCCTAACTCTGCTTTCAGTGACGTCAGTGACAGAACTCCCCCTCAGCTCTTGCTGAATAAGAGGTAGGCCAAAGTGGAGCACTTTTTGAAAATCCCACCCATAAAGTTTAAGCTCAGAGCAAAGTTTTGCAGTTCTGAGCCTTGTACCAGGGCACGCAGAGGCTTTGGTTTTAAGGCACAAGATTGGGATTCAGGTTTGGCACTAAAATCCCACAAGCCATTCTCACAAGGTTTTGGCCCAAAGCAGCAGAAAATAAATTTAACAAGATCCCCAACAGTTGAATAGCATGAGGCTGTAGTCTCCTCAGAACTAGAAAACAGAGCCCTCTTGCGTTTGGTTCTGACCTAGAACCAGGGGGTTGGAGCTAAGGCTAGTGAGGGTTGATAGCAACAATGCCCATAGATCTGCCAGTGCTGTAGAGAGAGGGACTTCTGGTCCAGAACCTGAAATCAGATCCAGGTGGGTGGCCCCCTGTACCTGTGCTGACCATCATGTTGCTTATAGGAGCTGCCATGAGCAAACAAACCCTTGTGTCTCCTTCCCCTCCACCCCCATCTCAGCCTCAGAAACTAAATGATGGGAAGAACCTCAAAGGTTTGAAGGTTCCATTCAGTTCAGATGCTTCTCCCACGTGCCTTGGCCTAGAGAGGCTTTGCCATGAGAATTGCTGGTTTGGGCTGAGCCAGAAATACCCTGAACTCAGCCTCTTGCATAAGACAGGTTTCAGGGCTAGTTCTGGCCAAAGCCAGCACTGAGCAGTGTGAGGGGGGAAAGGATACAAATGTTGTGCAAAGTTTGACCATTGGGCAAGGTTCCAGTTTGGGTCACGCCAAGATTCAGGCCAGCTCAACCTTCTCCAGTCACAGCACACTTTACGCCTGCTCCCACCATGCCAAGGGAAGAGAAAGTTCCTTCCGCTTGACATCACAGAGGGATTTTAAACATGCCTGGGGACAATCCTGCTCTTCTGGCTCTAGCCATTGCAGACGGACTGCGAGCCCCCTTCCTTCCTCACCCAGTTTGGCATCTCTCCAGATTCCCTCTGCTAGCCAAGATACCCCAGAAGAGTGACTGCCTGCTCCTAAATGGCCGGGCAACACCAATGCCGCTAACGCAGAACCTCCCCTTTGGGGGCGCGAGCAGCAGAAGAAACAGAACCAGGATATACCAGCTGGTCTTAGTCAAACTCAAATGTTCCATGGTTTATGTCCCAGCTAAATCATAACCAATGGAAGAGAAAAGCAGTTTCCATTGGATACAGAATTCTCCTTTGTTCCTTCCTATGAGTTGCCATGCAGCATTGCCGTGGGCTGTTAAATGGCCATTGAGTGCCACCCCAGAGATGGCTGCAATTCTGTTGCAGCAAAGCAACTCCTGAGCATACAGGCCAACAGCTGGTAAAACCCCCTGTGGGATCCTTTGTGATGAAAGGCACGAATGTGAGAGGGTGAGCACAACGGAACCCCAAAAGAATAACAGGAACTGCAATAAGAAATAGAGTGCTACGGAGAAGGGAGGGGTATAGTCAGACCAGCAGCATCACTGATATTCTTCATACTGGAGGCTACATTCATTCTCAACTCAGATCTGATCAGTTGGGATGGGGGTGGGGGCATGGAAGGTCTTCTCTCCCTGACCAAAGCACCATGCAGTGGCAGCCTCCCCTGGCTAAGACCTGGATGTGCTTCCTTCCTGAGCCCATCCAAGCTGCTCCAAGGGCTGCTCCCAATACACGGAGCAGTGCTGTCTCCTTCCCAGTGCTACAACAAGTGCTAGTGGCAGCACTTGCTGGAGCAACAGAGGAGTTCAGGGCTCAGGCTTGGATCAGGGTGTGAGCTGGTGTGTTTGCAGAGCTCCCCAGGGTTGCTGCAGGGCTAGTTTCAAAGGTCACTCCAGAGGGTCCAGGGGGTTTCAGTTTCCCACACACAATATCATCCCTTAGACAGGAATAACCATCCCCATTTGTCCTCTGCCGATTCCTGTTTTCACTCTAATAGGCAGCAGGTTTAAAACAAATAAAAGGAAGTTCTTCTTCACGCAGCGCACAGTCAACTTGTGGAACTCCTTACCTGAGGAGATTGTGAAGGCTAGGACTATAACAGCGTTTAAACGAGAACTGGATAAATTCATGGAGGTTAAGTCCATTAATGGCTATTAGCCAGGATGGGTAAGGAATGGTGTCAGAGGGTGGAGATGGATGGCAGGAGAGAGATGCCTTATGTTCTCAGTGGATGCAACGTGGGCACTTAAAGCTGAAGCCAATTAGATAGGGTCACCATATTTCAGCAAGCAAAAAAGAGGAAGGGAGGAGCCCCGCCCCTGTCCTGCCCTGGCCCCGCCCCATCCTGCCCTAGCCCTGCCTCTGCCCCTCCCACTTCCCCCCCTCAGAACCCCCAACCCTCCCCCGGCTCCTTGTCCCCTGACTGCCCCCTCCTGGGACCCCTGCCCCTAACTGCCCCCCAGGACTCCACCCCCTCCCTGTTCCTTGTCCCCTGACTGCCCCCTCCTAAGACCCCCCTCCCTAACTGCCCCCCAGGACCCTACCCCCTACCTGTACCCTGACTGCCCAAAACCTTATCCACACCCCCACCCCCAGAAAGCCCCCCCGAACTCCCGACCCCCCCCCCCCCCCCGTCTCTTGACTGCCCCCTCCAGAACCTCCCTGCCCCTTCTCCGACCCCCTGGCCCCCTTGTTGTTGGCCTTTCTTCGCCTAATGCCTCGGTGAACTCCTCGGGGGGGGGGGGTCTGAACATTTACAAATTCCCCCCGGACGCTATTTTTAGCTCAAAAAGCCGGACATGTCCAGGGGAATCCAGACGAATGGTAACCCTAAATTAGAAATCTAACTTCCATCAACATCAAAGCCATTCAGACCACCAGGGCTCACTACGGTCTTCAGGGGTTCAACCGCCATCATTTCCAGTCTCTCTCCCTCATCCCCCCAGCATCCCCATCTAAGCAGGAACTGAAATCCCAGGCCTGGTCTACACTAGAAAATTAAGTCAGCTTAACAACATCACTCAGGGTGTGAAAAATCCACACCCTTAAGCAATGCAGTTAAGCTGACCCAAGTCCCTGTGTGGACACTGCTAGTCAATGGACGAATGTTGACCTAGCGACTAATTCTTGGGGAGGTGGATTACCTGCACCAGCGGGAGAACCCCTCCTGTCAGCACAGATTGTCAGTGCCGCTGTAGCGTTTCAGGTATAGACAAGCTGCACACCGAGAAGTGATAGATTTTGAAACAGAGCTCTCAATTCCAGAGCAGCACATGCAGGAAATTCCAGACAACACAGCTCAGAACTGGGTTTGCCAGGATATCTGCTAGGGAGGCTATATTAGGACAAAGTCAGCTTTCAGCACTGGGGATACTGTCTAGTTAGGCAGCAGAACATACAAAGAGAGGCAGATTGGTCCAGTGGCTGGGACACTGGCTTCAGAGGCCTAGGTTCTACACCAACCTCTACTGAGTGACCTTGGCAAGTGGCTTCACCCCCTCCCACCCTTTATCTATCTTAGCTATTTAGTCTGCAAGCTCTTCCTGTGTGTTTTTTCAGTGGGGTCTTGACCTCAAGACTTATGGAATATAAATAAAAACCATTTATTTAAATGGAATATTTAAAAACCATTTAGGGTCTTCTGCAAAGATTATCTCCTAGCCTGGGTACGAGGGGTGACTGGAAAAACTGGGTGGAAGCTGGCAACAACCCTCTTTGTAATCAAAAGCCCCCCATTGACATTCCAGCAGCAAAGATTCTATGGTTCTAGCAGCCACATAGATATCTAGAGAGACAGCAAAGTGCTGATGGGACAAAGTCTCTGGCCAAGAAAGGTCAAAGGCAGCTGGGCTCATCTGTGTCACTCTAAAGAGATACAAGGTGGGTGAGGGAATAACTTTTATTGGCCCAATAAATCAAAATAAAACCATAAAACAGAAGTGGTCCAATAGAAGATATTACCTCATCCACCTTGTCTCTCTAATATTCTGGGACTGACACAGCTACAACAACACGGCATACTCTAAAGAGAAGTACTTTTATGCTGAAACTCAGGAACCTTCTCTTCTTTCATTAGTGCCCTGGGTGTCCAGATAACAGTTTCTTAGAGCACCTTTCATCCTGAAGAACCCTCAACGGTGGGTCAGGAGCTCCCAAGCTATAATCCTGGCTCCATTGCTGACTCACTGTATGATCCGGGGTGAGACTCATCACCTGTCTGCCTCAGTTTCCCATCTGCTCCCTGTTGATGTCTGTAGGACACACAACTCCTCATTTGGATGGAAGGTGCCAGACAGAACTGCAAACACTCCCCATTCCTGGCAGGCACTGTGGAGGTTAGTTACTGACTGTGCGGGGCTTTGAACAAGGGAAGTGCTACATCAGTAGGATCATTTCCCTATCTTTTAACATGAGCTTGAACCAGAGATCCCCAAGTAAAGAATCTTTAAACCTGCAGCCCCTCTGGCCTTGATCCTCTCCCCAGACATCTCCCTCCCTCCCCTTTACCTTGTCTTTAGGTTTCTTATCTCTCCAGACATCGATGAGGTTTTTGCCATCCAGACGAGTGCCCCTGTACTTGTCATCATTCTGGTATTCCACATCACTGGTGTTCTTTGGGAACATGTATTTCCGGCCACCTCCCATGATCACCTAGAGCAGGGCACAAATATTTAAGTATTTGGACTGACTGGTCTGAATGGCCCTCGTACTCAATGGATTCTTGACGTGAATGCAGAGAGACCAGCACTAGCTAATGAACCCGGTAGCCTGGCCCAGAGCACCCAACTCACCACGACCTCCAGCTGTTGCTTACAGGACACCCGGGTCACTTACAGTGACCACAGCTAGGGTGACCAGATGTCCCAGTTTTATAGGGACAGTCCCGATATTTGGGGCTGTGTCTTATTTAGGTGCAAATTACCCCTCACCCCCGTCCCGATTTTTCACCCTTGCTATCTGATCACCCTAACCACAGCAGATTCTTGTTGCAAGGTGCCAGCCAGCTGTGGCCTGGAATGGGGATATGGCTCACTGCAAGGCTTGGGCTTTATTAGACATTATTCCTGGACTCTATGCAAAAACTCCTTGGCAGCAGAAGTGGCAGGAGTACACGGAGCACCACTGGCTCGAGCGAATGCAGGCTGCAAAGCTCCATTGCTGCTCTCTATGAGCCACGGCTGGGAATAGCATGTGCTGCCTGCCGTTGCAGTAGCCTGTTCTCGTTCCCATCCCACGGGTCCCAAAGGGAGGAGAGGGCATCACAAATGGACATGCCCTCAAGCAATCTCCATCCCTGCATGGCATGTCCCTCAGTGCCCACACACAGCTTACGCCTGTGGTGCTGCTGCCACAGCGCTGGGAGGCCTAACCACTGCAGGCCCAGCCTTGTGCAAACAGGCATCGCCTGCCTCAGGGTGCCCCAGGGACTCTGTCTGCTTATGAAAGGGGCACTCATGGCGCTGAGCAGGAGTATTCGGGAAAGGGACCATATTTGTTTTTGCTTCTCTTGTGTATTTGGATTTTTTTAAATGACTATTTTAAAATAAAAAAGGAACAGCCCAGGAGGGGGCAGGAAAATAATCCACTGGCTTGGACAGATCCTGGTGTCCTCCTGACAAAGGGGAGACATTCTGTAGCACCTGGTCTGGGGATGCACAGACGCAGCTGAAAGCAGAACTGAGCCTACTCTGTTAAAGACACTGGGTGAGAGCTGGCTCCAATGGTGAGAGCAGAGCCCTGGGCCAGCCCAGCTGGGTTCCATCCTCATTGTGTCCCAGGCCTGCTGCCAGAATGGGGGTCTTTGGCAAGTCTCTTAGGGCCAGATTTGCAAAGCAGACCAGGGTAGCCCTGAATCACAGGCCAAACCACAGCCCTGGCTCGTGGCCCTTCACTGTTCAGAGGAGAAAGGCTAGATTTGGTTCTGAACTACAGCTAATGGGAGCTGCAGGGGCGGCACTTGCGGGTGGGGGCGGTGCACTGAGCCTCCTGTCCCCCCACCCCCGCAGGGACATGCCAGCCGCTTCCAGGAGCAACGCGAGGCCAGGGCAGGCAGGAGCCTGCCTTAGCCCCCCAGCGCGGCCGACCAGGAGCCGCCAATAGTAAGCGCCTCCCAGCTGGAGCCTGCACCCCACACCCCCTCCTGCATCCCAACCCCCTACCCCAGCCCTGAGCCCCCTCACGGAGCTAGCACGCCATGCCCCCTCCTGGACCCCTGTGCCTAGGCTCAGCCTGGAGCCCCCTCCCACACTCCAAACCCCTCGGCCCCACGCCCCTGCCCAGAGCCCACACGCCCTCCCACACTGGTGACAGTAAGTGAGGGTGGGGGAGAGCAAGCAAAGGAGGGAGAGGGGATGGAGTGAGCAGGTCAGGGCCTCGGAAAAGGAGTGGAGCAAGGGAGGGGGCCTCGGGGAAGGGCAGGGGGTGGGGCAAGGGTGTTTTGGTTTATATGATTAGACAGTTGGCAACCCTAGCTGGCGCTGAGCAAGTCCTGCAAGCAGAGCAGAAGGGACATGAGCCTCTAGAAGTGGGGAAACGCCAGGCAGGACCCCTGGGGGGAGCCCAGCTGCAGGAGCCAGCCCCACTGCACTGGCTGCATAGTACCAACTAGATCAATGCCAGCTCAGGTAACAATAGCAGTGAAGCCGCAAGAGCCCAGAGGACAGCGGGGGGGGGGGGCCTCCCACACACCTCGAACAGCTCCCACCTGTGCTGCTGCAGCTATACTGTTGTTACTTGATCTAGCTTACCTATGTCTACATATGCTGCAATCACACCACCCAAATGCAGTGGACAGAGACTCATAGCGTGGTGTCCTCCCCCTGCACTCAACAGATGCCAACAGCATCTACACAGAGACAAAGGGTCTAAGTCTCCTCTCGCTCCTGGTGAGTATCAGGCATGTCTCCACTAAATCAAGGGATTCATACTGGTGCGGATGTTGGAGATGGGGCCAACCCTCCCAGTGATGTGAAGGGTAACAAGAAGGTCAGAGAAAGTGTGGGACCATTACTGAATGGGGGAGGCAACCTAGTGTCAGTGAAAGCTGAAGTACTCAATGCTTTTTTTTACTTCACAGACAAGGTCAGCTCCCAGACTGCTGCCCTGGGCAACACAGTATGGAGAAGAGGTGAGCAGCCCTCAGTGGTGAAAGAACAGGTTAAGGACTATTTAGAAAAGCTGGACATGCAGAAGTCCATGGGGCCGGATGCGCTGCATCTGACGGTGCTGAGGGAGTTGGCTGATGTGATTGCAGAGCCATTGGCCATTATCTTTGAAAACTCACGGCGATCGGGGGAGGTCCCAGACAATTGGAAAAAGGCAAATGTAGTGTCTCCCTTTAAAAAAAGGGAAGAAGGGGAATCCTAGGACCTACTGCCTCACCTCAGTCCCTGGAAAAATCATGGAGCAGGTCCTCAAAGAATCCATTTTGAAGCACTTGGCAGAGAGGAAGGTGATCAGGAACAGTCAACATGGATTCAACAAGGGCAAGTCATGCCTGACCAACCTGATTGCCTTCTATGATGAGATAACTGCCTCTGTGGATATGGGGAAAGCGGTGGACATGATATACCTTGACTTCAGCAAAAATTTTGATACAGTCTCCCACAATATTCTTGCCAGCAAGTTAAAGAAGTATGGATTGGATGAATGGACCGTACAGCAGATAGAAAACTGGCTAGATCATCGAGCTCAATGGCTTGATGTCTAGTTGGCAGCCAGTATCAAGAGGAGTGCACTAGAGGTTGTTCCTAGGGCCAGTTTTGTTCAACATCTTCATTAATGATCTGGATCAGAGGTGGATAAACTATGGCCCGCGGGACCCTCCTGCCCAGCCCCTGTGCTCCTGGCCCGGGAAGCTGCCCCCTTCCCCCGCAGACTCAGCTCGCCCTGCCACCGGCACAGTGCTCTGGACGGCGGGACTGCGAGCTCCTGGGGTGGCACAGCTGCAGAGCCCGGCCTGACCCGGTGCTCTTTGCTGTGTGGTGGTAATGGCGTGGCTGGCTTCAGCTGGGTGGTGGGGCTGAAGCGCTGCCAGCCACCGGTGCGCCAGGCAGCGCGGTAAGGGGGCAGGGAGTGGAGGGAGGGGGTTGGATAGAGGGCAGGGGAGTTTGAGGTGGTGGTCAGGAGGTGGGGGTGTGGATGGGGTTGGGGCGGTCAGAGGGCAGGGAACAGGGGGGTTGAATGGGGGCAGGGGTCCTGGGGGGGCAGTCAGGAAAGAGGGGGGGGGTTGGATGGGGAGGTGGGGGGCAGTCAGGGGCAGGGTTTCTGGGGGCAGTCAGGGGACAGGGAGAAGAGGAGGTTGGCTGGGGCAGGGGTTCCAGGGGGACAGTCAGGGAACAGGGGAGTTGGCTGGGGCAGGGGTTCCAGGGGGACAGTCAGGGAACAGGGGAGTTGGCTGGGGCAGGAGTGGGGTGGGTGGATGGGGGAGGAGCGGGCCACGATGCGTCCCTCAGGCCAAAAAGTTTGCCCGCCCCTGATCTGGATGATGGGATGGATTGCACCCTCAACAAGTTTGCAGATGACACTAAGCTAGGGGGTAGGGATAGGGTCCAGAGTGACCTAGACAAATTGGAGGATTGGGTCAAAAGAAATCTGATGAGGTTCAACAAAGACAAGTGCAAAGTCCTGCACTTAGGAAGGAAGAATCCCATGCACCGCTACAGGCTTGAGACCGACTGGCTAATTGGCAGTTCTGCAGAAAAGGACCTGGGGTTACAGTGGACGAGAAGCTGGATACGAGTCAGCAGTGTGCCCTTGTTGCCAAGAAGGCTAACAGGATATTGGGCTACATTAGTAGGAGCATTGCCAGCAGATCGAGGGAAATGATTATTTCCCTCTATTCGGCACTGGTGAGGCCACAGCTGGAGTACTGCGTCCAGTTTTGGGCCCCCCCACTACAGAAAGGATGTGGACAAATTGGAGAGAGTCCAGCAGAGGGCAACAAAAATGATATGGAGGCTGGGGCACATGACTTATGAGGAGAGGCTGAGGGAATTGGGGTTATTTAGTCTGCAGAAGAGAAGAGTGTGGGGGGGTGAATAGCAGCCTTCAACTACCTGAAGGGGGGTTCCAAAGAGGATGGAGCTAGGCTGTTCTCAGTGGTGACAGATGACAGAACAAGGAGTAATGGTCTCAAGTTGCAGTGGGGGAGGTCTAGGTTGGATATTAGGAAACACTATTTCACTAGGAGGGTGGTGAAGCACTGGAATGGGTTACCTAGGGAGGTGATGGAATCTCCTTAGAGGTTTTTAAGGTCCGGCTTGCAAAGCCCTGGCTGGGATGATTTAGTTGGGGTTGGTCCTGCTTTGAGCAGGGGGTTGGACTAGATGACCTCCTGAGGTCTCTTCCAACCCGGATATTCTATGATTCTATGGGCCCAGAGCAGAGCCCTGGATCTGAACAGGTCTGACTGGCTAGCACCTCAGACCACAAATCCAATGCTGCACCTGAGCCACATCTCTGGGCATTTGCTTTGAAGGTGTTTTTATTTGCTCATTATTATTTTTAGCCCAGGCACAGATTTCCCTTCTCAGAAGGTGACCTGTAAAGCTGCAAAATCAACAGCAAAAATATTAAGGGAAAAAAGCCTGCTGCCCCCGTGTAATTATTTCCCACCCAGGCCAGAGTTAAAATAATAAAACACGTGCTCGTTAAACCACAAACTAACAGGCTTGGCTGTTTGATTTGGGGTTATTTTGAAGCAAAGAGGGATATTGATTTACAGGACTGGCACCAGAGAACATTTCTGCTGGATTCCACAGCCTGGTATTGGCAAGGGGTGGAAACTAGAAGGGCTGATTTTATTTTATTTTTTGCACAAGGGCTGCATTAATGAGACTATGCCACTGTGGCAGGTACCTGCTCCACTACAGCTGCCCCGGCCGACTTGATGCCTCCCTTTAATTTTCCCGTCCTTTCTTTCCGTGCCCATAAGACACTTAATGATTTTGTGGCCTCGTTGGCAAAAAGCACATTGAGCGGCCACACCAGTAGCTAGACCTCTGTGGTGGCAGAGTGTGTTCTGTGGCATCAGGGAATCAATGGGCACCAGAGCATGGCCCTTTACTTCTAGTGCCAGTTGCGATCTGAAGGTCAGCCTGGGAGACGACTTCTTATTACTCACCATTTCTTTCTCCCTTCTCCCCCCAGTCTTTCGGCAGCCCAGAATTACAGCCTTTCACAAGCTGTCAGGAAAGTGGTTTCTTCCAAAGAAGAAAGCCAATTCAATCCCAGACCACAAAATCTGGGACAGATCCAAGCTGCCAAGATTTTCCAGGGGTGCTGGGATCCAGCATTTGGGTTCAGCCCCCATCTCCACTCCACTGTAATGCTAATGGGAACATGAAACAAAATCCACAGGGTCCATATGTTACTGGAAATCAGACTACTCGTTTCCTGCTTCTGACGTGTGTTTTTCTCGGTGGTGCAAAGAGTTCTTATGCCTGTAACACTGAGACCACCATTCGGGATAAAATTAGATCCAGCCTGAACTCAAATCTCCACCACAGGCGGATTTAGCTACGTAACTCTTACACTTCTGTTTTCTGTGTCTACATTATGTCTGAGGCCTCTGCTGCCTGAAAAGACTGGCAGCCACTTTGGGCCAGATTTGCAGAAGAGCCCAGTTACCATCTAGGTGCCAAAATTAGTAATTATTTGTGTAATAGCCCAGCCATGGAGCAGGACCCCACTGTGCTAGGTGCTGTACAAACACAGAACAGAAAGATAGGCCCTGCCTTACTCATACGTGCCACAGTAACTCAGGTCTCACTTGCTCAGGCAGCCAGGCCACTGTTAGGCCCACGTGCAGTAGGAAGTGGTGAAAGTGATCGAGCAGGGGCCGCTCTTTGCTCCAGCCCAATGCCATAGTGAGAGGAGAGTTTGTAAACAAGAGCTCGTTGACAGCAGCTTTGCATAATGTTTATCGTGGTTTCTCCTGCCTTGAACCTGGAATGCAGATGAATGATTAGCTGGATTTGAAGGTTTTCTGTCCAAGCCTGTCTACCCTCTGTCAAAAAGCTGTTCTGCAATTTCCTATAGACAGGTGCTTCTCAATAACGCATCCTGACGCCTACCTCTACACCTCGTATGCGCTGCGGGACTATTTCTCCTACAGTAGAAGCACGCCACTGTCAGAAGAGACTGTGTGTCATAACTAAAAGGGAAGGGTAACAGCCTTCCTGTGTACAATACTATAACCCTTCCTGGCCAGAGACACCAAAATCCTTTTACCTGTGAAGGGTTAAGAAGCTCAGGTAACCTGGCTGACACCTGACCAAAAGGACCAATAAGGGGACAAGATACTTTCAAATCTTGGTGGGGGGGAAGGCTTTTGTTTGTGCTCTTTGTTTTGGGAGTTGTTCGCTCTTGGGACTAAGAGGGACCAGACATCAATCCAGGCTCTCCAAATCTTTCTGAACAAGTCTCTCATATTTCAAACTTGTAAGTAACAGCCAGGCAAGGCGTGTTAGTTTACCTTTGTTTTCTCAACTTGTAAATGTTCCTTTTGCTAGAGTGTTTCATCTCTGTTTGCTGTAACTTTGAACCTAAGGCTAGAGGGGGTTCCTCTGGGCTCTTTAAGTTTGCTTACCCTGTAAAGTTATTTTCCATCCTGATTTTACAGAGATGATTTGTACATTTCTTTCTTTCTTTAATTAAAGCCTTGTTTTTAAGAACCTGATTGATTTCTCCTTGTTTTAAGATCCAAGGGGTTTCGATCGGTGTTCATCAGGGAATTGGTGGAAGAGTGTCTCCCAAGGCTACCCAGGGAAGGGAGTTAGCACATTGGGAGTGGTGGCAGCAAAAGCAGATCTAAGCTGGTAGAGAAGCTTAGAGGTTTTCATGCAGGTCCCTACATCTGTACCCTGAAGTTCAGAGTGAGGAAGGAACCTTGACATGGTGGCAGAGCGGTGGGATCATTTTAAACCAAAAGCCAGTAAGATTTTTTTTCTCCTTTCTAGCTGCTTAGAAAGCAGAGCTGAAGGTAGATGCATATCTTATCTCTCCTTGCCTGAAGGCAGAGGTGTTAAGTTTTTTTAACAAGGGTCTTTGTTAAGAGAAGGTTTCAAACTGAGCAAGCAGACAGCAAAAGGAATTTACAAGCTGATTGTTTTTTCTCTCCTTTCTGCCTCTTGGGTATAGCTAGTTAGAAAGTCTCTGTTACCTAAGCAGCCCTGAGCTGAGTGCATCTCAGTTTCAGTGAACTGTAGAGGGGTGTGGCCCAGCACAAGAAAGCCAGAAAATGACTACCAGTGAAGCAGCTAACAAACTAGAACTGGCCAGACTAGAAGCAGAAGAAAATGAAAAGAAACATCAGAGACTTCTCGGATTAAAAAAACTCAAGAAAGAAGCTGCTGAGAGAGCTATGGAGCAGAAAGAAAAAGATGGAGAGGAAAGAAAGAGAGGGAGGAGAGAGAAAAAGAAAGGAAGCATGAACTGGAGTTGGTAAGGGCTAGGCAGCAAATACCAGCCAACCCTAGCAACCCCTCTCCAGGTACTGCTTCCCATCCCAGAAAATTCCCCACCTACAAGGCAGGCGATGATACTGAGGCCTTCTTAGAAAATTTTGAAAGGGCCTGCTTTGGGTACAGCATCTCTACAGACCAGTGCATGGTAGAGCTGAGGCCGCAGCTCAGTGGACCCTTAGCAGAAGTGGCGGCTGAAATGCCTAAAGAACACATGAACAGTTATGAACTTTTTAAAAACAAGGCCAGAATCAGAATGGGGATAACACCCGAGCATGCCCGTCGGTGGTTCAGAGCCCTAAGGTAGAAACCAGACGTTACCCGACGTGCCTACCACATTGAAAAAAAATTGTGATGCCTGGATATCAAGAGCAAGTGTTAAATCTCTGGAAGATCTGTCTTTCCTAGTGAAAATGGAGCAGTTCTTAGAGGTTGTTCCTGAGGAAATAGAAAGGTACATCCTAGATAGGAAACCCAAAACTGTAACCAAGGCAGGGGAGATTGGAGCCAAATGGGCGGAGGTGGCAGAAAAGAAAAAAACTACAGGCAGTTGGGGCGAATATCAGAAGGGGCAACCCGAAACAAAACCCTATCACCGGGGGCAACCCAAGGCCCCACAGACATCCCAAGGAAAACCCCAGACGCCTTCTCACCCCACCACACCAGTCTCCACCAACCATCCTCGCCCCGGTGATACCTTAGCAGGGCGATGTTTTAAATGTAATGAACTGGGACATATAAAGGCCCACTGCCCCAAGAACCCCAACCGATTACAGTTCATTACACCACAATCACACTAAAGATCCCCAGGCCCAGATGCCTCTCAAATACCCTCGGAAGGGAAGGGAAACCTTGAGAGTGGGCGGAAAGAAGGATATCGCGTGGAGGGACACTGGGGCACAAGTGTCGACTATCCACCAATCCCTAGTGGACCCCAAACTCATCAACCCAGAGGCTCCGGTGACAATTCAACCCTTCATATCACTCTTTAACCTTGCCTACAGCCAAGTTGCCTGTCCTGTACAAGGGCTGGTCAGGAATGTGGACTTTTGCAGTCTATGACAATTATCCCATCCCCATGCTACTGGGGGAAGACTTGGCCAACCATGTGACTCTAGCCAAGAGGGTGGGAATGGTCACCTGCAGCCAGGCTAAGCAAGCTTGCACCCTCATCCCTGTCCCTGAGCCATCCACCAGGGCCCCGTCTGTGTTATCAGAGACCCAGACAGAGGTGGTGGAACCGGATCCCCTGCAAACGACTGCAACAGCCGTAGTGGATCCAATCCCAGGGACCCAGCCAAAGCCAGTCCCAGAACTGAAACTGGCAACGCACCCAGCACCAGAACCATTGCCAGCACTGAGTCCAGCGCTTGCAAACCCGTCTACAACTCCAACGCCAGAGGGCACCAGCGAGCCTGAACTGGCAGAAAAAGCAGATAACCCTACCCAAGAGGCTCAGCCAGAACCTGAAATACCACACAGTGCACCAGCGGACAGCGGTTCACAGTCAACGGAAACAACCCCATCACCTGCCTCGCTTCCTGAGGGACCAAGCCCAAGTCCACAATCCAAGGAGGAACTGATGTCTCCAGCATCAAGGGAACAGTTCCAGGCCGAGCAGGAAGTAGATGACAGCCTTCAGAAAGCTTGGGTGGCGGCGCGGAGCACCCCATCGCCTCTCAGCTCTTCTAACCGATCCCGGTTTGTTGTAGAACAAGGACTTTTATACAAGGAGACTCTTTCTGGTGGACACCAGGAAGACTGGCATCCTCAAAGACAGTTGGTAGTTCCCACTAAGTGCCAGGTAAAGCTCTTGAGCTTAGCCCATGATCATCCCAGTGGCCATTCTGGGGTGAACAGAACCAAAGACCGGTTGGGGGAGTCCTTCCACTGGGAGGGAATGGGCAAGGACGTTACTAATTACGTCTGGTCTTGTGAGGTGTGCCAACGAGTGGGAAAGCCCCAAAACCAGGTCAAAGCCCCTCTCCAGCCACTCCCCATAATTGAGGTCCCATTTCAGCAAGTAGCTGTGGATATTCTGGGTCCTTTCCCAAAGAAGACACCCAGAGGAAAGCTGTACATACTGACTTTCATGGATTTTCCTACCCGATGGCCAGAAGAGTAGCTCTAAGCAACACCAGGGCTAAAAAAGTGTGTGCCAGGCGTTAGCAGACATTTTTGCCAGGGTAGATTGGCCCTCCGACATCCTTACAGATTTGGGAACTAATTTCCTGGCAGGGACCATGAAAAGCCTGTGGGAAGCTCATGGGGTGAATCACTTGGTTGCCACCCCTTACCACCATCAAACCAATGGCCTGGTGGAGAGGTTTAATGGAACTTTGGGGGCCATGATACGTAAATTCATAAATGAACACTCCAATGATTGGGACCTAGTGTTGCAGCAGTTGCTTTTTGCCTATGGGGCTGTACCACATCCCAGTTTAGGGTTTTCACCATTTGAAAATGTGTATGGCCGCGAGGTTAAGGGGCCATTACAGTTGGTGAAGCAGCAACGGGAGAGGTTTACGCCTTCTCCAGGAACTAACATTCTAGACTTTGTAAGCAACCTACAAAGCACCCTCTGACACTCTTTAGCCCTTGCTAAAGAAAACGTAATGATGCTCAGGAAGAACAAAAGGCCTGGTATGATAAACATTCCAGAGAACGATCCTTCAAAGTAGAACAGGAGTACTTGTGGCACCTTAGAGACTAACAAATTTATTAGAGCATAAGCTTTCGTGGACTACAGCCCACTTCTTCGGATGCATGTAGAGTGGAATAAATATTGAGGAGATATATATATACACACACACATACAGAGAGCATAAACAGGTGGGAGTTGTCTTACCAACTCTGAGAGGCCAATTAAGTAAGAGAAAAAAATCTTTTGAAGTGATAATCAAGCTAGCCCAGTACAGACAGTTTGATAAGAAGTGTGAGAATACTTACAAGGGGAGATAGATTCAATGTTTGTAATGGCTCAGCCATTCCCAGTCCTTATTCAATCCTGAGTTGATTGTATCTAGTTTGCATATCAATTCCAGCTCAGCAGTCTCTCGTTAGAGTCTGTTTTTGAAGGTTTTCTGTTGTAATATAGCCATCCGCAGGTCTGTCATTGAATGACCAGACAGGTTAAAGTGTTCTCCCACTGGTTTTTGAGTATTATGATTCCTGATGTCAGATTTGTGTCCATTAATTCTTTTGCGTAGAGACTGTCCGGTTTGGCCAATGTACATGGCAGAGGGGCATTGCTGGCACATGATGGCATATATCACATTGGTAGATGTGCAGGTGAACGAGCCCCTGATGGTATGGCTGATGTGATTAGGTCCTATGATGATGTCACTTGAATAGGTATGTGGACAGAGTTGGCATCGGGCTTTGTTACAAGGATAGGTTCCTGGGTCAGTGGTTTTGTTCAATGATGTGTGGTTGCTGGTGAGTATTTGCTTTAGGTTGGGGGGTTGTCTGTAAGCGAGGACAGGTCTGTCTCCCAAGATCTGTGAGCGCTACATTGATGACATCTTCATCATCTGGACCCATGGAAAAGAAGCCCTTGAGAAATTTCACCATGATTTTAATAATTTCCATCCCACCATCAACCTCAGCCTAGATCAATCCACACAAGCGGTCCATTTCCTGGACACTACTGTGCTAATAAGCGATGGTCACATAAATACCACCCTATACCGAAAACCTACTGACCGCTACACTTACCTACATGCCTCCAGCTTCCATCCAGGACACACCACACAATCCATTGTCTACAGTCAAGCTCTAAGATACAACCGCATTTGCTCCAATCCCTCAGATAGAGACAAGCACCTACAAGATCTCTATCAAGCACTTAAAACTACAATACCCACCTGCTGAAGTGAAAAAACAGATTGACAGAGCCAGACAAGTACCCAGAAGTCACCTCCTACAAGACAGGCCCAACAAAGAAAATAACAGAACACCACTAGCTGTCACCTTCAGCCCCCAACTAAAACCTCTCCAGCGCATCATCAGATATCTACAACCTATCCTGAAAGATGATCCTTTACTTTCTCAGATCTTGGGAGACAGACCTGTCCTCGCTTACAGACAACCCCCCAACCTAAAGCAGATACTCACCAGCAACCACACATCATTGAACAAAACCACTGACCCAGGAACCTATCCTTGTAACAAAGCCCGATGCCAACTCTGTCCACATACCTATTCAAGTGACATCATCATAGGACCTAATCACATCAGCCATACCATCAGGGGCTCGTTCACCTGCACATCTACCAATGTGATATATGCCATCATGTGCCAGCAATGCCCCTCTGCCATGTACATTGGCCAAACCGGACAGTCTCTACGCAAAAGAATTAATGGACACAAATCTGACATCAGGAATCATAATACTCAAAAACCAGTGGGAGAACACTTTAACCTGTCTGGTCATTCAATGTCAGACCTGCGGGTGGCTATCTTACAACAGAAAAACTTCAAAAACAGACTCTAACGAGAGACTGCTGAGCTGGAATTGATATGCAAACTAGATACAATCAACTCAGGATTGAATAAGGACTGGGAATGGCTGAGCCATTACAAACATTGAATCTATCTCCCCTTGTAAGTATTCTCACACTTCTTATCAAACGGTCTGTACTGGGCTAGCTTGATTATCACTTCAAAAGTATTTTTTTTTCCCTCTTACTTAATTAGCCTCTCAGAGTTGGTAAGACAACTCCCACCTGTTCATGCTCTCTGTATGTGTGTGTATATATATATATATATATATATATCCTCAATATTTATTCCACTCTATATGCATCCAAAGAAGTGGGCTGTAGTCCACGAAAGCTTATGCTCTAATAAATTTGTTAGTCTCTAAGGTGCCACAAGTACTCCTGTTCTTTTTGCGGATATAGACTAACACGGCTGCTACTCTGAAACCTTCAAAGTAGGAGACCAAGTCATGGTCTTAAAGGCGCTCCAGGCCCATAAAATGGAAGCGTCATGGGAAGGACCATTCACAGTCCAGGAGCGCCTAGGAGCTGTTAACTATCTCATAGCATCCCCCACCTCCAACATAAAGCCTAAGGTATACCATGTTAATTCTCTTAAGCCCTTTTATTCCAGAGAATTAAAGGTTTCCCAGTTTACAGCCCAGGGAACAGATGACACTGAGTGGCCTGAAGGTGTCTACTACGAAGGAAAAAGTGACGGTGGCGTGGAAGAGGTGAACCTCTCTGCGACCCTTGGATGGCGGCAGCAGATCAAGAAGCTGTGCACTAGCTTTGCGCTGATGTTCTCAGCCACCCCAGGATGGACCGAACGGGCATACCACTCCATTGACACAGGTAATGCTCACCCAATTAGAACCCCACCCTACCAGGAGTCACCTCATGCCCAAACTGCTATACCAAGGGAGATCCAGGACATGCTACAGATGGGTATAATCCGCCCCTCTAAGAGTACATGGGCATCTCCAGTGGTTCTAGTTCCCAAACCAGATGGGGAAATACGCTTTTGCGTGGACTACCGTAAGTTAAATGCTGTAACTCGTCCTGACAACTATCAAATGCCACGCACAGATGAACTATTGGAGAAATTGGGACATGCCCAATTCATCTCTACCTTACACTTAACCAAGGGGTACTGGCAAGTACCGCTAGATGAATCTGCCAAGGAAAGGTCAGCCTTCGTCATCCAGGCAGGGGTGTATGAATTTAAGGTGCTCCCTTTCGGGCTGCGAAATGCACCCACCACCTTCCAAAGGCTTGTAGATGGTCTCCTAGCAGGATTGGCAACTGCAGATTCTCCCTACCTCGATGATGTGGCCATTTTTTCTGATTCATGGGCAGAACACCTGGAGCACCTGGAAAAAGTCTTCGAGCGCATCAGGCAGGCAGGACTAACTGTTAAGGCTAAAAAGTGTCAAATAGGCCTAAACAGAGTGACTTACCTTGGACATCAGGTGGGTCAAGGAACTATCAACCTCCTACAGGCCAAAGTGGATGCTATCCAAAAGTGGCCTGTCCCAAAGTCAAAGAAACGAGTCCAATCCTTCTTAGGCTTGGCCAGAAATTATAGGCGATTTGTACCACACTACAGCCAAATTGCCACCCCACTGACAGACCTAACCAAAAAGAAACACCCAAATGCAGTTCAGTGGACTGATGAGTGTCAGAAGGCCTTTAACCAGCTTAAGGCGACACTCATGTCTGACCCTGTGCTAAGGGCCCCAGACTTTGACAAACAGCTCCTAGTAACCACAGATGCGCCCGAGCGTGGTGTGGAAGCAGTTTTAATGCAGAAAGGACCGGATCAAGAATTCCATCCTGTCGTGTTTCTCAGCAAGAAACTGTCAGAGGGAAAGCCACTGGTCAACCAGCGAAAGGGAATGCTACGCCCATACGTTTGGGGACGACGTTTCCAACTACAAACCGACTATGCTGCGCTACAGTGGCTTCATACCGCCAAGGGGAACAACAAAAAGCTTCTTCGGTGGAGTTTAGCTCTCCAAGATTTTGATTTTGAAATACAACACATTTCAGGAGATTCTAACAGAGTAGCTGATGCACTCTCCCTTGAAAGTTTCCCAGAATGAACTGGTTAAAAATTGTTCTTGGAATGCAGGACAGTTAGTTTTTATATAATCAGTAGTATGTCTAAAGGGGTATGTGTCTTATTGACTGTTTTCTCCTAGAGCTCCAGGAAGAAATCACAGCCAGTGTGGAACCGGCTGTCCAACACTATCTGTGATTTGGGGGGCATGTCATAACTAAAAGGGAAGGGTAACAGCTCTCCTGTGTACAATAGTATAATTCCTCCTGGCCAGAGACTCCAAAATCCTTTTCCCTGTAAAGGGTTAAGAAGCTCAGGTAACCTGGCTGACACCTGACCAAAAGGACCAATAAGGGGACAAGATACTTTCAAATCTTGGTGGGGGGGGGAAGGCTTTTGTTTGTGCTCTTTGTTTTGGGAGTTGTTCGCTCTTGGGACTAAGAGGGACCAGACATCAATCCAGGCTCTCCAAATCTTTCTGAACAAGTCTCTCATATTTCAAATTTGTAAGTAACAGCCAGGCAAGGCGTGTTAGTTTATCTTTGTTTTCTCAACTTGTAAATGTTCCTTTTGCTAGAGTGTTTATCTCTGTTTGCTGTAACTTTGAACCTAAGGCTAGAGGGGGTTCCTCTGGGCTCTTTAAGTTTGCTTACCCTGTAAAGTTATTTTCCATCCTGATTTTACAGAGATGATTTTTACCTTTCTTTCTTTAATTAAAAGCCTTCTTTTTAAGAACCTGATTGATTCCTCCTTGTTTTAAGATCCAAGGGGTTTTGGATCAGTGTTCACCAGGGAATTGGTGGAGGAGTCTCTCAAGGCTACCCAGAGAAGGGAGTTAGCACACTGGGAGTGGTGGCAGCAAAAGTAGATCTAAGCTGGTAGAGAAGCTTAGAGGTTTTCATGCAGGTCCCTACATCTGTACCCTGAAGTTCAGTGTGGGGAAGGAACCTTGACACTGTGCATTGACACTCCTACTTCTGCATGAACAGGTCTTGCATTTAGGGCCAAATTCTGGTCCCTGTGAAAGGGCTTGAGAGAACAGATGGATCCCATGATCCCTGAAGGTCAACAGACCAGGGTTTTGTCAGACCAATGTGGAGAGAGAGTTCCTAGTACATAATAATCCAATCCGGAGATGACAGAGGCGTAGATCACTGTGGAAAGGCCCAGATCCCCTCATCGCCCTGTACCCAAGGGCAACAAAGGGGACTGATCAGTGCTCAGAATCTGAGACAAAGCCTTCATTTGGAAGCACCAGCAACTGTCCCCAGAAGCCTCAGACCAGCCAAATCCAGCCAGCCAGTTCTGACAGTCTCCTCACTGAGATGTTCAAGCAATGGGACAGAGAGTGAATCCTCCAAAAGGCATAAGTGTCACATAGGCCCCTGGCATTGGCACCAGTTGGAGGCTGTGGCTTCCTCCTTGTTCCCCTATCTACCACTTCGGAGTTGAAGCAAAAAGGCAGCCATTTTGCTGAGCCGAGTGGCAGAGACGGCCATCTTGCTGAAAAGCCAGTGCCTTTGTGATCCTGACAGATGAGAGTGCCCAAGATCAGAGGTTGTAATGAAGTTTCTAAGTTGCTTTGATGCCCTTGCAGTTACAGACCCCTGGCCCAGACACCCTTTATCTTGAAATACCCCACACCAGCACCCGAGCTTACAGAGATGAAGGCCCATATCATTAGGGTTACCATATTTAACAAAGAAAAAAAGAGGACCCTCCACGGGGCCCTGGCCCCACCCCTTCCCCACCCCCAGCCCGCCCTAACTCCGCCCCTCCTCCCTCCCACTCCCAGCCACGCAAAAAGGGCTGCCTGAGCGCTACCGGCTTCACGGTTTGCCGGGCAGCCACCAGACCCTGCGCCCCCGACCGGCGCTTCCCCAGCGCAGCTGGAGCCCGGGAGGGGAAGCGCCCAGCCGGGGGCGCAGGGTCTGGAGGCTGCCCGGCAAACCGTGAAGCCGATAGCGCTTGGGCTTCGGGCAGCCCCTATGCCTCCGGACCCTGCGCCCCCAGCCGGGCACTTCCCCTCCCGGGCTCCGGCGGCGCAGGGTCCGGAGGTATGGGGGCTGCCCAAAGTCCGTAGCGCTCGGCTCTTAAACAGAGCCAAAGAGTCAGGGGAGGAGCAGAGCCGCCACGGCCAGAGGCTCTGCTCCTCCCCTGACTCTTCGGCTCTGTTTAAGAGCCGAGCTGCCCGAGCGCTACCGGCTTCGGGCAGCCCCCATGCCTCCGGACCCTGCTCTGCTGGAGCCCGGGAGGGGAAGTGCCCGGCCGGCGGCTGGGGTCCGGAGGCAAGGGGGCTGCCTGAAGCCCATAGCGCTCGGGCAGCTCGGCTCTTAAACAGAGCCGAAGAGTCAGGGGAGGAGCAGAGCAGCCGCAGGAGGGGAAGTGCCCGGCCGGCATTTTCCCAGACATGTTCGGCTTTTTGGCAGTTCCCCCCGGATGGGGGTTTGATTGCCGAAAAGCCGGACATGTCCGGGAAAAAACGGACCTATGGTAACCCTACATATCATGGGACACATCCAAGCTATGAGCCCTGCCGAGAAACAGCCCTTCTCATGCGGGTACTCCCACAGGCCTAGCTTCCAATGTTCCTTTTGAGAGCAGAGGTAGCCTTCTATCCCCCCCTCCAGGTGGCCCCGTGGATGGCCCACCACCCCCTCTTAGCCTTTCAGGAGGGGACCCAGGTAGCCCACACCAGCCCTCCAGGCACCAGCATTGACATTTGCTTTATTAAGAGTCACAAAGAAGGCTGGCAGATCCCCAAGAACATTCCCTTTCTTCCCACTCAGTTCCTGCCATTTTCATTGCCAAAGACTCACACAATCACTTCACGCCTTTGCCATCAGGGAAGGAGCCATTAGCCCAGGACAGGCTGGTGGATCCCAAATGCTCCCTGGGAAGCAGCAGACACCAGCTATTAATCCACACGGAAGCAAAGCTGGAAGCTCTGGGAAGGACATCGTTGTTCTGCTGATGCTCCAGGACTACTTCACTAGGGCCCGATTCTGAGACACGCCAAGCTTATTGGGGATGGAGGGTGACCAGCACCATGTCGAGCTGAATTCTCAGCCAACTCCTTTCACTTGCCACAGTCCCTGATTGAGCCCAGCTTGCAATATTTGCCTCTGCTAGATGGCTGTTGGATCCCCCCTTCTGCCACACTAACTGCCTGGGACCCCAGGCCAAGAGACAGCCCCACCAGATACCACCTTGCTAGCAATATTGCTGCCAGAGGAAGGCAAGTTGGGTAGAGCAGAGCCAGCACACAGCCTAGGGGTAACTCTGTGATGGGTGAGCTCCACCATTATGCAGAGCAGTGTCTGCAAAGCAGGCAGTTTTCTCAGAGCCCAGATAAGTCAGTTGATCCTGTGTTATTAATCTGAAAGCCTTTAATTGTCAGTGTTCCTTGGATTGCTGTGTGGGGCCTAGTCAGGCTTCCCTTCGCTCCTTTCTTGCTTCCTAAGCCATCGTGGCACACCACAGTGGGTCCGAGGGTGAGACACACAGCTCATTTGACTAATAAGTGTAGCGCTCATGGCGTTTTGGGGAGGCTTAGGTGGTACTTTTCCCATGTTGCTCCCAATTTCCTCACCCCAGCCCTGCCCCCCCTCCCCCCTCCAAACAAGAGGGCTAGCTCAGTGGTTTGAGCATTGGTCTGCTAAACTCAGGGTTGTGAGTTCAATCTGTGAGGGGGCCACCTAGGGATCTGAGGCAAAAATCTGTCTGGGGATTGGTCCTGCTTTGAGCAGGGGGTTGGACTAGATACCTCCTGAGGTCCCTTCCAACCCTGATATTCTATGATTCTATTAACCCCCACAGCGGGACACCAAAGACAGAGCAAGATGTAGATATTAACTTGGATTGTCAGGGACCAGCTTATATTCTGTTGCACTGGAATCCTGGGTCTAGGCACTACCACAATACAAATAAACTAATCACTCTCAGAGGAAGGTAATGTGGCAAGGGAGTCCTGCCCAGATTGGAACACACCCCGTTGCTGCCAGGGTCTTCTCCTTCAGCCTGTTTTACGAAAGCCACTGAAATCAACCTGGTCTCTTAGGGCTTGTCTATATGGCAGCTGTTTGAAATGGGACTACATCAAGGTGCATTAGGTACCTTTCAGTTCACACCAGCAGGTTCTACATGGCGCAGTTAAAACATGACACGTTAGCGCACTCTACAATTCACACTCCCCATACTCTGCACTGCGCTGCCGTGTAGATAAGCCCTTCGACGCCATTAGGGCAAGGCACGCTGGTTTGGATAAGGTAAAAGCCAACCTAACCTTCGTCCAAATCCAGCCACGGAGGGTGAAGAAGTGCAAATAATTTTAGTGTTTCTTATTATTTTTGCAGAGCCTCTCCTTCGCAGGCGGAGTTGGGATTGGAGGGGCTGAACTGGGGCAAGGGCTATCAAGGCAGTGTAGCACAGTCACATACAGCACTTTCCATGCAGAGATCTCAAAGCGTTTTGCCACGGTAGGAAACGGCCATTATCCTTGTTTTACAGGTGGGGAAACTGAGGCACAGATAGGGGAATGGTCTTCCTCAAGGTCATCCAGCACAAGAACAAGAACAGCCATACTGGGCCAGACCAAGGTCCATCTAGCCCAGTATCCTGTCTTCCGACAGTGATCAATGCCAGGTGCTTCAGAGGGAATGAATAGAACAGGTAATCAAGTGATCCATCCTCTGTCGCCCATTCCCAGCTATTGGCAAACAAACATAAGTATGTGCATAATCTACTGCAAGCAATGTCTCATTTTGATAATTCACATGGGCAGAGCTTAGCAGATCACCATCTTTTCTTCCCACTAATCTGACCCTACTACAAGTTTATCCCATATTTTCATAGACTCTGCTTTTCCCCAGGAATCAAGGGTAGAAAGTGAAATAATTTTTTTGAGAGGGGGTCAGGGAAGTTCCAGAACTCCTAATTCTAAAACTGACAACCAGTTGGTCACCCCTCCCCCCCGATTTGCTCTGACATATTGCACAGCTCCAAAGTACACAATGCTGACACGACTTGAGTGACAAGAAGATTTAAGTGAACTCTCCAAGGTCCAAAGTAAAAGCAAGCCAAGATTCAAGTATACAGAGGAATGTTTTTCAGTTGCCATAGTTTGTTAGTCTCTCTCTGGAGAGAGAGAGAGAGAGAGAGAGAGAGAGAGAGAGAGAGAGAGAGAGAGAGAGACTGCCAGTGATTATATTACACCAGTGGTCAGGTAATATACAAATCCAGCTGGGAAAAGCCCAAGTACAGAACAGAAACAGTTCTTTACTATCACTATAAGGGGCAATACCCTGCATCACCCTCACTGATAGCCTTGCCCCAGTTCAGCAAGTCAATGGCAGAGCAGGGAGCAGAGCCAAAGTTTGCTACCTGCCAGGATGGCGCCCTTCCTATTGCACCATGCTGCCTCTCATGACAAACCCTGTTCCAGACATCTGAAGCCTAGCAGAAGTAGCCACATTTCTGGGTGTTGATCCAAACTGACCAGCCAACCCTTCTAACTTTCATAAAGCCATAGGCCTAATCCTGCCCTCTGCTGGACAGGTATGGCAGGTAGCCTAGGGTACCTCAGCCAGAGCAGGGCAGGGCTCCCTCCCAGCATCTTCCTGAGCACTGGCACATGGTTGGGCAGTGAGTGGTCAGACTACCCCTGCCCCCCGGGGTATCCCAGCTTGGGGGCGTGGTCCAAGCCCTTGGCCTCCACGTACATGTTACAGCAGGCAGCACCTGATACGCACTGGTCTGGCTTGGAGTAGCAGGAGAGATGGCAGAGTCCCTTCCCCCCAGAGCTGGCTGAGGACTCCCCAGCTTTGTCAGCCCCACCCCCGGCAGAGCTGAGTGCAGGCAGGGGTTCACCCCCTGAGAGGCAAGAGGCCTAGGAGGTTACCTAATCCACCCCCCAATAATTGTGTTTTGTCCAGTCCGGTTTGAAAGTTGCCCAAGCAACAGAATTTTCTAACAGCCCCCCATGGGTATGCAGCAGGGTATGAACCCACAACCTCCAGCACTGCAGAACATTCTTCTACCTCTTGTGCTAAAGGAGGAACTCCATTAACTGGCAGCAGCAGCAGGTTGTTTCTTTCTATGTGGCCCAGCCACCAACTGGGGTTGCAGAACACATTTTACCTGTGTTACAATTTCATAATCTAATCAATGCTAGCTCCCACGGATACCAGCCCTCACCATATTATACCCAGCCCCCCAAGTCATTCCTCCCCGACCGCAGGAATATAATGCTATTCATCCACCGACTCTGCTTTTCTCCACACTCTACCTCGATGTCTGGGATGTTGTCAAAGAGCTGTTGGGCGATATCTTTGCAGCCCTGCTGGATGGCTTCCGGGGGCATCTCGTTATCAGAATACCAGTCCCTGTTAGCAGAGTGGGCATAGGCAGCACTGGGAGTGGCGTGGTTTACCCGTGTGGTGGTTACGATGCCCACAGACTTGCCTGCAGCAGGAGAGAAGGGGTTAACAGTTGGATGAGTGAGTGGGGAGCGTGATATGTGGTTAGAACTATAAAAGGCCTGATCCCGATCTCTGAGTGTAACCATGCTGTATTGACACCCGCGTAGGAGAGACCACCACAAAGCATTCTGGGATGCTATCATGCAGTACACCCTCCGCCGATCATTTTCCCCTTTCTCACCGTCATGTTGGAGGGACAGGTTTTCTAGCCACAGCCCTAAAGGGGGCACTGTAGGATATGCCCAGAACAGACAGGAGATGGGGATTTTGCTGGGGAAAATGTCCCAGGTATTTCTTTTCAACTGATACGTGGAAGGGGACACTGTCCATTAGTTTAGGATGAAACTTCACATTGCTTTGGTTCAGGTGTCCTCGGCACGTCAGTTGTTTCTGAGGTTGGGGATGTTTTTTCCCCAACCCTTCTTTGGAAGGGGAGCACATCCAGGAAGTCCTGCTCTAAGGGACAGGAATGTCGGAAACAAAGAATCCATAAAATGAATCAACTTATCCTGGCCATGCCCCTGTCCTGCCCACCCTCCACTCTGGCTGCTGGCCCAGCCCAGACAGCTGGTCTGTATCACACATGATGCCTTACAGCCCTGCCCACTTGCTCACCTGCTTCCTTCGCCCACTTGAGAATCGATGTGACCTCATTGCCCGCTGTGGTATTGCACTGAGCGCGGGTCACGGCTGCGCTCACACCCACCGTCCCCTCGTTGGCCTTCACCCCGCAGAGATAAGCGGTGGCGGTGCCTGCACTGTCTGGCACTTGGGCGTTGGTGTTGTAGGTCTGCAAGGATGAATGGCAGGGTTGAATGAACAAGACCAGCATCAGCAACCTCCGTCACAAGGCCTTGGCCACTTGCCTTTCTTCCCGAAAACAGACATGGAGTAAACAGCCCCAAACCTCCCAACTCTACATACCAGGGACTGGTCTGCTGATGGCCTATGGGGAAAGGAGCTGGGGCGAGTTAGGAGAAAGGCAATGAACATATACAGGCTTCAGGAGGCTGGGGTGTTATATGACTAGGAGCTGGATTCAAGTCCCCAGGCAAAGAACAGATCACAACACCGGCTGTCTTCGGGGCAGCCCTGATGCAGGCTTCAAGCCCAGATTCCATGGCGAGGTTTCTGGTGGGGTAAGGCACTCGGGACGGGCGTGGGAAAGCAGGGACACTCCAAGCAGATGGCATTCCGTGGGTGTAAAAAAGGAGGGGAATCTCTCCTGTGCCTTGGCGTGGATGTCTGCTAATGAGAAGAGCCGAGATAAGGAAAGGAGTGGGTTGCTTTGTCTAGCATTCTCCTGGGTGCTGCTTTTCTTCGATTCCCTCCCATCCATCCTCTCAGCATGCAAATTACACTGGTTTTGTGAACAAATTGGTGCAAGTTTCACTACTTTGCTCCATGCACCATGTATACAACTTGCACCGCTACAGGCCACAAAGCTGGACTGGGCCCAGAGACACTGCCACTCATACCAGATTTGAGTTGCCATGGGGCAGAATCCAGGAGTTGCAAGGAGACTGCCCTGAGTCCCATTCCAGAGAGATGCTCCCATTCCCAACGAGGCCTGGCAGCTCTCCTGCTCTCTGCCCTGTGATTCTTCCCCCCCACCCCCACCCCCAGCCAGCTTTGGGGCATTTAACTGTTGCTTCAGACACAGACCCTGACTAGCCAGGTGCCCCAGCCTCCCTGTGGCCCCTTCCAACCCTGCCGAGTCGGCGCCAAGACTCCCATTGTCCTTGATGGGATGGGGCCCACCGGTGACATCAGGATGCCAGGAAATTGATCCAACTGCCAACCTCTGAAGCGTGCAGGGGCAACTTTGGGAGATGCCCATGTTCTCAACCCTTGCACTTGCTAGCACTGATATGACCCCCTTGCCCTCCACCCACTGATGGCCTTCCCCCTCACCCAGCTGAACTCAACGGTGAGCAGGAAGGGAAAGATTGCCTCAAGCGCCTCTGGGGGTGTGCCAGTGCCTTCAGGCTTGACTCCCACAGCAGAAGAGGGAGCTGGCACATAACCCAGGTGCCCACAATCCCCATTCACCTGCACAGACCCTCGTGCTATCACCTATGCCCACAATCCCTGCCTTTCAGCTCCATGCATATTTTAACTCAGTCCAGAACATTTTTAGCCTGCCACTGGGCAGGGACACTAGGCAACACATATTTGATCCTATTCAATTAAAATAGGAATATATTTTTTGCAAGTTTTCCTCCAAAGCGGGTCCTCCCTCACCCCCCTGCCTCGTGGCAAACAGCTGGCTAGCCTTGCCCTGCACTCCACTGTGGTGAATGTACTATTGACACAAGCATGGATCAAATCAGGGCGGCAACAGCAGGTGTCTCAGTGCCAGGCCATCCACCCATTGCCAGCTGATGGGCTGGGTGAAGAGCACAGCCCTGCAAATGCTGGTGCCAGGATCCCTTTTCCCACCCAAATGCCAGGGACTCGTTTCCAGGGAAAAGTAGTTTGAGAGAAATGAGGTGGCATTTTAAAGTTTGTTTTTAAGAGCAGCTCGTCTCTGCAGTGTTTTACCCTAAGAGCTGCCACTCTGCAAATGAGGCACTGGCCCCTGTGGTATTAGGGACTGTGCGTTCAAGGGCTGAGCTTCTCAGTCAGTCTGGGTGGGGTGCCATGAAGCTCATGTCATGCACAGATGGTTGGAACTGAACTTAGAATAAAGCAGATCTCTTGTAACCTCTGTGACCACTGATCACCACAGCCCCCCACTCCACAGGCTCTTCCCCCCCCCCCTTCTTTTTCAATGGAGATATCCTATCTCCTAGAACTGGAACTGGAAGGGACCTTGAAAGGTCATCAAGTCCAGCCCCCTGTCTTCACTAGCAGGACCAAGTACTGATTTTGCCCCAGATCCCTAAGTGGCCCCCTCAAGGACTGAACTCACAACCCTGGGTTTAGCAGGCCAATGCTCAGGAGGCTGCTTTCCCACAATCTAACCTTTAAAAACTGCCCTTGAACAAGAGCCCTTTCAAATGTCAAACTTCCAAAAGGCATCAAAGTTAGCCCAGCACCTCCGTATTCTCTGCCATAAATCTTTTCCTGGTCCCTGGGAGGCCATGACACCTGTGTAAAACTGGCATTAATCCCTATGCAATTGCAATCACTTGAATGAACCCAAACAAATGGAAACTGAATGTCTCTAAGAGACGCCTTCCTGCCGAGAGGAGCTGCCCTGGGCGTGCATGTGTCAGTCAGCTGGCACAGATCTTTGCCTTTGCCAGTGGCCTATTTGCTGCTGGTTTGATTTACACCACTCATCAATACCTGCTGGGCAGATGGCACTGGGGTCACTGAAATTGATTCTGCCTCGGGTGTCAACAAAGGGGCAGTCTCATCAACAGGCCCACAAAGAGGGGTTAGTCTCCCAGATTCTCCTCCCACCCCTCCCCTGGGGAAACTGGCGAGAGCCAAGAACAGAGGAGTCCCTAGCCCCCGAGAGAAGTAATTTTGAGTGGGAGGGAAGGACTGGTGGCAAATGCCCTGCAGGCGACCCAAAGCGACCAGCTCCCAGGAGAAAAGTGACAGTTCCATGGCCATGGCAGATGCTTTATCCACAGTTACCTCTTTCTGCACCCAGGCTGAAACAAATTGAGCTGCTTCCACTGAGCAACTGGGGAAATGCAGCTGAGGCCCAGAGATGGGGCTCTGATACTAGGCAGGGTGTGTGATGAGAGGAGGGGAGTGGGGAGCAGGTGCTGGAGGGAAACCTTCCCCCATACCCCAGGGAGAAACACAACAAGTTGAAGGTGCAAGAGCCAGGGCAAAGCACAATCCTTGCTGCCCCTCCCCCCAACCCTGCAGCAATGGAGCTGGGATTGTACCTCCTTTAGATAGGGTTACCATACGTCCGGATTTTCCCAGACATGTCCGGCTTTTTGGTCCTCAAATCTCCGTCCGAGAGGAATTTCCAAAAAGCCGAACATGTCCAGGAAAATAGGGAGGCATGGTAAGGGGACCCCGAGTGCGAGTGGCTGCAGCAAAACTTACAACTCCCGCGATCTGCCGGGGCACAGAGGCAGAGGCGGCGGCGGCATCCAAGCGCGCAACCACCTCCTCCCCGGGCTCCAACTTTCCCAGCTCCCGCCACTCTCCACCGCGGCGGGGGCAGAAGCAACTTCCCCAGTGCAGCAGCAGCTGGAGCCCGGGGGGCGGGAGAGGGAATGTGGGGTGCTCAGGGGAGGGGGCTGGAAAGGGGCGGAGTTGGCCGGGGTCCCCGTGGAGTGTCCTCTTTTTTCAGTGTTGAAATATGGTAACCCTACTTTAGGCATTGCAAGGCCTAAGTGACTTAGGCTCCCTTTTGGGATTTAGGCTCCTAAATCAGTTAGGTGTTGCAAGTTTGAGCACAGAAACATGTACATTCCTTTCAAAGCTGGGCCACAGTCATTCCTCTACATTCCCTCACAGGCTGAGCAGCATCACAGTGTCCCCAACAGACATGTCTACATGCCACAGCCTGGGCCCAGCTAGGAAATCCAGAGCAGGACCGATTCCTGTAGATTCTCAGCCACACACGTTGCCTCACCCCATCCAGCTTGTAGAGCCTGCTCCCACCCCAAACCATACCCCAGGAATAGCCAGGCAGGCAAAAGTAACTGGGCTCACCTTGGATAGAGCCACATAAGGAAATTTGTCCATTTCCAGCAGGGATTCTTCCCCCTTCATGTTCTGCAGCTGTCCCTTGAGGATACGCGCCGCTGTGACTGTGGAGACTCCCATGCCTGCAGTTGGACAAAGGGGGACTGAATCACATGGAGCAGTGACCTGTGCCCAACACTGAAGAATTGCAAAGCACCGACTTCCTGAAAAGCTATTGCAAGGCATTGCAGGGGGATCAGAAAAGCCAGTCCAACCCACTCGCCAGCAGCTTCTCCACACAGTTGTCTCCAGATCAGGTACAGACTAGAACATTAGTTGCAACAATGATTCCTCTTTTTTTGTCAGACCATGGCTCCATTAGCCTCAAGAGGAAAACATCAGGTGACACATTATAATTAACCATGCTCATGACACAATAAACCCTTTAACTGCTGGATTAAAATAGAACAATGCACAATATCATTTATTTTGCTCTTCATCCCATTTCTATTCCCCTGAAAGAAGTCCAGGGCTAAGGACCATTGTCCCAACCCATGGCTGTTATACACATTAAAAGCAATCTATGCAAAACCATTTCACCCTTCCCAATATACGGTTCCAGTTCATCAAAGACTTTGGGGTATTAGGTGCTTCCTCTCTTCCTGCGTGGGTTCAGACAAAACTGATATAAGGCCATTCCTTCAATGTGAGGACACACAGAAGATGGGCATCAGCTTTCTCCAGTGACCATCTCTCAGCTTAAAGGAGTCCCTGGAAATCTCCACATTGGGACAGTTTCTTAGAGAACCGGTCACATAGGAGTAAGGAAAGCAAGGGAGCTGCTCTCATCTAACTGTTCTGGTAGGCAAGGGGACCTATTCCTGGTCTAGGGGACAAGGCACTGGATTAGGAAGAAGGCACGAGGGATTCTATTCCTGGCTCGGTCATTGACGTGTTCTGTGACTTGGGTACATCTACACAGCCAGTGGCACCGCACAGCAGTGAGCTTCCAAGACCACACCACAGACTAGGGCTTGTGCTATGGTGCTAAAAATAGCTTTGTAGACCTACTCCCTCCTTAGACTTCAGAGCATGAGCTCCACCCGAGCTGCAATGTCTACACAGCTATTTCGGTGGTAGCACAAGCCCAAGTCTGTTGACTCGGGCTCAGAGGCAGGCTGTATAGACATACCCTTTTGTGTCTGTTTGCCCTCCCATCTTTTATCTGCAATGGGTGCTCTTGTAATACAAACTCTGTTGCTGCATTCACCTTCATTCTTTTGGTAGCTCAGTGACATTTTTATAGCTGGTATTTCTTTTAGAACCATGAGCTCTGAATCTGCAAGTTGCTCCACAGATGCCCACTAACTTCCACGATGCTCAGAGAGATGGACCAAGTAAAGGCCTGGGACCTAGCACATTACAGTGACCTATGGTAACATTTTTAAAAGCGTCTACTTAACGTAGGAGCCTAAGTCTAAGTCAATAGAAAGAGCCCAAATCACTTCTGAAAAATGGGACTTAGGTGCTTTTGAAAATTTTACCCTTGACTGTGCAATTATGGAGCAGACTTGACATTTTGATTTTTCTTTCTTTTGTTTATTAGAAAAAGCACAGCCCAGGATTACTAACAACCCCACATGTCTTACACCAAGACTGCAGAAGAATATTCCCAAGCATGGGTCTAAATGGGAACAGCTGTCCCTGGCAGTGCCTGGGGCATGGCATGCTGGCACTGGTTCTTCTGAACCAGGCTTTCCTGGGCTGTCTAACCACATGGCAGCTAATTGAAAGGTTAGATAAACTTGGCACCCTAGCCCTACCTTTGGTGGTAACAGGGTTGGCTTTTGGAAACCCAATGGTTCCCAGCATCTCTGGAATCAACCTCTCCTCTCCAGCTTCAGCTGGCATTGTGACTCAAAGAATCATAGATTAGGGTTGGAAGAGACTGCAGGAGGTCATCTAGTCCAACCCCTGCTCAAAGCAGGACCAACCCCAACTCAACCTGGGTCACTGAACTCCGGGGAAGGGGGGTGGAAAGGAGGGGGGAGAAGCATCCATGTCCTGGGAAAGGGTATATTTGGGTAATGTGGCTTTCAAAAGCTGGCAGGAAGGAGGTCAGGTCAGCCAATGGGAGCTTACTCCCACTGGTGGCAAATGTTTGATAGTGGGATGTCACAGTGAGTGCAACATCAGCACAGTTATCGTTGCGCTGCACTCCACAGCCACTCGGAGCTCTGCAATTGTAGCAGGGCTACAAGCATAGGCCCCTGTGGTTGAGCCAAAGGATTCATGTCTAGGGTCTATGACACAATTCAGTGGTCCTTACCTAGGCCAGGTGAGGAAGGGGGACCCCTTTCTGCTTTAAGCAAAGGAGGGGGAGTTGCCATCTCCAGCCTCCTTACTCCAGCCCAGTAGAGGACACACTACTGCTCCTCCTCCACCCCACTGACACAGTTACCACTAGGGAGCCAGTGTTAGCCCCTGGGAGTAGTGTTAGGGAGAGAGGCCCAGACCCTCTAAGGTGTTTAGGCTCCTAACACCCATTGTGGATCTGGGCCACAGACCAGGGCAGTCCCAGCCAGTGGAGGACTCAGACAGAATCTACTGGGATTTATGAACCTCTGACCAGGGGAATTATGGGAAATCTCACAAGGAAGTTTGATGGCGATATCACCACCCCCAATTTCCAGATCTGGGCAGCTCCCAATCCAAACTGACCCAACCCCCCTCCTGAGACACAGGTTGACACAGGCCACTCCAGCCCCATGTACGCTGCTCAGGTAGCAGAGAAAAGCACTCACCATCACCAAGAAATAAGACGATGTTCTTGGCCACATTGGTGTTCAGCTGCTGCAGCTTCAGGGCAATTTTCAGTGTCTGCTGAGCCTGATTCCTCCAGTACTGTGGATTCTTCTCCTTCTCTGAAAACAGAGCCACAGCAGGGTAAGAGCACAGGGGCCAGAGAGAAGAGTCAGGTCTACACTGCAGCGTTCGGTCAACTCAACCATCGCTCCAGGTGTGAAAAATCCACCCCTCAGAGCGACAGAGCCGACCTAACTCCCAGTGTACACGGCTTGACAGATGGCTTCCATTGGAGAGGTGCACTAACTACAGCAACAGGAGAGTCCCTCTGCCCAAGAGGAGCCACAGGGTGGACAGCCTGGCTGGGATTATAGAGGGGGACTACATGAGCGGTAGCCCTGAGCCATGACACTCAGAACCTTTGGGATAAAAAAAAATAATAATAATTAGATCCTCGTGTGCCCTGAATTATGGGCACTTTTGAAAGCTTAATCAAAGTAATTTGCCCCATGGTGACACAGCAAATCAGGCAGAGCCAGAAACAAAACAAAACAAAAACCCAATTACTCACCTCTCATAACTGTTATTCTCCAAGATGTGTTCCTCACGTCCATTCCAATTAGGTGTGTGCGGGCGCCGCATGCACAGTCTTTGGAAAGTTTTTCCCTTAGCAGCACCCGTCGGGTTGGCTGTGGAGCCCCATGGAGTGGCGTCTTCATGGCGCTCAAATATGACCCTGCGCTTCCTCAGTTCCTTCTTGCCAGCTACTCTGACAGAGGGGAAGGTGGGCGGGTTTGGAATGGATATGAGCAATACATCTCGAAGAACAGTTATGAGAGTAACCATTTTTTCTCCTTTGAGTGATTGCTCACATTGATTCCAATTAGGTGACTCCCAAGCCTTACCCAGGCGGTGGAGTTGGAGTTAATGAAACGCTGATTGCAGCACCGTTCTACCGAAAGCTACGTCGTCCCTGGCATGCTGGACAATGGCCTAGTGAGAGATGAAGGTATGTACCGAGGACCAAGTTGCTGCCCTGCAGATTTCTTGGATCAGGACCTGGGCCAGGAATGCCGCTGACGAGGCCTGGGCCCTAGTTGAGTGTGCTGGGAGAGCTGGGGTCAGCACTTTGGCCAGTTCACAACACATACGGATATAAGACACAATCAAGGAGGATATTCTTTGAGATGAGACCAGGGGGCCTTTAATCCGGTCCACCACCGCTATGAGTAGGTGGGTCGATTTTTTGAATGGCTTAGTGCACTCGATGTGGAAAGCTAGTGCTTGCCGAACATCGAGGAGTGTAGCTGCTACTCTCGGGTACTGGCATGAGGCTTAGGGTAAAGGACAGGCAGGAAAATGTCCTGGCTGCTGTGGAAATGCGACACCACCTTGGGGAGAAAGGCCAGGTGCAGCCTGAGTTGCACCTTATCCTTGTAGAAAACTGTGCAAGGCGGTTCTGAGGTGAGGGCCTTTAGCTCAGACACCCTTCTCACAGACATGATGACCAGGAAAGCTGTCTTCCAAGACAGATACAGGAGGGAGGAAGTCGCCAATGGTTCTAATGTCCCCCCCACAAGCCATGAAAGGACCAGGTTAAAGTCCCACGCAGGGACAGGCTGCCAGATCTGAGGATATAGGTGGTGCAAACCTTCGAGGAAGCAACCAACCATAGGGTTGGCAAAGACCAAGCAATCAGACACACCCAGGTGGAAGGCCAAGATAGCAGCGAAGTGTACTGTTTATGGAGGGCGCCACCAGGCCTTGCTTTTTCAGATGCAGGAGGTACTGCCTAGGAGGACCTTCCTTACTTGTTCCGATCACAGAAGTTCCATGGGGTTCAGTCATGAAGCTTCTAAGCTGTGAGGGGGAGGGACCTTAGGTCAGGATGACAGAGGCGACCGTGGTCCTGAGTAAGTAAGTCGGGGAGGAGAGGCAATGCGACACATCCACTGACAGCTCCAGTAGCTGTTGAGGCCACGCTGGAGCTATCAGAATTACCTTTGCCCCCTCCCTGCGAGCTTTGAGCAGGACCTTGTGCACAAGAGGGAACGGGGAAAGGCGTAGAGCAGGCGACCTCTCCAGGGTAGCAGGAATGCATCTGTGAGGGAGCCTGGGCTGTGAACCTGGAAGGAGCAGAACATTGGGCACTTTCTGTTGTGGCGGGTGGCAAAAAGGTCGACCTGGGGAAAACCCCACCTTTGGAAAATGAGGTGTATGACATCCGGCCGGATGGACCACTCGTAAGTATGCAAGGACTTGCTGAAGCGGTCTGCCAGTGGTCTGAACTCCGGGTAGAAAGGATGCTTCCAGGTGAATGGAGTGGGCTATGCAGAACTCCCACAGCCGAAGGGTCTCTTGGCACAGTATGGATGAATCCTTGCTTGTGGATGTAAAACACGGGGGTGGTGGTGTCCATTAGAACTGCTATGCACTGCCCTTGTAGTCTGGCCTGGAAGGCCTGGGAAGCAAGGAGCACCGCCCTCAGCTCCCTGACATTGATATGGAGGGAGAGCTCATCCTGTGACCACAGGCCCTGTGTCTGGAGGTCCCCCAGATCCACACCCCATCCCATAGCTGACGCGTCTGTAACCAGGGATAAGGAAGATTGAGGGTTGCGTAAGGGGACTCCTCTGCACACCGCTTGGGGGTCAAGCCACCAGCGAAGTGACGTGAAGACCTGCCCTGGCACTGTGACCACTGAATTCAAACTGTTGCACCCCGGGCAGTAGGCCATGGTGAGCCACGTTTACAACGGTCTGAGCCGGAGCCTGGCATGCTGGGTCATGTAAGTGCAAGCAGGCATGTGGCTGAGGAGACTCAGGCACCCCCTTGCTGTTGAGGTTGGGAATTGATGAATTGTATTCTCTGAGTTGGTTCCAGGGATGACTTTCCCAGGTTGAGGAGGAGACCCAGCTGCTCGAACATGCACCTGACCAAGCGGATTTGGGACTGCACCTGTACTCTGGTGCAGCCCCTGAACAGCCAGTCGTCGAGGTAGGGGTATACCTGCACCTGCTGTTGATGGAGGAAAGCAGCCATGGCCGACATGCACTTGGTGAAAACTCAGGGGAGCTGTTGAGAGGCCGAATGGAAGGACCGCGAATTGATAACGTTCATGGTTGATCACGAAGTGTAGGAAACGCCAGTGTGCGGGACAAATCACTATATGGAAGTACGTGCCCTTCATGTTGAGGGCGGCATACCAGTCTCCCGGATCCAGGGAGGGGATAATGGTGCCTAGGGAGACCATGTGGAACTTCAACTTCACCATGAATTTGTTGAGCCCATGCAGGTCTAGGATGGGTCTGAGACCCCCCTTGGGGATTAGGAAGTTGTGACATTCTATACCTTGGGGGAGCATGCTGTAACCCCCATATTCCTCATTTTCATATAATCGTGATCTTGCATATAAAGTATGCCTTGTAAGGTATCAGGGTAAAGGTTAGGATCTGCTGAAAGTCATTTCTCTATCCATATATGTATATCATTAATGCATATGAAGTTATGAGAATTGTGGTGTATGGTTGTCACTAAAACATGCTGTAAGTTGGGGGAAATCAGTCAAATATTAGCTCTCCAGAGGCAACAGCAAGGAAAGTAACCAACAGCCGGGCGGGGTGTGAACCAACCTATCAACTACCATTGTCCAGCAAGGGAGCTACAATGCAACGACTCACCTGCATGAGGCCCCACCAGGGGAATTGCTCATCCTTGGTGGGAAAGACTCAGCAATACCCCACAGACATGCCTGGACTTGTGTTCTACAAGCACATGGACTGAGGATATAAAACAGGCAGAGTGGACACATACTGGGCCCTTCTCCTGCCCCCACCTATGCTGCAAGCAACCAAGGCACTGAGAAGACGACAAAACTCCAATACAGGAGATTGGCCCAGGTTTAAAGGACAAACCTGTGTATTAAGGACTGCACTATCTAGAGGGGTGAGAAAAACTGTTTAATCTAGTTGCTGCCCAGTCTAATAGGGTTGAGAATTTAGACTGCATCCTTCTATTTTCTTTTCTTTTGGTAACCACTCTGACCTGTTATGCTTTGACTTATAATCACTTAAAAATCTATCTTTATAGTTAATAAATCTGTTTATTCTACCTGACGCAGGGCATTTGGTTTGAAGTGTGTCAGAGACTCCCCTGGGATAACAAGCCTGGTACATATCAATTTCTTTGTTAAATTGATGAACTTATATAAGCTTGCAGTGTCCAGCAGGTATAACTGGACACTGCAAGATGGGAGGTTCCTAGGGTTGTGTCTGGGACCGGAGCTATTGGCTAGTGTCATTCGGCAGCGAGGAGCAGCTTACATGCCAGAGCCTGTATGTGAACAGCCCAGGAGTGGGAGTTCTCATAGCAGAGCAGGGCAAGGCTGGCTCCCCGAGTCAAGGAGTGGAGTGGCTTAGCAGCTCACCGGTCCGGATAACACCAGAGGGGAACGTCACAGGAGTAGAATCCCTTGTCCCATAGCTCCTGAGGAACCTCCTCCGCTGCTCCCATGGCGAGGAATGCCTGCACCTCCTGGATAAGGAGTTGCTTGTGAGATGCGTCCCTGAAGAGGGATGGGAGGGAGGGTAAGAGCAGAACTGGAGAAAATATCCTGCTTCCACTGTGCGGAGGACCCAGAGGTCCAAGGTTATTTGGGACCAGGCATGGTAGAAGTGGGATAAGCGATTCAAAAAGTGTGGTGAAGGATCTGGGGATGAGTCTGATGCACCATCCTCGGGCATCCCTTCAAAAGGGTTGCTTGGAACCCGACGATGGTTTGGTCGGGCCCTGGCCTTGTCTGGAAGGGGGGTTGGAAGGCTTTCTGCCGTTCTTGCCCCTCCGTCTGTAAAAGTCCTGCCACGGCCGAGGAGGGTAGGAGTGCTGCTGCTGGGGCTTGAAATGTTTGCGTTGGGTTGTCAGGGTGTGCATAGTCGCCCTTGAGTCCTTTAGGCTATGCAGCCAAGAGTCAGTCTGCTCCGCGACCAGGCCCGCCCCATCAAAAGGCAGGTCCTGCATGGTCTGCTGGACCTTGGGCGGTAGGCCCGAGGCTTGCAAGCAAGAGGTGCACTTCATGGCAATACCTGAGGACAAGGTGCACGCCGCCGAGTCCGCAGCATCCAGTGAGGCCTGTAAAGAGGTCTGTGCCACCGCCCTGCCTTCCTCTACTATTGCCCCAAACTCCTCCCTGGACTCAGACAGCACAAGCTCCTTGAACTTGAGCATCGAGTTCCAGGAATTGAAGTTATAGCGGCTCAGAATTGCCTGCTGGTTGGCAGTCCTGAGCTGAAGCCACCCCCTGGAGTACACTTTACGGCCAAACAAGTCCAGGTGCTTGACCTCCTTGGACTTGGACACAGGGGCCTGAGTGTCTGTGTCCCTCCCCTGCCCAGGGAGTTTGAGCAGTGCTGGGTCGATCCTGCTGGTTTCGGTGCCAGGGAGCAGCAGTACCGCAGGTCTCTGCCAGAGTCCGTCCACGGTGCCGCTTCCACCACTGCCACCGGGGCACTACGCACCGAAGAACTCTGCCAGATCCTGCCATGCCGAAGGAGGCTGAGGTCTAAGGAGCTGCTTAAGGCAAAAGTCTCGCTCCTTTTTGTTCTAGGGCAAAACCCTTGCAAATCCTGCACCTATCGGCTTGGTGAGCCTCCCCCAGACACTTGAGACAAGCATGGTGGGCGTCGTCCGCTGGCATGGGCTTGGAGCAGGACTTGCAGGGCTTACATGCCCAAGTCCCGGGGTTTAAGTCCTCCCAAGGAAAAGCGGTTGGGACCAAGGGTAAACCCCCATCCCAACTGCTACAAACTACTACTAAAATAAACTACAATAAAACTAAATAAAAGGCGTAAGAGAAACAAGAGCTAGGGAACCGTGGAGAACTTGCTGAGCAAGAAGCCACAGTTCCAACAACCATCACGGGCGGTAAGAAGGAACTGAGGCGGCGCTGGGTTGGCAGGGTCATATATTGAGCGCCATGAAGGCGCCACTCCAGGGGGCTCCACAGCTACTAAGGAGAAAACTTTCCAACGACTGTTCACACAGCACGCACACACCTAATTGGAATCAATATGAGCAATCACTCGAAGAACCACCTAGGGGTCCTGACTCCCAGTCCCCAACTGTCACCACAGTGCTCCATCCTTTAGCAGAAGGAACCAAGCCCCAAAAAGCAGCAACAAGAGCCTGCCTCCACAGGTCTGGATGTAGACATGAGAAGTAACGAGGGGTCTCTGCATGTCTTTAAGGAAGCCAGCAGCATGTGCCTGCACAGCCTTCTCCTTGCTATGCTAACTTACGAAATCAGCCACCCTTCAGGGATGTCACCTGGGGACTGGCCAGTTTCCAGGGTTTGGGGCATTGTGCATGGGACTAGGAGCGGTTTCTAGCCTGTGGAATGAAGCTCAGAAGAGGATTCTTGGATCAAGTCCCAGTTTCTTGTCCCTGAGCAGACTCAGAGTCCTGGGGACTCGTGTCCCAAGGATGGACTGCCCTTTGATCTCTGACCAAAGACCAGAGATGGGAGACCCTAAGGGAGGGTCTGATGGGGCTTTTTGTCTTTCCACAGCACTATGAAGGAAGCATCCAGCACTACTGGGTCCCAAATAACAACAGTATTCATTAATTCATTGTTTCCAGTTCTGGGTTCAGGTGTTTTGCTTAAAGCCCCAGCTGCTGGAATCCTGGTACTGCACGAGAATCTTGGCTTAAAAAAACCACACACACACACACACACACACAGCAAATTTCTAGCCCTCCTGATTGCACGGAAAAGTTTGAACATGAAGCAAATGTGACCTGAAAGCACAAAAAAACAGAAGGCAAAGAATATTTTTTAAATCTCATAAGCTGTAAGCCAATCTCATGATTTTCACAGGGCCAGACTCAAGCTTTTGAATGTTTGGCATCAGTAGTACAATTTGCCTAGCTACACACATCCAGCCGCTCTGGCTGGTTTCTGGCAGCTCCTAAAACACACACACAGTGGGCACCACAAGAGGGCTAGCAAACTATTTAAAGGGCTACAATCTTATTCCTAGCCACTACAAATTCATTTGCTCCTGGGCCAGAAAGGTCATCATGGTGGGTGCTGGAAGGTAGCAACGATGCAGAGAATCCCTGCACGAAGTGGGGACCACGAGACTCAAACACTTGGGGGAGTCCAGCAAGAAGAGCTGCTTGGGGCTATACAGCCCAGCATCCGAAGAAGTGAGGTTTTTACTCACGAAAGCTTATGCCCAAATAAATCTGTTAGTCTTTAAGGTGCCACCAGACTCCTTGTTGTTTTTGTAGATACAGACTAACACGGCTACCCCCTGATACTTGACAGCCCAGCAGTGGTTTCCCAGCCTCCTCCGATCTGGTCCCTTCACCTGCCCATTGTTCTCTACCCCAAGTCTGGAAGGAGTTAATGCTGCCGGCTCTATGTTCCACCACAAGAGAAAAATAGAAATCAAGAAGTACAAGCTGGGCTATAGGGCAAAAGCTTGACTGGAGGGGCCAGGGCTCCTTTGGGGCTGGCCAGCCACCCGACAAACTCTGGGAATTACCCACTCTCTATAAACCTCATCCCTATTGGGCACACTGGGCATCTGGCAACTTGTCACAAACAAAATGAGGGAGGATCCAAAATGGATCGCTCTGTGCAGTTCATACCCCACACTCCGGTTTTCAGCTAGGAATTGCCTCTGATTTTTCTGGCTGGGGCTTAAAACAGCCAACCTCTGTTTAATCCTGAATTCAAAAGGCTGGATAAAAGCAAATTTGCTTTCTGGCAGCTATGAAAACACAAATTCAATGGGACCACTAGAAGGCTCACCAATTATTTAAAATAGTGGTTCTCAACCTTTTTTCATTTGCAGACCCCTAAAAAAATTTCAAATGGAGGTGAGGACCCCTTTGGAAATGGATCGTCTGTATCTATAGCTGATTTCTGTTCAGTTTTCAGTTTAAATCTTTTGTGGACCCCTTGGACATAGTCCACGGACCACAGGTTGAGGTATCTACACACCACAGGATCTGCACACTGCCCCACGCGCCGACTCTGGCTGTAGTTCCTGGCCAATGGGGTGGTGCCTGGGGGCAGCGGCACGCAGACACCTCCTGGGCCCCAAGGGAAGCGCCGACCCCTTGGCCCCCTGCTGTACCCCAACCCCCTGCCCCAGTCTAGAGCCCACACCCACACTCCCTCCCAGAACTCACGCACCCAAACCCTGCATCCCCTCCCGCACTCAAACTCCCTCCCAGAGCCTGTACCACAACCCCCTGCCCCAGCCTGGTGAAAGTGAGTGAGGGTGGGGGACAACGAGCAACAGAGGGAGGGGAGATGGAGTGAGCAGGGCCTCAGAGAAGGGGCAGGACAGGGTTGTAGTCTCAGGGTAAGGAAGGGGCAGATGGTGGGGCAATGGTCTTTGGGTTTGCATGATTGGACAATTGGCAGCCTTACCGGGTGGGCATGTGGAAGCCCTGGCCATGCCAGAAGAGTATGCCCAGCAGCACAGCCGGCAGCTCGCTGGGCACCAGCCATCGCATGCGCAGCACCATCCAAAAGTCAGGTGGACCGTGGGCGTGGCTTGTGTGTGCATGGGGGCCTATTGATTATTCTACCCTGGGGCCTGGAATTGCTGTTGTCAGGCCTGGTCACCCTCCCACTGTGGGAGAGTGGACAGCCCTAGCTGGCTCGGACTATCAACTCCCAACCAGATAGGGGCTCAAGCCACAGGATTTCAATCCAGATCTCACACACACCAAAGATCATGGAGTGTTTGGATCTGGCTTCTTTGTTGGTAGCCCATTAAAACCCAACGGAGCTCTTTGCTGACAGGCGAGTCTGGATACTGAATGCCCAGAGCCAGGGGATTCTCAGACCCGGGGCTGCCTCTGCTTTTAATTCACTGATGTGGACCCCCATCAGATCAGAGGGCAGCACCCTTTGTAGTGCAACCCCTTAGCAATGCTACCCCCTTTTCCCATGTGGGGCTCCACCCCATGCTAGGGGTGCTGCAGCACTCCCAGCTTGAAATAACAATAGCAACCAAATGCTTTCGAGTTTTGTTCAATGGCTTCCACTATAAATGTATTTCCAGCACCCCTGCCCAGAAACAACAAGGACTGTCCCCATCTCTCTAGCCTACGTTCGCTCATTTCACAAGTCCCTGATCCAGCAGAGTGAATCTCTTGCAGGCAGCACTTTCCAATTAATTGCTGCCATTGATTTATGTTGGCCTCTCCCAGGCCAGGATCCAATCCCAGAGCCATGAACTGGCCCTGAACCCCCAAGCACTGGGGCCTGAATTCTCACACATGCTGCTGGCAGGGGCTCTGCTGAGCCAGGACTCTGCTCCTCTGCCCCTGAACTAACTGTCAGACAAAAATGCCCTGGGAAGTGAATTCAGATGCAATCACAGAAGAATCCTTTCTGAATATCATTCGTCAAGTATTTTCTCCTGTATTCTTCAGGATTCCCTCTTCCTAGCTGACAAAGGAGGTTTATTCCTCTGCTGGTTTTATCCTTTTCTGTCCTGCTGCACAATATGTCTCTTTATGTGCTGCGCAGCCTTTTTTTACACCCTTAGTGCTTAGCAGCATCCTAGGGGAGTATGGTGAAGATGTCCCCCCAAGGAACAATGGCCCAGTGGTTAGGGTGCACCACTGGGCTCTAGAAAACTTGAGTTCCACTCCCTTTTCTCTCAGACTTCCTGTGCAAGTTGCTTAAGGTGTATCTACGCCCCCAAAAAAAAAAAAAAAAAAAAAAAAAAACCACACACATGTGGCTGAGAGTCTCAAAGCCTGAGTCTGCAAACCAGTGCTTGTGCTAGGGCACTAAAAATAACAGCGTGGACATCCGAGCCAGCGCTAGGCAGAAGCAGACTAAGCAGTTGCTTAGGGCCCTGAGCAGCTCAAGGGGGCCCCTAGTCACTTTTTATTATAAGAATTTGTCTGCTTTAATATAGGGGATGGCCAAAATATTCCTACTCATGGCCCCCAATGGGCTAGCACTGGCTCTGATGGACATTCCAACCTGGGCTCTGAAACGCCGAGAGCAGGGTGGGTCTCTGAGCCCATGTGGGAATGTCCATACTGCTATGTATAGAGTGGGCTTGGGGCTATACACCTGGGCTCTGAGTCTTGCTGATGCAGGTCTTTTTTCACAGTGTAGACAAACCCCTTAGCCTCACTGTGCCTTAGTTACCCCTCTGTCCAAGGGGTGATGGCCCTGCCCCCCAGGAGTCTCCATTACAGGGGTAAGGTATAGACCACCAGCCCAGGAGGATGAGGTAGACTAGGCTTTCTTCGGACAACTAACAGAAGTTTCCAGATCACAGGCCCTGGTTCTCATGGGGGACTTTAATCACCCTGACATCTGCTAGGTCAGCAATACAGCGGTGCACAGACAATCCAGGAAGTTTTTGGAGAGAGTTGGGGACAACTTTCTGGTGCAAGTGCTGGAGGAACCGCACATCCTCTTGAACTGCTGCTCACAAGCAGGGAAGAATTGGTAAGGGAATTAGAAGTGGGTGGCAATCATGAGATGGTTAAATTCAGGATTCTGACAAGGAAGAAAGGAGAGCAGCAGAATACGGAACCTGGACTTCAGAAAAGCAGACTGACTCCCTCAAAAAGGAAGCTTTTCAGAAGCGGAAACTTGGACAGATGACTAGGGAGGAGTATAAGAATATTGCTCAAGCATGCAGGTATGTAATCAGGAAGGCCAAAGCACAATTGGAGTTGCAGCTAGCCAGGGATATGAAGGGTAACAAGAAGGGTTTCTACAGGTACATTAGCAACAAGAAGATGGTCAGGGAAAGTGTAGGACACTTACTTAATGGGGGATGCAACCTAGTGACAGATGGTGTGGAAAAAGTTGAAGTACTCAATGCTTTTTTTTGCCTCAGTCTTCACCCCAGACTGCTGCACTGGGCAACACAGTATGGGGTGGAGGTGAGCAGCCCTCCGTGGTGAAAGAACAGGTTAAGGACTATTTAGAAAAGCTAAACATGCAGAAGTCTATGGGCCGGATCTAATGTATCTGAGGGAGTGGGCTGATGCGCTTCTAGAGCCATTGGTCATTATCTCTAAAACTCGTGACGATCAGGGGAGGTCCCGGATAACTGGAAAAAGGCAAATATAGTACCCATCTTTAAAGAAGGGAAGAAGGAAAACTCAGGGAACTACAGACTAGTCAGCCTCCCGTCAGTCCCTAGAAAAATCATGGAGCAGATCCTCAAGGAATCCATTTTGAAGCACTTGGCAGAGAGGAAGATGATCAGGAACAGTCAACATGGATTCAACAAGGGCAAGTCGTGCCTGACCAACCTGATTGCCTTCTATGAGGAGATAACTGGCTCTGTGGATATGGGGAAAGCAGTAGACATGATATATCTGGACTTTAGCAAAGCTTTTGATATGATCTCCCACAGCATTCTTTCCAGCAAGTTAAAGAAGTATGGATTGGATGAATGGACTATAAGGTGGACAGAAAGCTGGCTAGATTGTTGGGCTCAGCAAGTAGTGATCAACGGCTCGATGTCTAGCTGGCAGCCTGTATCAAGCGGAGTTCCCCAGGGGTCGGTCCTGGGGCCAGTTTTCTTCAACATCTTCATTAATGATCTAGATCAGTGGTTCCCAAACTTTAACAACCTGTGAACCCCTTTCACTAAAATGTCAAGTCTCGCGAACCCCCTCATAAAAATGAATATTTCCAGGGATTTTCTCCTTTACCTGAGTATAAATTATAAAAGCAGTGATCTTGGAAATATAAAATTTGTTTTTATGACATGCTTATTACACACTATTTGTTATTCATTATTAGTTATCATTACAGTATTATTGCATTATGAAAATGGCAACACTCTTCCAAGATCTCACTTTTGTAGCTTGCATCACTTTGAATAAGCCCGTTATAAGACAAGGCTCCTATGTTTCAGATGTGAAACAGCAGGAAGGTATTTAAGAAGCCAACTCAAAGAGTTCCTTCTACACAAGCATTCAGGTCTTGAGCAGTCCAGGCAAACAATGCACGTTACAATAAAGCTTAAAATTGTTCATAATAATTTTAAAAACAATACTAGCTGCCTATATAATTTTAAAAACAGCAAAAAATATCCACCTCCCTTTCCATTTCTTATAAGGAGTCTTGAAGTTTAAATCTCTTCAGTGTGATAGATATGCTTGCTTTGATCTGCTTAGCTCTTGGAAGTCCAGGGGCTCCAGGCTGGGGGCTCCAGGCTGGTGGCCCCATGCTGCCCAGGATCCCTAGGGACAGCTCTGACCGCCATTAGAGAATTTCCCCCCCTTCCCCCCCCAAGAACCCCCTGTAACATTTCACGAACCCCAGTTTGGGAACCACTGATCTAGATGATGGGATGGATTGCACCCTCAGCAAGTTCACAGATGACACTAAACTGGGGGGGGGGGGGAGAGAGAGGAAGATATGCTGGAGGGTAGGGATATGGTCCAGAGTGACCTAGACAAATTGGAGGATTGGGCTAAAAGAAATCTGATGAGGTTCAACAAGGACAAGCGCAGTGTCCTGCACATAGGACAGAAGAATCCCATGCACTGCTACAGGCTGGGGACTGACTGGCTAAGCGGCAATTCTGCAGAAAAGGATCTGGGGATTACAGTGGATGAGAAGGTGGTAATGAGTCAACAGTGTGCCCTTATTGCCAAGAAAGCTAACGGCATATTCGGCTGCATTAGTAGGAGTGTTGCCAGCAGATCGAGGAAAGTGATTATTTCCCCTCTATTTGGCACTGGTGAGGCCAAATCTGAAGTATTGTCTCCAGTTTTGTCCCCGCCTCCCCACCCCCCACCCCCCAACTACAGAAAGGATGTGGACAAATTGGAGAAAGAGTCCAGCAGAGGGCAACGAAAATGATCAGGGGGCTGGGGCACATGGCTTACGAGGAGAGGCTGAGGTAAAAACCGGTTACTTACCTTCTGTAACTGTTCTTCGAGATGTGTTGTTCACGTCCATTACACATTAGGTGTGCGCGCGCCGCGTGCACGGACGTCAGAAACTTTTTCCCTCAGCGGCTCCCGTCGGGCGGGCAGGGCTCCCCACTCCTGCCAGAGCGGCGCCCCGCTCTAGGGTATATATATATATATATATATCCCTGCAGGCCCGACCCTCCCTCGGTTCCTTCTTGCCGGTGACTCTGACAGAGGGGAAGGAGGGTGGGAAGTGTAATGGATGTGAACAACACATCTCGAAGAACAACAGTTACAGAAGGTAAGTAACTGTTTTTTCTCCTTCGAGTGATTGTTCACATCCATTACATATTAGGTGACTCACACGCTTACCATTGGAGGAGGGTAGGAGTCAAGGAACAATCGATTGAAGCACAGTCCTGCCGACCACCGCGTCCTCCCTGGTCTGATGACGGATCGCGTAGTGGGCTGTGAACGTATGCACCGACGACCAGGTGGCCGCTTTACAGATTTCCTAGAGTGGAACCTGCGCCAAGAAAGCCGCCGAGGATGCTTGGGCCCTAGTCGAGTGAGACCGGATCCCCGGGGCTGGTACGTTGGCGAGCTCATAGCACGTGCGTATGCAAAGCACAATCCATGCTGACAAGCATTGCGTCGAGATAGGCAGGCCTCTCATTCGCTCCGCAATGACAATGAACAGTTGATTTGCGGAATGTCCTGGTCCGCTCTAGATAAAATGCTAGGGCCCTACGGACATAGAGGGTATGCAGGCTGCGGTGGCTTGGGTCCGTATGGGGCTTAGGGAAGAACACCGGTAGACAAATGTCTTGGCCCATGTGAAAATGCGTGACCACCTTTGGAAGGAATTTAGGTTGTGGCCTCAGTTGCACCTTATCCTTATGAAAAACTGTATAAAGAGGTTCCGAAGTGAGGGCTCTCAATTCCGATACCCTCCTGGCCGATGTGATGGCCAAGAGAAACGCTACCTTCCATGAAAGGTGCATGAGGGACCAAGAGGCTAGGGGTTCAAAGGGGGGCCCCCCCATGAGTTTAGTTAGGACCAGGTTGAGATTCCACGCAGGGACCGGCGGGCGCGAATAGGGAAACACCCTTTCCAGTCCCTTGAGGAATCGGGCTACTGTGGGGTTGGAGAACACCGAAACTCCCAACTCCCCAGGATGGAACGCCAATATGGCAGCCAGATGCACTTTAATTGAGGCGAGGGCAAGCCCTTGACATTTGAGGTCCAGCAAGTAGTCCAGAATTGATGGGACCGAGGCCCGCAGAGGCTGCATGTGATGAGGCTCACACCAGTGGGAGAACCTCCTCCATTTGGCAAGGTAGGTCGCTCTTGTAGAGGGCTTCCTACTACCAAGGAGAATTCTCTGGACCTGGTGAGAGCACCTTTGCTCTGTATCGTTTAGCCAGAGAGATACCACGCCGTGAGATGTAGCGACGGTAGGTTCGCGTGGAGTAGGCGACCCCGGTCCTGTGTGATGAGGTCGCGATGGAGGGGGAGGGCAATCGGGGCGGTTATGGACAATTCCAGCAGGGTCGTGAACCAATGCTGGCGTGGCCACGCCGGGGCGATGAGGATGACTGTCGCCTTGTCCCTGCGGGTCTTGAGGAGGACCTTGTGGATGAGCGGGAATGGAGGGAAGGCATACCTCAGGCTCCCGCCCCACGGGATCGCAAAGGCATCTGCCAATGAGCCCGGGCTGAGGTTCTGGTAAGAACAAAACTGAGGGCATTGGCTGTTGTCCTTGGCGGCGAAGAGATCCACCAGGGGAAACCCCCACCTCTGGAAGACTGAATGCAGGACGTCCCGTCTCAACGCCCATTCATGCATGTGGTAGGACTGGCTGAGGCGGTCTGCTAACCCGTTTTGGACCCCTGGGAGATCTGTATAGCCCATTCAGTCCAACTACTGGCAGCATAAGTCCCGTAGGCGGAGCGCCTTGTGACAGAGGGGAGAGGATCGGGACCCGCCCTGCTTGTTTATGTAGAACACGGCGGTAGTGTTGTCCGTCAGAACTGACATGCTGTGGCCTTCTATGGTGGCGTGAAAGATCTGACAGGTGAGGCGAGGCGAACCGCCCTTAGCTCCTTCAGATTGATGTGAAGCAACTTTTCTTCCCTAGACCACAAGTCCTGGGTCCGCAGGTCCCCAGGTGCGCCCCCCAACCCAGGTCCGGTGCATCTGTTACTAACGTCAGAGTAGGTTGTGGGGCAGCGAAGGGGACCCCCTCACAAACCTGCTGCTGATCGAGCCACCAGTGGAGGGAGTTCAACACCCAAGCTGGGATTGTCACCACCAGGTCTAAAGGGTCTCTGTTGGGGCAATACGTTTGGGCTAGCCACAACTGCAATGGCCTGAGTCTTAGGCGGGCATGTCTGACTACATGTGTGCAGGCCGCCATGTGCCCCAAGAGTTGCATGCAGCACCTGGCCGTAGTCGTGGGAAATTGTTGGACGGAGCCTATGACCCTTTGAATGGCCAAGAACCGTGACACTGGAAGACTTGCCCGCACTGCCACCGAGTCCAGGACTGCTCCTATGAAGTCCAGTCTCTGCGTGGGGATCAGTGAGGACTTGGGCACACTGACCAGTAGGCCGAGCTTGCAGAACACCTGTAGAGCCAGCGTCACGTGGGAGCGGACCTCGGCCTCCGACCTGCCCGCAAGGAGCCAGTCGTCCAAGTACAGGTACACGCGCATCCTTCTCTTCCAAAGAAAAGCTGCCACCATGGACATGCATTTTGTGAACACTCGTGGGGCCGTTGCTAGGCCGAAGGGCAGGACCGTAAATTGAAAATGGTGCTGGTTGATGGTGAAGCGCAGGAACCGCCGGTGGGCCGGGCGGATGGTGATGTGAAAATATGCATCTTTCATATCGAGGGCAGCGTACCAATCCCCCAGATCTAGGGATGGGATAATAGCTCCAAAGGAGACCATACGGAAACATGTTTTGACCAGAAATTTGTTTAGTCCGCGTAGGTCCAAAATGGGACGGAGGCCCCCTTTTGCTTTGGGAATCAGGAAATACCTGGAATAGAATCCTTTCCCCCTTAGGTCCGGGGGGACCTCTTCCACTGCTCCTACAGTGAGGAGGGTCCACACCTCCTGCATGAGGAGTTGCTCGCGAGAGGGGTCCCTGAAGAGGGACGGGGCGAGGAGAACTGAAGGGTATAGCCCGCCTCCACCATTCACAGGACCCAGCGGTCGGATGTTATATGTGACCAAGCACGGTAAAAACGGGACAGGCGGTCCCTGAAACCTAGAGGTGGATCCGGAATAGAGTGTGGTACGCTGTGCTCGATCGCAGCTTCAAAACCCTGGTTTATTTCCTGGCTGCAACTTGCCTTGGCCATGATTTTGGCCCTGGTTAGGCGTATTGTTACGTCTCCGCCTGTTATCCCTGCCACGTCTGCGGTACGGTTCTTGTCGAGGACGAGGGTGGTACTGCCTCTGTGGTGGTTGGGGCTTGAAGGGTTTCCTCTGTGTCACTGGGGTATGCATTCCCAACGACTTGAGGGTCGCTCAAGAGTCTTTGAGGCTATGTAGTCTGGCATCCATCTGGTCCGAAAACAAGCCTGACCCCTCGAACGGAAGGTCTTGGAGGGTGTTTTGCACCTCTGGTGCAAGGCCAGAAGCCTGTAACCATGCCGAGTGTCTCATTACTTCCCCTGACGCGACTGTCCTCGCAGCTGTGTCCGTGGAGTCAAGGGAGGCCTGTAGGGAGGTTTTGGCTATCGCCTTCCCTTCGTCCACTAGAGCCGTAAACTCGGGTTGTGAGTCCTGAGGCAGGGATTCCTTAAACTTGGAGACTGATGCCCAAGAAGTAAAGTTGTGTCTGTTCAGAATCACTTGCTGATTAGCGATCCTCAACTGGAGGCCCCCGGACGAATAGACCTTTCTCCCAAATAAGTCCAAGCGTTTCGCATCCTTGGCCTTGGGGGCCAGGGCTTGCTGGCCATGATGCTCTCGTTCGTTGACCGCAGAGACGACCAGCGAACAGGGAGTTGGGCGAGAGAAGAGGAAGTCAAACCCTTTAGATGGGGTGAAGTATTTCCTCTCCACGCCTTTCGCAGTTCGTGCACTGGAGGCCGGTGTTTGCCATACTGTTTTGTAGTTGGACTGGAGCATTTTTATGATCAGGAGCGCGATCCTGGAGGGGCCCTCCGGGCTTAAGATATCGACCATGGGGTCCTCCTGCTCTACCGTCTCCTCCGCCTGCAAGCCCAGATTGAGGGCTACACGGCGGAGCAGGTCCTGGTGCGCCCGATGATCGGAGGAGGACCAGACACTGTTGTGCCCGCCACGGCTTCATCTGGTGAGGAGGAAGAGGTCAGGGCCTTTTGCACATCTTCGTCTTCCTGCAACTCCTCACCGATTGGGTGCTCCTCTGGGGCCCATTCCATGACGTGGGTCTGAGACAGTACCAGGCTCGGTGCAGAGTCTGCTCCTTCTCGCTCCGGTGGTCTGGAGACCGTGGCCTCCTTGCGAGAGAGCGGGCGCCACTGCGGAGAGCGGAACTGGTGTCCCGAGGGCCCAGATCTCGAGGCCCTGGATGGGGGGCCTTGCTGGTGGTAGGCCCAAGGGGTCCAGAATGGCCATTCTCCTGGCTGGCCCCATTGAGGATGCCAAGCGGCTTCGTGGTCCCTACTGGCCTGTGCCCTGTGGGCATATCCGCCGTACCGGCCTGAGTCTGCCTCCGAAACCATGAACAGTGATCTGGAAGGCCACGGCGGTGCCGTGGGACAGTGCCGGTCCGGGGTCGGAGAGTAGTGCCTCCATGACCGGGACCTGGAGTAGCGTCTTGCCGATCTGGACCTGGATCGGTACCGGTGACCACGGAACCCGGGAACGACTACGGGTGGTTGGTCTCGGGGATCGTGTAACTGACACGTCCCGGTGCCTACTCGAGTAGGGCTACTGGGTCGGTGCCGGCCGCTTATTGAGGCCCGACAGCTGTGGAGCTCTCTGCACGGAGGGAAGCCGGGAGTCCACCGAGGCGGAGCTCGACCGGAACCGGCGCCATGAATGGTGCCGAGATGGCGACCGTGATAGGCGCACCATTGCCGGCTTGCCTCTGGATGGCAGTCTCGGCGGAACATCTTTAGTTTGGATGGGGCCCTCAGCGGACAATTCAATGAGGTCCTTTGCTGCCTCAAATGTGTCCGGGGTGGAGGGCTGTTCCAAAAGCTCCTCCAGCCCTTCCTCCTCACTCGACGCACCTATCCCGGGGCTCGACGGGCCTTTCGGCGCCGGAGCCACTGACACCGGGACCTGTGCCGGGGCCGCAACGGCCTTAGGCGCACTCGAGGTCTTCGTGGGCGCTGCCCTCTTATGCGGGGAGTGTCCTCGGGCCTCCGATTTCGTCGGCGAAGACAACTGGTGCCGGAGGTGTTCTTGCTGATTCGGTGCCGTGGGCTTAGGGTGTCCCGCCGGCGCCGGATCACAGACCGATGCCGGGGCGCTCCGCACCGAGGTTGACGGTGCCGTTGAAGTGGAGGGCTGTAACGCTGTCTCCATGAGCGGCGGCTTAAGGCGAAAGTCTCTCTCTTTCTTAGTCCTGGGCTTGAAAGCCTTACAGATCTTGCAGCGCTATTTTTGGTGTGCTTCCCCCAGGCAACGGAGACACGAGTCATGTGGATAGCTTAATGGCATAGGCTTACGGCACGTGGCACAAGCCTTGGGCGTGCGGCATGCCCCGCCGCCCAGGGCCGGTGCCAGGATTGACCAAACACCTAATACAAGAAGTTTGAGTATTTCTAAAGAACTGTTAAGGCTAAGCTTAACACTAGCTACTAAAGAACTGATAACTGTGAAGATAACACTAACGACTATGCTAAGGGACACTCTCAGACAAGAGAGAGTTGTTCCAACACCGCCACGGACGGTAAGAAGGAACTGAGGGAGGGTCGGGCCTGCAGGGATATATATACCCTAGAGCGGGGCGCTGCTCTGGTGGGAGGGGGGAGCCCTGCCAGCCCGACGGGAGCCGCAGAGGGAAAAAGTTTCCGACGTCCGTGCACGGGGCACGCGCGCACCTAATGTGTAATGGACGTGAACAATCACTCAAAGAAGAACTCTGCTTATTTAGTCTGCAGAAGAGAAGGGTGAGTGGGGATTTGATAGCAGCCTTCAACTACCTGAAGGGGGGTTCCAAAGAAGATGGAGCTCAGCTGTTCTCAGTGGCAACAGATGACAGAACAAGGAGCAATGGTCCCAAGTTGCAGTGGGGCTGGTCAAGGTTGGATATTAGGAAACACTGTTTCACTAGGAGAACATAAGAACAGCCGTATTGGGTCAGACCAAAGATCCATCTAGCCCAGTATCCTGTCTACCGACAGTGGCCAATGCCAGGTACCCCAGAGGGAGTGAACCTAACAGATAATAATCAAGTGGTCTTTCTCCTGCCACCCATCTCCACCCTCTGACAAACAGAGGCTAGGGACACCATTCCTTAGCCATTAATGGACTTAACCACCATGAATTTATCCGGTTCTCTTTTAAACCCTGTTATAGTCCTAGCCTTCACAACCTCCTCAGGTAAGGAGTTCCACAAGTTGACTGTGCACTGTGTGAAGAAGAACTTCCTTTTATTGGTTTTAAACCTGCTGCCTATTAATTTCATTTGGTAGCCCCTAGTTCTTGTATTATGGGAATAAGTAAATAACTTTTCCTTATCTACTTTCTTCACATCACTCATGATTTTATAGACCTCTATCATATCCCCCCTTAGTCTCCTCTTTTCCAAGCTGAAAAGTCCTAGCCTCTTTAATCTCTCCTCATATTGGACCCGTTCCAACCCCCTAATCATTTTAGTTGCCCTTCTCTGAACCTTTTCTAATGCCAGTATATCTTTTTTGAGAGGAGACCACATTTGTACACAGTATTCAAGATCTGGGTGTACCATCGATTTATATAAGGGCAATAATATATTCTCAGTCTTATTCTCTATCCCCTTTTTAATGATTCCTAACATCCTGTTTGCTTTTTTGACCTCTGCACACTGCGTGAACGTTTTCAGAGAACTATCCACGATGACTCCAAGATCTTTTTCCTGATTCGTGGTAGCTAAATTAGCCCCCATCATATTGTATGTATAGTTGGGGTTATTTTTTCCCAATGTGCATTACTTTACATTTATCCACATTAAATTTCATTTGCCATTTTGTTGCCCAATCACTTAGTTTTGTGAGATCTTTTTGAAGTTCTTCACAGTCTGCTTTGGTCTTAACTATCTTGAGCAGTTTAGTTATCGTCTGCAAACTTTGCCACCTCACTGTTTACCCCTTTCTCCAGATCATTTATGAATAAGTTGACTAGGATTGGTCCTAGGACTGACCCTTGGGGAACACCACTAGTTACCCCTCTCCATTCTAAGAATTTACCATTTATTTCTACCCTTTGTTCCCTGTCTTTTAACCAGTTCTCAGTCCATGAAAGGACCTTCCCTTTTATCCCAGGACAACTTAATTTATGTAAGAGCCTTTGGTGAGGGACCTTGTCAAAGGCTTTCTGGAAATCTAAGTACACTATGTCCACTGGATCCCCTTGTCCACATGTTTGTTGACCCCTTCAAAGAACTCTAATAGATTAGTATAACACAATTCCCCTTTACAGAAACCATGTTGACTTTTGCCCAACAATTTATGTTCTTCTATGTGTCTGAAAATTTTATTCTTTACTATTGTTTCAACTAATTTGCCCAGTACCGACATTAGACTTACCGGTCTGTAATTGCCAGGATCACCTCTAGAGGATGGTGGTAAAGCACTGGAATAGGTTACCTAGGGAGGTGGTGGAATCTCCATCCTTAGAGGTTTTTTACGGTCACGCTTGACAAAGCCCTGGCTGGAATGATTTAGTTGGGGTTGGTCCTGCTTTGAGCAGGGGGTTGGACTAGATGACCTCTTGAGGTCTCTTCCAACCCTAATCTTCTATGACGTGCTTTAGATAGATGGGGTGGGGCTGCCTTCAGACCTGTGCAGGCACACCAGGTTAAGGGGTGCTAACTAGCATGTTTTAAGAGAAGAGGACAGAGTTTCTTGACCAGGTAACAGAAATTAAAATACAGACTGCCCTCTCAACGCTAGGGTTAGCGAACACATGTTAAAACGAGGACATCTTTCACCCTCATATGTGCAGGCTGCGCGGGGCACCACACAAACTGCCTTATGAGCCAGAGCCTGACCCATCTGACTATGGGACTATGCCAAGACCAGCCCTCCTAACTGGTCTCCCTTCCAGCCTGCAAGGCTGCACCGTTGGCCCAGGGGGAGCAGAGGGACAACTGATACTGCAGGGGATGAACCATCCACCTTGAAGAGTATGGGCTGGCACCAGCCATCCTGAGTTCTGTCTGCCTGCTGAAAGACCCCAGTACAGAGCTCTGCGGACCTGGAGCTGATGGGTTCTCTGCAGGGCAGTGTGTAAGCCCCAGACATAGGGCCATCGGGTGCAGCCCTAAGGAATGGTTGGAGCATGTTGAGCAGTCAGCAGAGGGGATCGGAACTCCTAAATCCTTTCTTGTCGCACACACTCTTCAAACCACATGCCTCAAAGCTGGTACGCCCATGGGCGTGAGCAGAGCTGTTCCTTGGGTAGGGCAGATCGGGGCAACCACTCTGGACCCTGTGCTTTAGGCCCCCCCCCCCCCCACAGGGTTAGTGCAATTGGCTGGCACAGATGACCGGCACAGTCAGTCCTGGAAGACAGGCACAGGAACTAGAGGTTCAGGGGGTGATGCAGCACCCCTGGGCTCCCAGCTGCCATCCCCGCGCAACCGGGGGCCCTGCCCGGCCGCCGATGAACAGCAGGGCACCCAAGCTGGCGGGAGCTGATTTGTCCCAGGCCCTGAACCCCTCTAGGGACAGCCCTGGGCATGAGTCCCTACAGATCCACCTACCTGGGACAAGGGAAGCAAGACAGACTTCAGCCAGCAGGATGAGGAGAAGAGCCTTCATGACGCTGCTGGCAGTCACTCAGGACTGACGCCAGGGACCTGTATGCTCAGCAGAGGATCTGTTCCTGTGTAGCAGACTCTGGGGAATGGAAGACACAGAGAACACTTGTACTGCTGCACTAGGGAGAAAGGACATCTACCCCAGCCCATCTCCTTGTCCCTCTCTCTGCTTCCCCCATGCAGAACAGCTTTCATGAGAGGACAGACGTGGCTGTAGCCTGGGTGAAATCCTTCAGGGACTGGATTGTCCCAGGTAGGCTGGAAGGGCTAAACTGTTCTGCTGTCCAACCAACTCAGCCCAGGACATAGTTTTTCCTCCAGGGGGAGGGTGCGGAGGTCCATTAAGACATGCTGGCACTTCTCAAACAATATAGAGCTCCTATTGTCCTGCAACATCTTCTAAATTCCCTCTCAATGCAGCGAGGGCACCCGCCTTTAGACACTGCACCACCTCTGACTGGGCTTCCTGTTTGTATTACAGTGGGGCCTGGTGGCACCAGGAGGGATCAGAGCCCCGCGGTGCAAGATGCTGGACAGAAACTGGGGATGCATCCACATGTAGGAAGAAAGGTGTGGTCTTACCACGTGGTAGCTTACACAGCGTCAAGTATCAGAGGGGTAGCTGTGTTAGTCTGGATCTGTAAAAAGTGACAAAGAGCCCTATGGCACCTTATAGACTAAGGGACGTATTGGAGCATAAAGCTTTCGTGGGTGAATACCCACTTCGTCAGACGCATAGTAAAATTCTAGTGAGGATATGGCAGTTTAGTTTTCCCATGTGGTAGCAGGTTGAGGTAAACACTAAGGGGGGCCCTGGAGGCTACCTCATCCTGCTAACATGCGTTGAAACTGCAACTGCCTTGTCTACATGGGGGTTTTAACCACATGGCTTTCCACCCTTTTTTCCTAGTGAAGACAAGGAGCCCTAGTAAGAGAGCCCCTGCCCCAAGGAGCCTGCACCTAAATGGATCAGAGAGTGGGAAAGGAAAAACCAAGGAAGAGAGAGGTTGAAGCGACTTGCCCAAGGTCATCTGGAGATAGACCAAAGTCTCCTGACTCCCTGTCCAGACCCCTATGCACTGAACTGCACTGTCTTGCAGTGCCCAGCACCATCACTCCTCTGCCCAAACACAGCCCTCCTTCCTGAGGCCTGTGCGTAGGTCACAGGTTCAGTCCTCACAGGTGACCCATGGTTCAAGTCACTACTTAAGAATGGTTTCAGAGTAGCAGCCATTTTAGTCTGTATCCGCAAAAAGAACAGGAGTCCTTGTGGCACCGTAGAGACTAACACCTTTATTTCAGCATAAGCTTCTGTGGGCTACAGCCCACTTCATCGGATGCATAGAATGGAACACACAGAAGATATTTATACATACAGAGAACATGAAAAGGTGGAAGTAGCTACACCAACTGTAAGAGGCCAATCAATTGAGATGAGCTATCATCAGCAGGAGAAAAAAAAACAAAAACAAAAACAAACCCTTCTATGGATCATCTCGATGATCACTTCAAAAGGTTTTTTTTCCCCTCCTGCTGATGATAGCTCATCTCAATTGATTGGCCTCTTACAGTTGGTGTAGCTACTTCCACCTTTTCATGTTCTCTGTATGTATAAATATCTTCTGTGTGTTCCATTCTATGCATCCGATGAAGTGGGCTGTAGCCCACAGAAGCTTATGCTGAAATAAAGGTGTTAGTCTCTACGGTGCCACAAGGACTCCTGTTCTTTTTACTTAAGAATGGATCTTCACTCTTATACTGTGGCAATCACTACACAGAGAGTGGAATTGCAGTGCAAACACCCCAGCTCTCACCTGACGAGCTGTGCGAGGAGACAGGTAAACCAGCAATATCCTTTAATGTCCTAGCAATCTCCCAGGATGGATAGGGAGGACAGAGCAGAATGAAAACTATCCTCACCTCCTGAGCAGCAGCACCATGGTAGGGGAGGGAGGGAGGGGATCCACTGCACGCACTTTGCGCTGTCAAGCTATGGGACCCATCTCCTCTGGGGAGGGGGAGGATCTGAGACAAGCCTGGTGAACGTCAATAGTCAATTCCCTCAGGTTAGCCTGCTGGGTGCCAGTGACAGAGGTGCCTTTGGAGCTCAATAACTGCTCCCTGGGTAGCACAGAGATTTTGGCAGGGGACAGCAGTTGCCTTGCACAACCAGGCCTCCTCCAAAAACTCCAGCCAGCAGCAGGGAGAAGAACTAACCAGCATCCCCAGCACAAAACCTCTGATGAGCCCTGCCATGCCAGCTGGCAGGGAGAGCTAGCTGGTCTGGCAAATCACAAGCAGCTGGAGCATGTTCTATAGCATGGAGGGAGGTGATTGTGCTTTCCAGCTGAGGGCCTGCCTGCTGTTTGGAGATGTATTAACTTTTCCTCAGCCCCCATAAGGTGGGCCTCAGCCCTAATTCACAGAAGGGGGAAAAACCGTGGTTTGCTCAGTGCCAAGTTCTGACAAGACCCCATGGCCCAGAGGAGCAGGGGACAGGAATCTGCACAGAAACGGCCACTGATCGGCTACATTACACTCAGCAATGCTGAGTCGCCTCTTTCAGCAGGACAGCTCCTGCCAGCAGGCCTCATGGCTGCCCCGGGACAGCATGGGTACCCAGGGGCAGAGGCTGGAGGCCAGGTTTACAAGTGAGCTCAGCACCCAAGAGCTCCCATTGAGAACAGCCTGGGGAGGGAATTCCCCACTGCTCTCAATGGGGGAGGGAAGCAGAGATCTCCATTGCTCTCAGTGGAGGGGCAAGGTGGGATTTCTCCACTGGAGAGGGAGTTGGAGGGACTGTAGGGACCATTGCTCGCAGGGGAAGCTGATGTCTTATAAAGATCTGGCCATAAATGCTTTTTCAGCAGTCAGGTGGCTCTAGGCATGAGCGTGGTGCTGAGTCAAGCTCCTCTGCAGGCTTTCAGTATCCAGCGTTTGCTATTTGGGGAACTTGACAGACAATCCTCCAACCCAGTGTGAATCCAGCCCTTGTGTCTCTGAACTGAATTTGGAATTGTAACATTCAGATAAGCAATAAAATTTTATTGCCCTCCCAAGCAGAGCCAGGTGCAACACGGAGAGGTGCTCCACAAACTTCACTCACCCCAGCTCTGCAGATGTGTGGCATTATTTACCTGCAGCATCCCCTGCTACTCCGGTCCTGTAGCCTCCCAAACCAGCTGTGCCAATGTAGCTCACAGCTCTGGAAGCGTCCTTTAGTAGGTGGAGGGATGGGAAGAACAAGCAGGAGTAGGAAGGTAATATTAGCTCGGTGTATATCACTGGGGACTGGTCCAGTTCTGGTTCCTCATGTCAAAAAGGACATTGACAAATTAGAAAGGGTTCAAAAAAAGAACTAAAAGAATGATCTGGAGTCTCTCTCTCTCAATCTATTTAGCTTATTGCAGAGAAAGTTAAGAGGTGATTTGATCACACAGTCTACAAGTACCTACAAAGAGATTAAGATTTCAAATAGAGGACTAATCTAGCAGGCAAAGGCAGAGCAAGATCCAGTGGCTGAAAGCTGAAGCTAGACAAATTCAGACTAGAAATAAGGTGCACATGATTAACAAGGAGGACAATGAATCATTGGGATAAGGTACCTATGGATGGGGTGGATTCTCCATCACCTGAAGTCTGTAAATCAAGATCAGATGTCTCTTTCTAAAGAAATGTGCGCTAGCTTGACCAGAAGCTATGGGATTGCTGCAGAATCACTTAGTGTGGGCTCTGGGGTGTGGCCAGAAATGAGGGGTTTGAAGTGCAAGAGGGGGCTGCGGGCTCTAGCTGGGGGTGCAAGCTCTGGAGTGGGTTCCCTAGGGAGGTGGTGGAATCAGGTTTTTAAGGCCTGGCTTGACAAAGCCCTGGCTGAGATGATTTCGTTGGGAATTGGTCCTGCTTTGAGGAGGGAGTTGGACTAGATGATCTCTTGAGGTCCCTTCCAACCCTGATAGTCTAGTCTATGATTCTATGACGGGTTCAGGGTGGAGGAGGGGGCTGCGGGTTTAGGTGCAGAAGGGTTGAGGGCTCTGGCTGAGGGTGCGGGCTCTGGGGTGGTGCTGGGGATAAGGGATTTGGGGTGCAGGAGGTGCTCTGGGCTGGGGCCGGGGGGGGGGGGGGAGGAGAGAGAGAGAGAGAGAGATCGATCAGGGGTGGGGCAGGGGCATGGAATGGGATCAGGGAGGAGGCTCTGGGCGGTGCTTACCTTAGGCAGCTCCCGGAAGCAACGGCGTGTCCCTCCCTCCAGCTCCTATGCAGAGGTGCAGCCAGGTGGCTCTCCATGCTGCTCTGTCCCCAAACGCTGCCCCTGCAGCTCTCAATGGCTGCAGTTCCCAGAAGCTGCAGAGCCAGCGCTTGGGGCGGGGGCAGCGTGCAGAGCCCCCTGGCTGCCCCTATGCATATGACCTGGAGGGGGAACATGCTGCTGCTTCTGGAAGCCACAGCAGGCAGGGAGCCTGCCTTAGACCCACTGCGCTGCCAACTGGAGTTTTAACGGCCCGATCAGTGGTTCTGACTGGAGCTGTCAGAGACCCTTTTTGACCAGGCATTCTGATCAAAAACCAGACATCTGGCAACCCTAGGTGGGGTAGGGTTACACCAGTTTTACTAAACTGGTTGAAATTCCCACCTTAAGTGAAACAGGTGTAACTTCCTCAGGAAACCAGCCCTAAATTAGTTCAGAAACTAGAGTCAGCCCCTTCCCCACTCTCTGCTGGTTGAGTGTTCAGGTGCCCCTCTCATCCCATGCTCAAAATGGCATCTGCAGTGGCAAAGCTGAACTCCTCAACTGATTGTTGTCCCTACATTTTAATAGTTCATGGGCCCTGGCTGGGCCAGCACCCACCCCCACTCCCCTTTCCAATACCTGCTCCCTCCCTCGATTGCCATGCTCCCCATCCTGGCAAGCTAGCAGTGAGGTTAAAAAAAAAAAAACCTATGTAATGTCCAGGTGTTTGCCGAAATGCCAGATGCAGTAAAAACAAGACACTACAAAGATATAGTCTTAAAGCCGTGTTCCATCCACCACCATATCCCAGCCATATCCTGCAGCCAGGAGCGCCGCCAGCTTTTCTGCTGCCCTAGGCGGCGGAAGGTCCCGCCCTGAAATGCTGCCCCCCACAGAGGCAGCGAAGGTCCCGCAGCCAAAAATATCGCTGCAGTCGCCGCCCCCCAAATTGTAGCACCCTAGGCGACCGCCTAGGTCACCTAATGGATTGCACCGGCCCTGCCTGCAACCTATGAACACTGTACCGGGAGCAGCTTTACCCTTCCCAGATTCTAGCCACAGGCACTTCCCTCCCCACTCTACACTGCAGGACATGGAAAACAGCAGATACTGGGACCCCAGCTCCCATCCAACTGAAGGCTTCTTTCCTCCTCATTCTACACTGCAAGGGAAGGATGAAACAAGCTAAACTCCTGCACCTACGCACACTTACAAGCAGTGCGACAGAAATGGGCACAGCACTTTTAGGTATGCATTCTGCCTTCTTTCACTGTTCCCAAATTTGCAGCCTTTTATTTTATGGTACTGGGGTTAACAGTTTGCAAGCCTTGGTCAGTTAATGATTTTATTGTTTGCACTACTGGATGGGCAATAAAGTTATTTTGATAAAAGCTCTAAGTTTCCTATCATCAAACATCATGACGGAGCTCTATTGGCATGCCACTAATCTGCATCAGCAGCTCAGCAGGCCTGATGTGCTCACTACACCTTGCACACTGGTGTCATAACCTGTATCAAAAAGGTGTTGTTGCATAAGGTTTCATATACCAACTGGTAACACGATGGCCCCACTAATCACTGCATGATGGATGTATGGGGCACGTACAAAAGGTAATACACAACTGCTGAAGTTATGTTCTTAAAATGAGTTTGGTAAGCAATGCATAAGCCCAGTCTGCCTTAGACAAAGGAATGTCTATTTGCTTGTTTGACCCCCATGATCACCAGGCAGTGGCAACGAAGGTGAATTTACAGAACAGGTAAACAAAGCCATCAAGCTAGCAAGGGGAGATGGCAATAACTCAACCACCACCAGCTGGGAAGGAGCCTGCATGAAGTCTTCACCAGGCCACATGGTACCTCTTCCCAGAAGGAGAAAAGGAACTTTATTGGAGAATACACTGCAATTGTTTATTGGGCTACAAGGACAGCGGCTCTGAACTTCAAACACTAAGCAATAAAATCAGTTGACTCAATCCAATATTACTGTATGAGAGAAACAATGAGGAGTCCTTGGGGCACCTGAGAGACTAACAAAATTATTCATTTTGGAAATTAGGTTTAGGTTTTGTAATGACCCAACCACTCCCAGTCTTTATTCAGGCCTAATTTGATGGTGTCCAGTTTGGAAATTAGGCCTGAATAAAGACTGGGAGTGGTTGGGTCATTACAAAACCTAAACCTAATTTCCCCCATACTAATTTCCCCCTACTGTTACTCACACCTTCTTGTCAACTGTTGGTAATGAGAGTGGCCCATTTCAACTACAAAAGTTATTTTTCTTCCCCTGGTATCCTACTGTTAATTGAATTATCTCGTTAGACTGACCTCACACTTGGTAAGGCAACTCCCATCTTTTCATGTATTTATACCTGCTCCTGTATTTTCCACTCCATGCATCTGATGAAATGGGTTCTAGCCCATGAAAGCTTATGCCCAAATAAGTTTGTTAGTCTAAGGTGCCACAAGGACTCCTCATTGTTTTTGCTGATACAGACTAACACGGCTACCACTCTGAAACCTGTATGATAGAAGTGTACCAAGCAAGGTCTTTTATAACAGCCTGTGAGATACTGGTGATTGCAGATATTTCACCATTATCTTATTAACACTATATGGGGAATTATGGATATTCACCAATATCATGCTTTACAATCTGTGACCAAACACAGGGAGAAACTGGTTCCCTCCTGCCAGGAGGAAAGGTAGCTATCTACTTGTCTCCAGTGAAATTAAGCAAGGTGTGACCAACAACAATGGAAGTCTAATTTACATATGAATCAGCAAGGGGATGGGAAGAACAGCCGGAAACCTTCCTGCCTCTTGAAGGAAGGTTAATGAACTTTGGGAAATATAAGCAGAAGAAAGTAAGTCATTTTTGGTCTGCGTTACAAGGAGTAACGGTCTCAAGTTGCAGTGGGGTGGGAGGTTTTGGTTGGATATTAGAAGAAACTATTTCACTAGAAGGGTGGTGAAGCTCTGGAGTGGGTTACCTAGGGAGGTGGTGGAATCTCCTTCCTTAGGAGTTTTTAAGGCCCAGCTTGACAAAGCCCCGGCTGGGATGATTTAGTTGGGGATTGGTCCTGCTTTGAGCAGGGGGTTGGACTAGATGACCTCCTGAGGTCCCTTCTAACCCTGATATTCTAGGATTCTACTGGACAGATACAAAAGGCCAGAGCTCCTGTATATCTGAGGCAAAGGGATCCTTCAATACAGGTAAGAATCCTGCTTAGGCAAAGATTGTAACTTGCTGAAATTCATTTTTACTTTTGCTTGTTTAAACTCTATCACATACACCTATGACTTTGTTTAATAAACTTGTTTTAATTTAATTATATGCCAGTTCAGTGCTGTGATTGACAAACACTCTTATTTCAAACCCCAGTTCCATTAACAAGCTGGTATTACTGTCTCTTTAAAGGTGCAGTGAACTTAATGACTTGTGGGAGTGGACGCTGCAGGGAGACATATTTGGGGAGCTTGGGGGTCATGGTTTGTTACCTCCAAGGCAAGGTGTGGACTAGCAGACTACTGCAGAGTTGGCTGGCCAGACAGACAAGCTGGCATGTCTGGGAGTTGTCACACAGCTTCCTATTAGCAAAGCTCTCACTGGCAGAGGCTGAGAAGGGTAACACCAACTCAGAATTCTGGGAACCTCAGCAGATGATCACAAGACAGATGGGTTTGGGGCAATTTGGGACTGGGAAGGTGTTGGGGTCACTCTGCAAAATGTAACCAAGGCCGGCAGAAGCAGGGTGGGACCTGCATGCGTGGATGTGGGCTGTTGATGGCAGGGGTGTGAGCCACAGAAGCAGAGCACTGAAGGCACAGAGTTGCAGGGCAGGCAGTGAAAGCCCCTTACTGCAGAGTAATGCACAATGGAAAAACATAATCCCTACTATACATACTACATCATGGGGTCTAAGTTAGCTGTTACCACTTAAAGATCTTGGAGTCATTGTGGATAGTTCTCAGAAAACATCCACTCAATGTGCAGTGGTAGTCAAAAAAGCTAACAGAATGATGGGAACTATTAGGAAAGTGATAGATAAGACAGAAAATATCATAATGCTACTATTTAAACACATGGTATGCCCGCACCTTGACTACTGCATGCAGATTTGGTTACCCCATCTTTAAAAAAAATATATATAGATATTAGAACTGGAAAGGTATAGAAAAGGACAACAAATTATTAGGGGTATGGAACATAGAGATTAAAAAGACAGGTTGTTCAGCTTGGAAAAGAGACAACAAAGTAGGGATATGACAGGTCTATAAAATCTTGACTGGTGTGGACGAAGTGTTATTTACTCCTTCCCATAACGCAAGAAGCAGGGATACCCCAATTAATTAAATTAGTCAGCAGCAGATTTGAAACAAACAAAAGGAAGCACTTCTTCGAAGAACACACAGTCAACCTGTGGAACTTGTTACCGTCGGATGTTGTGATGGCCAAGTATAACTGGGTTCAAACAAGAGTAAGAAATTCATGAAGGACAGGTCCATCAATAGCTATTAGCCAAGATAGTCAGGGATGCAACTTAAGTTCCCTGTAAACTGTGCGGCCACATGGCCCCAGAGCAGCCTATTTAGCACCGCACAGGTACTCAAAGAACCTGCCCAGAGACCTGCCACGGCTGGGGGAGGGGTGCCTATCCTGCAGCCCCAACCCCAGAGCTGCTGTGGCAGGGAGAGGCACCTCCTCCCCCCAGCCCAGGTCCTGCTGCTGTAGGGAGAGAGAGCTGGGGGGGGGCACCATGGACCCAGCTGTAACACCCCACATTAATCTTGGTGAACCTTCCATGGTGATCAACCAGGTCTTGGAGCAATAGTTAATGAACTCTGAGGCCTGGTGTAGGTGGGCAAAAGGACAGGCACATGGGTCTGTGGCCCAGGAGCCTGTTGGTGCCAACTGGCAGAGGGTGCAAAGTGGTTTACAAAGATTCCCTGGATCAGATGTATACAAATTAGTTCACCAAAGGCGACATGTGAGGTCTCTATCCAGAGCAAGTAGCCCACTGATCATCATAACCATTGCAAAAAATATAGGCACAGGTAATATTTAAGGAGTTACGTATCTGTACCAAAACTTCTGTTCTGAAGGATTTGGGATGGAGACAGGTCACCAGGTCAGGTGACAGGCCTTGGATGGGTGGCAACTGACACCTGTCTGGTCATTTGTGTATTGTCTGCCTCACACTGTAGGGCTGTTTGCAGACTGAGGCAGATATGAATCTAAGAGATTGATGATTGTTTCTTCCTATGGCTTTCCTCTCTTATTGATTTTGCAGCCTATGTCCTGCTGATGATTAAGGACAAAAAACTGTTCTGATATATCTTGAGGTACCAGGAGACAAGCCTGGATCCTTCACGGAGGAGACAAGCGGACAGCGTGTTGTGCCTTTTCAAAGAGAGGTCAGAGCCAGGCTGGCTGCAAAGTGCTAGTGAGCAATACTTAATTAACAAGATACTGTCATGTCTAAAAGTCAGGGCTCTAGAATGCATGTTATGATTTTACCTGTGACTATGTGTTTCCAATACTTCTACATGCTATCACTTGAGTCACTGTTAAAATAAACTTGTACTTAATTTTTCTATAAACACATCTCAGTGCTTGTAGGGATCGGGGCATAGGCGGTCATACCTAATGGTTAGAGTCAGGCGTCTGGAACCAGGGTGGGCTCCTGACTCTCCCGCCAGCTCTAAAATCATAGCTAGTGTCAGTATCACAGTGCACCATTGTGACCGCTCTGGACAGCAATCTGAACTCGGATGCACTGGCCAGGTAGACAGGAAAAGCCTCGCGAACATTTGAATTTCATTTCCTGTTTGCCCAGCACAGGAGAACACAGGTGACCACAGAGAGCTCATCAGCACAGGTAACCATGCAGACCAATAATTGAAAAAGAGCACCAGCATGGACCGTACGGGAGGTACTGGATCTGATCGCTATATGGGGAGAGGATTCAGTGCTAGCAGAACTTTGTTCGAAAAGACAAAATGCCAAAACTTTTGAAAAAAAATCTCCAAGGGCATGATGGAGAGAGGCCACAGAAGGGACTCAGAGCAGTGCCACGTGAAAGTCAAGGAGCTCAGACAAACCTATCAGAAAACAAAGGAGGCAAATGGTCGCTGCATGCAATTCTGGCTGAAAAGAAATCCTTCCCTCTATAAGCCAAGTGCCAGGGGGCGATATGTGAAAAGCATAGCGCCAGTGGCTAGCAGGGATCTTCCCTGATACCAGCCATGTGGTGGTGGGGGGGGAGGGGGGAAGAAGAGGGATAAAGCAATCATCCCAGAGAATTGGATTGGTGGTGGGGGGGGGGGGGTTGTTTTCTGCTGCTGAAGGTTAACAGGAAAACTGCAGCACTCAACAGGCTTTGCATGGTATGTGGGAAAGGAGGATGCAGAAGCCAAAAAAGACAATGGCTTACCATGGCCGCATGCAAGCCAAATTCTGTTGCCCGGACCTGCGTCTGTGATCTCTAGCAGCAAAGCCACAGGCACTCTATATTAGAGGCAAAATGCGACCTTGCACAGAAATCACATGTGCTATGTGATTAGTGTTGTTCACCATGAAAGAGTATAAGCATTGTTCTGTAAACTCTTTAAAAAAAAAATTCCCTCCCTCCAGCAGCTGCAAATTTTTCAAGCCTCCCTCCTCCGTCCCGAAGGCTATCACAGATAAGGTGTCGGAAAAAGAGAATGTGAGATGAGATGTTCGCGGAAATCATGGAATCCGCCCGCAATGAAAGAGCTCATCTGAAGAGTGGAAGGCCATGGTTTCAAAGTATAAGAAAGATGCCAGTGAATGTGAGGGACACTCGAGATGAGAGGTGGCAGCAGGAAGATCAGAGGCAGCAGGATGCAAGGCTGGGGCTGCTGCGTGAGCAAACAGACATGCTCCAGCATCTGGTGGAGCTTCAGGAATGGCAGCAGGATCACAGACTGCCGCTGCAGCCCCTGTATAGCCTCCTCACCCAGATGTGTAAGAGCATGGGGGAGGGAGGGGGAAGGCTCTGTGCACCCTCCCATTCCACCCCAGTGGACAGCCCAAGCAAAAAAAGTGTCATTTTAACCTTTTTTTAAAGTGGCTTTTTCCTTCCCTCCAATCCTCCTCCCACACCCCACCTGGGCTACCTTGTCAGTTCTCTCTCTCTTTTTATAATTAAAAAAATACATGATTTTTAAACGATAGTGACTATTTCCTTTTAAAGCAAGCTGTGATTGAAGGGGGAGGGTGGGTTGCCTACAGAGAATGAGTCAATAAAGGGGGTGGGTTTTCATCAAGAAACAAATAGATCTTTCACACGGTAGCCTGGCCAGTCATGAAACTGGTTTTCAAAGCTTCTCTGATGCACAGCGCTTCCTGGTGTGCTCTTCTAATCGCCCTGGTGTCTGACTGCATGTAATCAGCAGCCAGATGATTTGCCTCAGCCTCCCACCCTGCCATAAACATCTCCCCCTTACTCTCAGAGATAGTGGAGCACACAGCAAGCAGCAATAACAATGGGGATATTGGTTTGGCTGAGGTCTGAGCGAGTCAGTAAAGTGTGCCAGCGACCTTTTAAACGGCCAAATGCACATTCCACCACCATTTGGCACTTGCTCAGCAAATAGTTGAACAGCTCCTGACTCCTGTCCAGGCTGCCTGCGTATGGCTTCATGAGCCATGGCATTAAGGGGTAGGCTGGGTCCCCAAGAATAACTATTGGCATTTCAACAACCCCAACAGTTATTTTCTGGTCTGGGAAGTAAGTCCCTTGCTGCAGCCGTTTAAACAGTAGTGTTCCTGAAGACGCAAGCATCATGAACCCTTCCCGGCCAGCCCATGTTGATGTTGGTGAAACGTCCCCTGTGATCCACCAGTGCTTGCAACACCATTGAAAAGTAACCCTTGCGGTTTATGTACTGGGTACCCTGGTACTCCGGTGCCAAGATAGATGGAACCCATATCCCTATTGCCCCACCACAGTTAGGGAATCCCATTGCAGCAAAGCCATCCACTATGGCCTGCACATTTCCCAGAGTCACTACCTTTCATAGCAGCAGCTCAATGATTGGTTTGGCTACTTGCATGACAGCAGCCCCCACAGTAGATTTGCCCACTCCAAATTGATTCCCGACTGACAGCTGTCTGGTGTTGCAAACTTCCACAGGGCTATCGCCACTCGCTTCTCAACTGTGAGGGCTGCTCTCATCCTGGTATTCTGGCGCTTCAGGGCAAGGGAAAGCAAGTCAAAGTTCCATGAAAGTGCCCTTACGCATGTGAAAGTTTTGCAGCCACTGGGAATCGTCCCACACCTGCAACACTATGTGATCCCACCAGTCTGTGCTTGTTTCCCGGGCCCAGAATCGGCGTTCCTCGGATAGGGCTCAGATGTTCCTAGATGTGCTTGCTGATCAATTCCTCCATCAAGTGGTAGCTGAACCGACAAGGGGGGAGGCCATTTTAGATTTGATTCTGGTAAGTAGTGAGGACCTCGTTGAGGAAGTGGTAGTAGGGGACAATTTGGGCTCCAGTGATCATGAGCTAATTCGGTTTAAAAATACATGGAAGGAGTAACAGAATTAAGTCAAAGACTAGGGTTTATAATTTTAAAAAGGCCAATTAACAAATTAAGGGGACTGGTAAGGGAAATGGATTGGGCAAACGTATTAATGGATCTAAAGGCAGAAGAAGCCTGGGATTACTTCAAGTTAAAGATGCATGAGCTGTCGGAGGCCTGTATTCCAAAAAAGGGAAAAAGATTACTAAGCAAGAGATTTAGACCGAGCTGGATGAGCGACCGACTCAAAGGGGCGATTAGGAAAAAACAGAAAGCGTACAAAGAGTGGAAGAGGGGAGGGATCAGTAAGGAAATGTACCTAAGTGAAGTCAGAGAATGTAGAGATAGAGTGAGAAAGGCCAAAGGCCGTGTAGAGTTGGACCTAGCGAGGGGAATTAAAAGCAATAGTAAGAGGTTTTACAGCCACATAAATAGGAAGAAAGCAAAGAAAGAAGAAGTGGGACCACTGAAGACTATTGCCGGAGAGGAGATTAAAGACAATCTAGGCATGGCGCAATATCTCAATGAATATTTTGCATCGGTGTTTAATGAGGCTAATGAAGGTATTAGGGATACTAGCACCACTACAGAGGGGCATTCAGGATGGGGGATTACCGTATGAGGTAGAAACAAAACTTGAACACCTTAATGGGGCTAAGTCGGGAGGACCGGACAATCTTCATCCGAGAATATTGAAGGAATTGGCGTGGGAAATAGCAGGCCCATTAGCAATAATATTTAATGAATCTGTAAACTCGGGGGTGGTCCCGTTAGACTGGAGAATAGCTAATGTGGTTCCTATTTTCAAGAAAGGGAAAAAAAGTGATCCGGGTAACTACAGGCCTGTTAGTTTAACATCTGTAGTGTGCAAGGTGTTAGAGAAAATTCTGAAAGAGAAACTAGTTGAGGACCTGGAGGTTAGTGGCAATTGCAATAAATTACAACATGGTTTTACGAAGGGCAGATCGTGCCAAACGAATCTGATCTCCTTCTTTGAGAAAGTAACGGATTTATTAGATAAGGGAAATGCGGTGGACCTAATATACCTGGATTTCAGTAAAGCGTTTGATACTGTACCCCATGAGGAATTATTGGTTAAACTGAAAAGCATGGGGATCGATATGAAAATCCAGAGGTGGATAAGGAATTGGTTAATGGGTAGAATGCAGCGGGTCGTATTAAAGGGTGAACTGTCAGGTTGGAGGGAGGTTACTAGTGGAGTGCCTCAAGGTTTGGTTTTGGGACCCATTTTATTTAATCTATTTATAACTGACCTCGGAACAGATTGCAGGAGTGGGCTGATAAAGTTTGCGGATGATACAAAGGTGGGAGGCGTTGTAAATTCGGAGGAGGATAGGGATATCTTGCAGGGAGACTTGAATGAGCTTGTGAATTGGAGTATCAGAAATAGGATGAAATTTAATAGTGAAAAGTGTAAGGTGATGCATTTGGGGATGACTAATAACAATTTTAGTTACAAGATTGGTTAGAAGTAACGGAAGAGGAGAAGGACCTAGGGGTCCTTGTAGGCCGCAGGATGACTATGAGTCGACAATGTGACGTGGCGGTGAAAAAAGCCAATGCTGTCTTGGGATGCATTAGGCGAGGTATATCTAGTAGGGATAAGGAGGTCCTGCTTCCGTTGTACAAGGCGCTGTTGAGACCTCATTTGGAGTACTGTGTGCAGTTCTGGTCTCCCATGTTTAAAAAAAGATGAACTCAAACTGGAACGGGTGCAGAGAAGGGCCACTAGGATGATCAGAGGAATGGAAAACCTGTCGTATGAAAGGAGACTAGAGGAGCTTGGGTTGTTTAGTCTGACAAAGCGAAGGCTGAGGGGGGATATGATTGCTATCTTTAAATATATTAGAGGGATTAATACAAGGGAGGGAGAAGAATTATTCCAGCTTAGTACTAATGTGGATACAAGAACGAATGGATATAAACTGGCCGTGGGGAAGTTCAGGCTTGAAATTAGACGAAGGTTTCTGACCGTCAGAGGAGTGAAATATTGGAACGGCCTTCCGAGGGAAACGGTGGGGGCGACGGACCTGTCTGGTTTTAAGATGAAGTTAGATAAGTTTATGGAGGGAATGGTTTAATGGTAAAACATAGTAGTCAAGGAAAACCAAGCAATGGTAGGTAAATAGTATAATGGCTAACGGGTCAGGCTGGAGACTCTTGCCTATATGCTCGGGGTCTTACTGATCGCCATATTTGGGGTCGGGAAGGAATTTTCCTCCAGGGCAGATTGGCTGAGCCTCTGGAGGTTTTTCGCCTTCCTCCGCAGCATGGGGCAGGGATCTCTAGCAGGAGGGTCTCTGCCGATTGAAGTCACTAAAAACAGGATTGGGGACTTCAACAGCAGAGTCCAGGGAAGGGGTAGGGACGGTTTTATGGCCTGCAGCATGCAGGGGGTCAGACCAGATGATCATAATGGTCCCTTCTGACCTTAAAGTCTATGAGTCTATGAGAGCCTGCCCCATCAACATGATCTCCAAAGCGCTGGGACCCGCGGTTTGAGACAATTCTGTGTCCATGTCCACCTCCTCATCACTCTCGTCGCTGCGCTGCCATCACAGCCTCCTCCTTGCCTTGTTTTTCTGGTCCTGGTTCAGCATAAACTGCACAATAATGCGTGAGGTGTTTACAATGTTCACGACTGCTGTCTTGAGCTGAGCAGGCTCCATGCTTGCCATGGTATGGCATCTGCACTGTTCACCCAGGAAAAAAAGGCACGAAACAGTGGTCTGCCGTTGCTTTCATGGAGGGAGGGGTGAGGCTGCACCCAGAACCACCTGCGACAATGTTTTTTGCTCCATTAGGCACTGGGATCTCAACCCAGAATTCCAATGGGCAGGGGAGACTGCAGGAACTATGCACTGTGGGTAGTTATCCCAACGCTCTGAAAATCGACGCTAGCCCCAGTACATGGACGCACACCGCCGAATTAGTGTGCTTAGTGTGGCTGCATACATTTGACTTTATATAATGTTTCCAAAATTCAAATTCTGTAAATTCAGATTAATCCCGTAGTGTAGACATACCCTAAGACTTCCTCACACTCGGGCAGGTGATAGTGAGGTGCTTTGTGTCCCTGGAGAGCATGACAGGGGTCAGTGACCCCAATACAATCTGAGAACTCCAAGTGGGCAAATCCATCAGTTCTCTCCTGTGCAGTGCCAAGCTTTATGACCAGTGCCATTAGCACTATCGCAGTGCACACCTCCATGCACTAGCTGATCTACCAACACCATAATGGGTAGCTACTGACTGGCAGTAAGCAGGGTTGGTAAGCTTCCCGATGGCCATGGCTCCATGTTTCTCCATGCTGAGGGGAGCTTTTTGTTGGCTTGCTGCCACTGCAGCTCTGGGGTGAACACCATGCAGATTTCTAGGAAAGTGGCCTTTGTCATCTTTAAATTCTGCCACCACTGCTGGTCATCCTAGAACTGCATCATGACTGGCTTGCCAACCCCAGAAACACTGCATGAAGTGAAGCTATTCCAGGAAAAGATCATGCATAAACAGCTGCATCTTCCTCCTCTTACCAAAATCGGACTGGTAGCACAACAGCTGGCCCCCAAAGTGACAGTACACAAGCAGCTGCTGTGTATTAGTGTCTCATGCTAGTGGTGCATACTGGCTGACACCAGTGTGAAAACCTTGCCAGCTTCAGAAGCCAGAGGAATCCTGGGAATTTACAAGCTTGACTCTAAGTCCCAGAATTCCAGTGGCTCCCTGCAGATATCCCACAATGCCCCATGAGAAAAGTACTAGAATGCACAGAGCCCAGCAGTGGGACAACACACCATGGGATACCTAAGCAGAATGCCAATCTTTCCTCCCCCCCCCCCAAACTAAGTCAGCACCCTGTGTACATTCAGAGGAAAGTAGGTGACAGCTGGATGCGAATATTTCAGAATAGTTATTCCACAACAGTTTGTGCCCAAAAACATAATTTGCAGACAAGCCCTGACTGACATCAGCACAACCCCTTTAAATTGGTTTAAGAGGGAGTACTTTATAGTAATGCAGTCACTAGAAGGCACCCTGAAACCAGTGTAAGTCCACACAACAGGGTTGCATTGGTTTAAATAAATCTGTTTGTATTGGTTTAAAATGTTCTCATGTAACCAAGGTCTCAAAACTGTGGACTTAGTCCTATTTAGTGCCATGCACCCTTGATGCCAGTGTGATTTGAGGCTTCTGTTTGTTACATATTGGACAAACATCAAACTGCTGTTTATTAGCACAGCTCTTCCTATGGCAAGAAATGAAATTGCTACTAGCAGGAAAGCAGAGATACCACCTTCCACTAACAGAAAGACAAATTCCAGCAACTAGCCCCTTGGAAAGGCCACCACAAAGAGGAGAGGAACGAGGTGGCTTTGTTTGTCTACAGGCCTTTTTGTTTTAATGTTCCACTTGGTGCAATTATCTTATTGTGTGTTGTGGGGGTGCCAGGACTGCATTGGCTGGGTGCTGTCCAAACACAGAAAGAGTGTTGGGAAAGAAAAATGCATTCCTGAGACTAATCTATTTGGCAGAGGGGGAGGGATAGTCAGTGGTTTGAGCATTGGCCAGCTAAACCCAGGGTTGAGAGTTCAATCCTTGAGGGGGCCACTATGGGCTTGTCTACATGGGGGAGGAGAGAAAAAACAAACACACACCACACTAGGGTGACCAGACGTCCCGATTTTATCGGGACTGTCCCGATGTTTCCTTGTTTGTCCCGCGTCCCGACCGACGTGCAGTCGGGACACTGGACAACCAAGGAAATGCCCCGGAGCCTAGAGCCCGGAAGTGCTCGCCCCCCCCCCCCGACTCCGCCCCTTCCTCCCCCGATTGGCTCCCTCCCCGAATCCCTGCCTCTTCCCCGGGCTCACCATTCCCCCTCCCTCCACAAGCGCTGGAGGGAGGCCTGGGAGACGCAGGGGAAGCGCGGGGCCAGGGTGAGTAACAGTCCGGCCTGGCCCCGAGCAGGCAGGACTCAGTTGGGTGGTTGGGAGAGGAGGGGGGCGACCCGCGGGGCCAGGCGGCGGCTGTTCTCCCCCCCCCGGGCAGCAGGACACGGGAGCAGCCGCTGCTGCAGCTCCCACTGCCGCGGGGCAGGAAGCAGCCATGGCGCTCGGCGGCTGCGGCGCCTCCGAACCCCCCGAGCCGGGGCCTGCTGCGGGGACCCAGCAGCGCGTACGCTGGGCCCAGCCCCTGGCCAGTCGCATCTGGGCTGCTGCCCAGCTGGTGCTATCCCGCGGCGGAGGCATCGGCAGCCCAGCCCCGTTCGTTCCCCTGCGGGACGGGGGGGCTGGGGCCTGCTGCCCCCACTCCGGGGCCGCCGCGGGATAGCACCAGCTGGGCAGCAGCCAAGACGCGACTGGCCAGGGGCTGGGCCCAGCGTACGCGCTGCTGGGTCCCCGCAGCAGGCCCCGGCTCGGGAGGTTCGGGGGCACCAGAGCTGCAGCCGCGGAGCGCCATGGCCGCTTCCTGCCCCCGCGGCAGTGGGAGCTGCAGCAGCGGCTGCTCCCGAGTCCCGCTGGCCGGGGGGGAGAACAGCCGCCTGCGGGGCCACCCCCCTCCTCGCCCTACCACCCAACTGAGTCCTGCCTGCAAGGGACCAGGCCGGACTGTTACTCACCCCGGCCCCGCGCTTCCCCTGAGTCTCCCGGGCCTCCCTCCAGCGCTTGCGGAGGAAGGGTTTTTTTTTTTTGGCCCCAGCCCCCGCCACACCACGCCCCCCCGCGTCACCCCCCCCCTCCGCCCGTGTCCCGATATTTGTCTTGGGTGATCTGGTCACCCTACACCACACACACCATGATCTTAGCTACATTATTTGTGTAGCTGAAGTCAAAGTATCTTAGTTCGACTTACCTGGCCGTCCAGAGCAACAAGTCGACTGCCTCGACTCCACTTACTCCTCCTGCCAAGCTGGAGTAGGGGTGTTGATTCAGGGATCGATTTATTGCATCTCATCAAGATGCAATAAATCGATCCCCGATAGATCGATTACTACCTGCCAATCGAGCAGGTAGTTAGACATGGCCTTAGGGATCTGGGGCAAAATCAGTACTTGGGCCGGCTAGTGAAGGTAGGGGGCTGGACTCAATGACCTTTCCAGGTCCCTTCCAGTTCTAGGAGATAGATAGGACCTTTACTGTGAAGTGTATAGAGCATCTGGTACAACTGGGACAAGAGTGCCAGGGTTATCCGAACACACCAATGTGCTCTCATGGTGCTCATATGCTCTCTGTATGTGTGTATATATATCTCCTCAATATATGTTCTATTCTATATGCATCCGAAGAAGTGGGCTGTAGTCCACGAAAGCTTATGCTCTAATAAATGTGTTAGTCTCTAAGGTGCCACAAGTACTCCTGTTCTTTTTGCGGATACAGACTAACACGGCTGCTACTCTGAAACCTCTCATTGTGCATTTGCTAACTGGGTGCATCTTTTGGAGGATGCCTCTGTTTCACTGCAGGTGGGTCTGAACTCCAGAATTCACATAAGCAATCCACCCTTGAGTACTTCCCTTATGTTATCCTTTTATGAGGAAAAATAGCCACTACAGAACAACTTGTAGGCAGGTCTCCGGCCTGTGTTACACAGGAGGCCAGACCAAATGATCATGATGGTCCCTTCAGGCCTTTGACTCTACAAGTTGCTGTGATATCCTGCATCCACATAGTACTTCATGTGGGGGGCTAAGACTTCTGGGGGGCATGCCCTAGTTTGCCACACTGCAGGGAGCTGTGCTGCACTACATGTGCCAGGGGAGAAGGTGTCTGTCCACTGCACAATGCAGAATTTCCTTTCCTCCACAGAAGTGGACTGCAGGGCTACTAGGGGCCACTGGACCCAGCAGAGCCCAGTCCACACACTGGAGACACTGATGGGGGAGGGAGAGGAAGCTAGAGAGTTCCTGGCAGCTCCAGTTCCCCACATGCCCTGAGGGAAGGAGACAGTGGTGTGCAGGAAACTCCATTCAAGCCTGGGACCGAGCATCAGGCTGTTTCTTCCTCTGGATCCCTGGGTGAGGAGGGGGTGTGGATATCTGGGCCCCCCCCCCCCACACACACACACACAGCTGGGCTCTGGTTGGAAAGCAGTGCAGGTATCTGGGCCAAGGGGCCCCATGGTTGGGCTCTGGGGAGGAGTCAGTGGGGATATCTGGACTGGGGGGCACTGCAGCTGGGCTTTGAGGAGAGGGGGTTTGGGTGTATTGCAGGGTGGGGAGGAGGAGAAGAGGAAGGTTGTGGGTGTCTGACTGCCAGAGGTGAAAGTAAAATACAGCTCTTACTGGTATGGGGCCCACTCTGCCCCCTGCCCTTCCCTTGTTAATTTCGCTCACAGTTGGGGGCGGGGGGGGGGGGGGAGAAAGGAGAGAATGGACCAAGGCAGGGGCAGAATAGATTAGGCATTTGGCTGCACAGCTTAAATCCAGAGCCAATAAAAAAAGCCAGTGGAAGGGGAAAAGTCAGTCACATTGGTTTCTCTTCCTCCTCCTCCAGCCAGGCTGCTGACAGGACTAGGCTCCAGGCTTCCTCTCCCACTAACCTGGCACTCAGCAGGGGCTGCAGCAGTGAGCAGGGGGACTTCCTGGGGAGGCTTCTCCCTCAGCCAGCCTGCTGCCTGCATAGGAACAGTTTAAACTCACCTGTTCACTTCCCTGGTTCAACCTGTGGAATTAGGGACCATTTCTGGTGTGAAAGTGAGATGAATTATATTAAAGAAATAGAATGAATTAAAGCATGCTGTATGTACCTTTAAGTAGAAATGCTGCAAGCCAGGGGGTAGGAAAGCAGACATTAACTGCTTAATGAATTGCCCCACTTAAGGGCAATTGGTGAAGTATTAGCCTTAGATCGATAAGAGTTAATAACAGGTTTCAGAGTAGCAGCCGTGTTAGTCTGTGTCCGCAGAAAGAAGAACAGGAGTACTCTAAGGTGCCAAGAGTTAATAAGGAAGCAGGATATGCATATTATGCCCCAGGCAAATTTTACAATTTTGCTCTCTCTGTCCCTTTGTTTAGTTCGCACCCTTTTATCTGTATAAATAAGACTGTTTGAATCTTGCATGGGGGCTCACATTATCTGAATGTATTAGCAGAGCGCTGTGCTAATAAAACAGAGTGGTCTGACAAACTGAGTCCTGAGTCTAACTTTGACACTGGCATCCTTGTTAATCTCTCAAGGTTGTTGGGGCTGGAGGAGGGAGGAGAGAAACCAATGTGACAGTGACTTTTCCCCTTCCACTGGCTTTTTTATTAGCTCTGGATTTAAGCTGTGCAGCCAAATGCCTAATCTATTCTGCCCCTGCCGTGGTCCATTCCCCCCCCCCCCCCCCCAAACTGTGAGTGACATTAACAAGGATGTCAAATGGCCCCTAATCCCGCAGAGTGAACAGCTAAATTTAAACTGTTCTTATGCAGGCAGCAGGCGTCCTGGGGAGGCTTCTCCCTCAGCCAGTCTCCCTGCTCCAAGCTAGAGGGGAGCCGCTGCAGCCCCTGCTGAGTGCAAGGAGTTGGGGGAACACGGAGCCTAAGTGTTGGCAGCCTGGCTGGAGGAGGGAGGAGAGAAACTGATGTGACAGTGAGTTTTCCCTTTCCAAGCTTTTATTAGCTTGGAGTTTAAACTTTTTTTTTTTTTTTAAATGCAGCCAAAAGGTGAAAGTAAGCCAATACTGAATGCTCCACTTATTTGCCAGTACGCTGCTCAACTTTTTTTAACTGGTACTCCGTATAGGCCCATACCAGCGTACTTTCACCTCTGCTGACCTCCCCATCTAGGCTTTGGGAGGGGAAGAGGGCAGAGAAACAGGAACTGGGTTGTCACAGGGGGTTCTTTAACTCTCTCCTGCTGGGGAATTTGTGTGTTTGAACTGTTAGACATATTTGCTTAAAGGTATTTTCAATTAAGTTATCAAAATAATTGAAGTTAGCCTGATTATGTGGTGTTATTTTGACAAATAAAATTTGCATAATTTTAAAATAGTGTGCAGAATGTTTATTTTTTGGTGTAGAATGCCCTCCCCCTGGAGTACTTCTAGGGACCCTGAGGGGAAGAGCTACAAGCTCAGCAACTCACTGCAGTAACCTGGTCCATCTTGTTGGACTCCAGATCTTTATCCAGTGCCTTCAGGATGAGGGGAAAGCAGGGAGGGGTATGCAGGAGAGGAAAGGCTAGGATATTTTTATAGGTTTATAAATTAAGTGGGGGGGGGGTTGTGCACACTTGTAAAACTAGGAGTTTCCACCTTAATAAAGGGCACCATCACTAAGCCATCTTTGGACATGCTGGTATGATAGTCTGGAGTTGTCATATTTGATGCATGTATGTGTATGTAGTCATGAATTTAATTCCTGTGTGTTAAGGTGGCATCTTAAGGAGAGATGCCAACTCTCCCTTCAGGAAAGAACAGCCTAGCAAACTTTGTAAGGAAGTGAAGTGGACAACTGATGTGCAAAAAGACTGGGTTCTGCCACACCAGGGAGATGTGTCTTCTAATGACTTTGACCTGAGATTGTATGCAAAAAAGGCATAACAGCCTCAAAGGAATCCTTACGTCAGCTAAGAGGAAGTCTAATGCATGACAAATACACTTCCACTGAAACTGCTAATTAGATAATAGCTTCCTTTTCAGCTCCGCCTAAGCTATCCTCTGCCACCTCAGAATCTTCTCTGTGCTAGTCACCCAACACTCCAAACTTCTGAGCTAGCATTAAGCTCTGGGAATCAAGTATTCTTCAAGGGAGTGTCTCCACTACAGCAGGAGTCCTGCTGGATCCTTCTCATTTCCAGAAGGACAGTGTGCTCTTTTATGCAGATGTATATGGAAACCATGCCTCAAAACAGGGACCTTTTTGGGGTTATCCTTCACATCCCAGGAGGGCCCTCACAGCTGGCCACACACATTTCCCTCAGAGAGAAAGATCAGTACTGAACTGAGCTGTCCCACTGAGCTCAGCACCTTCCTCAGGCATTTTTGGAGGGGATGGGGTTAGGGTGAGGCAGGCTGTTGGCAAAGAGGGCAAGTAAGACTTGCTCAGATGAGATTGTGAGGATATGCACGGTGAGTGTCACCTCCTCAGTATGTTGTCTGATACCATCAGCCTTGCAGGTGGTGACAGAGTAAGAGGAGACATAGGAAGAAGCTGGAAAGGGTGGAGGGAGTCTACAGGCCCATGCAATCCCTGTCCTCAAAACTCAACCCTCCTCCATATGCTTTATGCAGTTGGATTCAAGGCCAGCTGAGGTCATCTAATCTGACCTCCTGCCAGAGAATCTCACCCAGATCAGTTGCAATTGTTTTCAAACAGCAAGACACTGGCCAGTGTTGACAGTCAATGCAACAGGAACCAAGCAGTCAAAGAATCATAGAATGTCAGGGTTGGAAGGGACCTCAGGAGGTCATCTAGTCCAACCCCCAAAGGATCTTTGGGCCCCATGTTCAAACATTCAGCCCCCAGCATAACTTTTGGGGCCAGGCCTGCAAGAAGGCTCTGCATGTTGGGTGCTGAACTCTTCTGAAGTGGCTCCAGGGCTCTGAGCAGAGAAAGTAGAAGCAACTTGAAATGCCTTTTGGTTTTAAGATGGCCAGATTGCAAGTAGCTCCTAGTGTTTGCTTGTTGCAAACTCTTGCAATTTGGTGCATTTTTTCAGAAGATTCCAACTCCTGGAGTCACAGGCTACATGTACTCTAAGAGCTAAGGATGGGATTCTCAGGATTGTACATACACTCATGTTATCCTGAGTATAGTTAGCAAGGCAGCTGCAGTCACATGGGTAGTAGCAGCAGAGGCAGGGGTTAGCCATGCCGAGTACAACACTGTGTATGCTACTGCAGCTATGCTGCTATTTACATTCATGCTAGCTTGAGGAGAGTTAATGCAAATGTGTACAGGAGCAGGACAACAAACAAAGGAATGAGACCTCTAGCTAGTAAAGTAGACAGATCCATAATGGGATCATTATGGTTACATCTACTCTGTAGGTCTAGTGTGTGGGTGTTTTCACCCAGACCCACTTACCAGCCATACACAAAACCCTCAGGCATGTTCTTTGAACCCAACCCACAGGCCACCAAGCAGCAGATGTGAGAATCTCAGCTTTCTAAAGTTTAGTTTTCATGGTGGCCAAGCAAAGGAGGCATGTTTTCAAGTTTAATGGCTCAGAAACCAGAAGCTCAATAGACAGACCCCTCCCCCAACAGTAACAACCTCATGATTTTTAAAACAATCTCATTTGGGGGTGGGGGCAGATGAGGGGACTTGCAATCTTTAAATGCTTGGACAATACTGCTGCCCCAGAACCTCTTCTCAATGTTTGTGGTTCCCACTCCCACTTTCCCATTTTAAGCACAGAATTCTCTCCCCTGCTGTGGTGTGAAATCCCCCCAATCAAGGCCTGGTTCATAAACAGATTTTGTACCCATATGACTGTCATTGGGGGTGTTGTGATTTTTTGTAGAGTCAGTTTCACTCTTTCCCTTGCAGTTAGTCAGTGTCCTCTGTAGGGCTCTGTCTAAACACAAAGTTTACAGGATGTTGGCATAGTGAAAGCAGTACAGCAGAGCCACACCAGACTCATGCAGCTTGTGTGTTTAGACAAAGCCCCACAGAGGACATGACTAACTGTATAGAAAAGAGATACAGTATGGGGGGAACCACACACACACACCCACCCCACCACCACCACCACCACATTTTCTCTCCTACCCCTTCCTGTTCCAGTAGGGTCTGGTACAGGAACTCCTCACTTAACGTTGTAGTTATGTTCCTGAAAAATGCAACTTTAAGTGAAATGATGTTAAGCAAATCCAATTTCCCCATAAGGATTAATGTAAATGGGGGGTTAGGTTCCAGGGAAATTTTTCACCAGACAAGATTTATTATACACACACACACTATAAGTTTTAAACAAAAAATTTAATACTGGTACATAGTGATGATGATTGAGAAGCTTGGTTGAGGTGGAGGAGTTGGAGGGTGGGATATTTCCAGGGAATGCCTTACTGCTAAATGAACTAGCAATTGACTGAGCCCTCACCCGTTAACTCTCACACTCTACCAGGCAGCAGGAAAGGAGGGGGGGCAGACAGAGACACACCCTGTGTGTGAGGGAAAAAAAGAACATTTCCCCTTTAAGTAGCTGACCCCAGGCTTAAGTACACTGCCCTGTTAATTAAATCAGCTTGCTGAGACCTCCTGAGACCGCAGCTACTGCCCAGAAGCTTCCTCCGTAGTGTGTTCCCCCCTGCTCTAGGGAAGATGGGGTAAGTGGGGTGCAGGAGCAGGGGGAGAGGGAGACACCCTGACATTAGCCCTCCTCTTCCCCCCCTCCTCCTGTACAGCAAGCAGGAGTCTCTGGGAGCAGCTCCAAGGCAGAGGGCAGGAGCAGCACATGGCGGGGAGGGACACAGCTGAACTGCAGGCAGCTGCTGCACAGGGAACTTAGGGGAGTGGGGAGCTGATGGGGGGGGAGCTGGTCCACCCTGGTTCCAACCACCCACCAGCCAGCTGCAACGGGCTGCTCTTCCTGCAAGCAGTGGACAAAGCAGGAGACTGCCAAGTTAGAAGGGAGCATTTCACAACTTTAAACGAGCATGTTCCCTCATTCATCAGCAACTTAACATTGAAACAATGACAGGTTTCAGAGTAGCAGCTGTGTTAGTCTGTATCCGCAAAAAGAAGAACAGGAGTACATCCGAAGAAGTGGGCTGTAGTCCACGAAAGCTTATGCTCTAATAAATTTGTTAGTCTCTAAGGTGCCACAAGTACTCCTGTTCTTATTGAAACAATGCTAACCAGGACGCCTTTAAGTGAAAGAGTGGAGTGCAACTGTCAGCCAATATTATACTTTTAAGGTGACAGTGGGGTAGATGGGTCTTCTATAGCCTGAGGCTACATGGCATTACTGCTGTCACCAGGCAGTAATGCCACTTGTAACAATTGTGTGGGTCACATTCTACTACCAGCCTTCACTTGTAGAAGTTCATTTCCTTCCAATAAGAGACCCTCACAAATCCCAGGCTGCTTTGGCAGCAGCTGCAACATATATGCCAAGTGAAGGGCTAGGCCATGGAGACCCTTCTCTTAATCCCCAGGCTTTTGCCCACAAGCAGGATTCTCTGAAATTCTCCTGCAGCTGCAAGCACTAGTGCAGATGGCACCACAGCTCTTACCACTGTGTTGTCTCTGCATCTCTCTCCACATTTCAGGCCATTGCATTACTTACAAATGGATCTTGTAATGGAAATGGATCTGAGCAATGCAACAATAACGCCAACATCTCCTGCCCTCCCACTGTTCTGGCAAACTCCATGACGTGCTTAGGCAGAGGGATTCCTCCTGTGTTGGGGCACAGAGCCCTGCACTTGCCCAGGTAGAGGGTGATTTGTGTCTCCCCTATTGGGAGCTATGGTGGCCCCTGGCACAGGCCATGGTATCTTGTACTCCTGTTGCAGTGGCCTTTAGGGTCACAAAACACTATGGGGAAGCGCGCACATGCACCTCTGCTCTGAGGCTGTGCCAGAGGGGGGATGGAAATGTGGAAGAGTTGTGGCACAGAAAGCACTGGGCTAGTCAAGCCAGCTCTGTATGGATATGGACACACCCACCCATGATATGTGCAGGGCCACAGGGGCAGAGTACTCACAAATGCCACCCAAGTGTCCATCAGCAAGGCTCCTGTGCAATTCGGCTCTGCTCCTCCCTCTGCCATCACAATGTTCCTAGCAACTCCCATTCCATCACCCTCACCCTGGTCGCTGTCCCCAAAGCTCAGGATGAAGAGTTACTTAGAAAACTCCAGTGTTCTCAGGTCAACTCAGCACTGAGGCATACCCCACTCCTTCACTGGCAGGAAGCCATCCAACCAGGTGTTCCAAGGGACATGCCAGTTCATCCTTCCCTATTCACTGACACATGCAGCCAAGCTGGGCCAGGCACTGCTCAGAGGCCAGGGCTTTGGGGAGTTCCAGCATTTCCTGCCATTGTGCTGACCCAGTGTAACAGCTTGGAGGAGATTGCACCAGAGGCTGCTTGCTAATGCTGAAGGGTTTCCTGTTGCTTTAGCAATCACAGGGTATATTGCTGCAGATTCACATGCAAAACCCTCCCATGGCCCATTCTCCCCCATCCCACAATCCACAGAGATCCATTTCATCCAGTCACACCACAAGCATGTTCCACTGAGCCATCTCCACAGCTGCTGTCTCTCTAGAACAAGTAATAACCTAGTCAGTGCCACACACAGTCGCTCCTGGCCTGGGGAAGTGTTCAGCCCAAGGAGCTGTGCTTCCATGCCCCTGACCCTCTGACTGCCAGCAGGGTGGATTCACTAAGACCTTGGCTACTCTACAGGTTACTTCGGTAGAACTTGCATCACTCAGGATGTGATTAATCCACCCCCTTTAGCAACATAAATTACATGAACTTAACTGCCAGTTTAGACAGCACTACCTCAGCAGGAGAGCTTCTCCTGCCAGCATAGCTACTGCCTCACAGAGGCAGGAGTTAAGCAGACAGGCGAGCTCTCTCCTGCGAGCTGGAGTGTCTCCACCACAAGCGCTACAGCAGCACAGCTCCACCAAGGAAACTGAAAACATTTCTGGGAGGAGAAGGCTATTTATTTCCTTTTGAGCAACTCATATGAAGCAGGCTTTAGAGCCCTGAGAGATCCTGCATTTGCCATTCAGTTTAAAGCAGTGCATGTACCCAAAGCACCCTCCCAGTTTGGAAAACTGGATCCTAATGACACTGCATGGATTCTTTAACTATGTGCTTATTAATGCAGCTCTTCCCGAAGTGGACATGTTCCAAAGGCATGAGCATATCATGCCAGTGGTGTTTGGAGATCCCAGGGGCAGCAGGAAGTTGGCACCCTGTCAGCTCAGGGACCCTGGGAGACCACCCCCAATGGTCTGGGGCAGCTCTAGCTTTTTTGCTGCCCCAAGCACAGCAGGCAGGCTGCCTTCAGTGGCACGCCTGCAGGAGGTCCACTGGTCCTACGGATTTGGCGGCATGCCTGTGGGAAGTCTGTCAGACCCACAGCTCCGGCGTACCCACCGCCCAATTGCCGCCAAATCCACGGGACCAGCGGACCTCCCGCAGGCAAGCTGCCGAAGGCAGCCTGCCTGCCGCCCTCGCAAGGACCGGCAGGCTGCCCCCCGTGGCTTGCCACCCCAGGCACATGCTTGGAGCACTGGTGCCTGGAGCCGCTGCTGGTCTGGGGGCCCCTGAATGACAGAATGTGGGAGATCTCCATCATCAGGAAGCAAGGAAAACATGGCATACAGGGTTTTCCCTCCTGGCTGGTTTCCAAGAGAAACTAACATTATGCTAAAAGCCAGCCACACCTGGAGAGTTGTCACATGGGACTAAGGTGATTCAGCAAAGCTGGGACAGAGATGGGGGTTAGGATTGGAGCTGGAGGGCTGTAGCTCAGGAACTAAGAGCATCGGCAGAGCTGGGAAGGTGTGGGGGAAGCCAGTTGGGGCTCAGCTGCCCTGGCAAAGCTGGGCAGAATGGGGACCCACCCAGCACTGGAATGGAGAAGCTATGGCTGACTGATCTTGCAGCAGCAGTTGTATCCCACAACAGTCTGAGCATGCAGCTGCAGAACTGCAGACGAGGGCAGAGATCTCCTGGACCCACTTTGGATCAGCTCCTGTCTGACCCGGTGCTGAGAGGCATTGCAGCCTCCTGGTCTCCAGGAGGTTCTAACTTAGACTGGCTGAGGGGCAGAGTCTCAAACAAATATTGGGGGGGGGAGGGGTCAAGTCAGGGCATTTTTAGAAATAAGCTCCTCCCACCTCCACTCTTAAGATTTAATTTGAGTCGTTGATTTTTAAAAATGCATGTCACTGCAACATCTGGTGCCTCACACAGATTCAGCACAGCCTCACGTTAAATTGACTGCCCACAAAGGACAGTGCTGAGAGCCCCCCTCCCCCACAGACCAGATGAAATAACCCAGCCAGGATGCACAGTGCACTGCCCTCTAAAGATCAGCAAGCTGGGGTGCTGGTGGGAACAGTTAGAGATAAGCTGTTCTGACTAGCATTGCTCTCAGAAGCTGCAGAAGTCAGTCCATTGAAGTCAATGGACGCCCAGCAGTGAGATCAGAATGAGGCCTCCTACCACCACAGCCTGACAGCACAAGCACCTTTCCAGGTAAAGGGGTGCAGAGAGGCATATGACCTGCACTTCCCTGGCTGGCTGCTGGGAATGACACTGCAGACATTAACAACTTGTACTGCAAGTTCTTCGGTGCAGGCACCTTCTCTTTCTATATAGCCTAGCACAGTACTACAACACAATCAATATGAGAACACACTGTATGTATCCCGCCAAACTGGGAACCTGTGCAATGCAAGGGAACAAGCCTTGTCTCAAGGGCTAGAGGGCCTGATTTTGATCTCACTGCCACAAGTCAAGGATAACTACTGTCAACAATGGAGTTGCACTGGTAGGAACCAGGTCAGAATCCAGCAAGTACTCAGGCTCCCATTTAGGCCCCTAAAGAAGTGCCAGCTTCCCAAAGCCAGCAGCTCCCTTTGGGAGAGACATTGCCCAGAACTCAGCATGCAATGTGGCAAGTTCTTTGGAAAAATGTGCTCTTTTCCAAAGAGCTTTCAAACCATGTGACCCATGACAAATATGGGGCCCCATCACACATGCAGCTCATGGTACTGACCAGCCAGCACAGAAACCTGCCAAAAGTCAGATGGTAAGAGCCAGCCATGAGTGGTGGGAGTGCGAGAGCTGGCTTATGGCCATGTCTGCTGGGAGCAGGGTTGGCTGCTGTAGGAAACCCTTGGATCATTCAGGAGGCTTTAGCTGGGAGGGAAGGGGTTGTCCCTTGGCAGCAGCAGTTTTGCCTGCCTTAGGATCAGGCTGAGGCTTTGAATGACTATCTGGGAGGTCTCTGGCTAGGAATCTCAGTAGGGGAATTTCTTATGAGTCATCTGCAGAGCCAGGAAGGGGGAACCTCTTGCATAAAGTGTATATCCCCCCATTCACCCACAGGTCCCCTAAACTGCATGGTGCTGGACCTGGGACTGCTCTGCATGGGCCAAGACACGGACATGGGAGCCCAGCCTCAAAGAGCAAGGCACAGGATTCTAAGGGCAGTACTAACAGATAAGCAGGAAATGCCCATGTCTATACCCTGCTGTGCCCAGAGCCCTGATAGATCTGGCCATAGTGGGGTTCCCAGAGATCTCCCCTATCTGGGCCTCATCCACACAGCCCTCTAGCTGGACTGGAACCGTTCCAACTGGCATCTGAAGATAAGTCCCACTCATCCCCCAGGGCCAAACTCCCTCCAATCAGTCTCTGTGGGGACTGGGTCACCAACCAGCCTCCCACCCCAGATAGAGAGAACTGTAAGGGGCATCAGTTACTGGTGAGAGGCTGGCACAGTGCATTAGCACGCAATCCCCAGCCTTGGTAGTTCCCTTCTGCATCCTGGCATCCTCTCCCCCAGGGGTGGTTTCCTTGGAGCATCTGCCCCAATTCTGCAGAGGCTATTTTGCCATTAGATCTTGCCATGGGGGGGGGGGGGGGGTGACAGTCCTGGCATTTCTGGGAGCCCACTTCAAGCCTGAGGACCACCCAGCTCCTTGCAAACCCACTGGCTGGCATGTGAACCCATCTGGGACACATTCCAGCAGCTCTGAGCCAGAACCTCCTCCGGGAGCAGAGCTAACTGCAAATCACACACCCTGTTAACAGCCCAACTTCTCTACCAACCTTTTCTCCATGCAAAGGGGGGCAGCCCAGCACCCTGGGAGGAGACCAACAGCACCAAAGCAGTGTCCAAACAGGCTGGGAATCGCGCACAAGAACTTCCACTAAACCCCTTAGCTCTCCAGAGGACCAGTACTGGGAGAGGGCTTTTAAGGGCAACCTGGCACCCACTCACAGCCACAAGCCTCCGGCATCTCTCCCTCCAGATCAGGTCAGTAGCAACTGGTGTTTAGTTGCAAGATTCCCCAGCACGGCCACAGAGGGCAGCCGCTGGAGGAGGGAGTGAAGGGGGTGATCCCCACACACGGCGGATGCTGCTGCAGTCCCACTGCGAACTCCCAGACTCCTATTTCCAGCGCAGACCCCGCCCCCGTCCTGCTGGGGGGCCACCGCTGTCCCCTCGTGCACATCACACCCCCGTCCCAGCCAGGAGGGATCAAACCCAAAGTGAGGGGGGTTGAAAAGAAGCCTCGGAACAGATTCAGTCCCCACCAGCGAGTGACTCAGATGGACGGATTCCCTGGAAACTCGGTCTTGGCGCCTGGCCTGAGAAGCAGCTCCCCGGGCAGCAAAGCCCGCCGGAGAATTCCCGTCGGAAGTTCTGCTCTTGGAGACGCGGCTGCAGAGCCAAGCGGGGCCCTTGGCGTAGAGAACAGCTGATGGGGAGCGCGCGGGGGGGGGTCTCGGCTATTAATCAAACGCCTCCCAGCCCTGCGCTAGCCAAGCGGCCAGAGCCGCTGCCGCGGGCCGGAGCGAAGCCGCACCAGGGCCGGGCTCCTACCTGCAGGGTTCACACGGCGGCGCTGCGAAACACACCAACTTCCAGCCTCAGCTCCAGGGAGTCTCCGCCGGGCGTACACTGGAGCCGGGAGTCCCGGCCGGCTATTTAAAACCCCGGGGAGATAATCGCAAGCTCTGCTCCTCCTCCCCCCCACGCCTTGATTAGCAGCACATCAAAGGACACAGCGCACACTGCTGCCCCCTGCTGGGCCTGGCTGGGCAGGCTCCAAAGGGGCAGACATCCCGGCGTCTGCACGTGGCCCTTTACTCTGCCCTGATCCTGCAATAGGTCCCCCAGGGATTTCCCCAACAGCCCTCCCCCCCCCCAGTTAGCAGTGTTGCCAATGGCCATTTGAATTGAAATTGAAAGTTTATAAAAGCATACACAGTATGTGATGCAATACTGAGAAAGCATAATGGGCTTGAAAAGTCTGAACAAAGCCTAGCTTCTTCACACAGCTGTTATTCATGATAATTGCACATTTGTTTCGGCTATAATGGCCTATTATGATTTGTAAGCAAGGTCTGAATGAACTCTCCCCTGACAGCTACTGATGAGCCAGGGTGGGTGGAAAGGCTTCAGGACAAAACTGTATTTACATGAACACACCTGCTCTGACTAGGTATCCAGCAGACAGAGCTGTGCTGCCCAAGGGATCCATTTTGGCTGGTGTTGTGTTATGAATCATTTTGAATGTGGGGGTCATGAAATGTTGTTCTCCTTATTGTCTGAGTGAAGGGCAGCAGAACTGTGCTTAGCCTGCCTGCCTGAGGGGGTCACTGTCAGGGCCTAATTTGTGCTAGGGCTTGCCAGGTCTGAGCCGCAGCACCTCTGGGCTTCGCAGTTCAGAGCCCTGGGACCTCTGGCTGGTCACATCAGTTATGAAAGTAACAAACTTGCTTGAGCCCCGGCACCTCTTTCATTACAAATTAAGCACTGGTCACCCTCAACTGAACTGCACCCCTTAAGCCGGAGGTTTGGATGCCATATTCTAGTGAAGACAGAGGGAGGCGCACAGATGTTTTGCTTGGTGGTGTGGGCTCGCCTAAGAGTCACCAACCTGCCCCTCTCTCATGTTTAGAGATACAGTTGATTAGACTCCATAGAGAGTCTTTTGGTTTGTTAAGTGACCACGAGAGCTGAAATCACTGATAACCAGATCTAAGTGCTTAGATCTGCTGTGTAGGGTGACCTGAGGTCCCGATTTTATAGGGACAGTCCCAATATTTGGAGCTTTTTCTTATATAGGCTCCTATTACCCCCCACCTCCTGTCCTGATTTTTCACACTTGCTGTCTGGTCACCTTACTGCTGTGGGACAGTATTTCTGTGGAAGAGACAGCCAAGCCTGCACTAGCAGCGAGGTTCCCTCATTGAGAGCTGAAATCTCTGAGAGCTGGATGGAACCTCAAGAGACCAACTCACAGAGGTCACAGTGGCAGGTGGCAGCAGAAGGTAATGGTGCAGGGCCATTGGGGATGGAGTGGTGGAATGAACAGCAGCACGATGAACAGCAGCAGCCAGAGCATTTGTTTGTTGGACTATGTTTTAGTGACTTCACTCCAGAATGCTAGATTTGTGGCTAGGAAACTTACATAAATATACATTTCCTAATAGGTCAAGATTTTTAAAATGCATTATTTGCCAAGGTATTATCTCACATCATCGCTATCTCAAGAGGTCATTATCTTTTTAATTTAGCAGCCAGAGCATTTGTTTGTTGGACTATGTTTTAGTGACTTCACTCCAGAATGCTAGATTTGTGGCTAGGAAACTTACATAAATATACATTTCCTAATAGGTCAAGATTTTTAAAATGCATTATTTGCCAAGGTATTATTTCACATCATCGCTGTCTCGAGAGGTCATTTTATTGGGGAAACAATGAGGAGTCCAGTGGCACCTTAAAGACTAACAGATTTATTTGGGCATAAGCTTTCGTGGGTAAAAAAACCCACTTCTTCAGATGCATGGAGTGAAAATTACTGATGCAGGTATAAATATACTGACACATGAAGAGAAAAGAGTTACCTTATGTCAGGGTTCCTTCCCCACTCTGAACTCTAGGGTACAGATGTGGGGACACGCATGAAAGCCCCCTAAGCTTATTTCTACCAGCTTAGGTTAAAACCTGGTACGCTGCCACCACCAAGTGATTTAACAAGAAACAGGGAAAGGACCACTTGGAGTTCCTCTTCCCCCAAAATATCCCCCCGAGCCCTTACACCTCCTTTCCTGGGGGTGGCTTGAGAATAATATCCTATCCAATTGGTTACAAAGTGATCAAAGACCCAAACCCCTGGGTCTTTGGACAATGGAAAAATCAGTCAGGTTCTTAAAAGAAGGATTTTATTAAAAAGAAAAGGTAAAAATCATCTCTGTAAAATCAGGATGGAAAATAACTTTACAGGGTAATCAGATTCAAAGAGCCCAGAGGAACCCCCTCTAGCCTTAGTTTCAAAGTTACAACAAAACAGGGATAAATCTCCCTCTAGCAAAGGGAACATTCACAAGTTGAGAAAACAAAGATAAACTAATACGCCTTGCCTGGCTGTTACTTACAAGTTTGAAATATGAGAGACTTGTTCAGAAAGATTTGGAGAACATGGATTGATGTCCAGTCCCTCTTAGTCCCAAGAGCAAACACCACCAAAACAAAGAGCACAAACAAAAGCTTCCCCCCCCCCCAAGATTTGAAAGTATCTTGTCCCCTTATTGGTCCTTTGGGTCAGGTGTCAGCCAGGTTACCTGAGCTTCTTAACCTTTTACAGGTAAAAGGACTTTGGTGCCTCTGGCCAGGAGGGATTTTATAGTATTGTATACAGGAGGGTTGTTACCTTCCCTTTATAGTTATGACATCTTACAAATGGAGAACCAGTGTTGACAGGGCCAATTCAATCAGGGTGCATGTGGTCCACTCCCAATAATTGATGAGGAGGTGTCAATACCAAGAGAGGGAAAATTGCTTTTGTAGTGAGCCAGCCACTCCCAAGCCCAAATTAATGGTGTTAAATTTGCAAATGAATTGTTGCTCTGCAGTTTCTCTTTGAAGTCTGTTTTTGAAGTTTTTTTGTTGAAATATGACTATTTTTAAATCTATTATAGAATGTTCAGGAAGATTGAAGTGTTCTCCTACTGGCTTTTGTATGTTACCATTCCTGATGTCCGATTTGTGTCCATTTATTCTTTTACATAGAGACTGTCCGGTTTGGCCAATGTACATGGCAGAGGGGCATTGCTGGCACATGATGGCATATATAACACTAGTAGATGTGCAGGTGAATGAGCCCCTGATGGGGTGGCTGATGTGGTTGGGTCCTCTGATGTGTCACTAGAGTAGATATGGGGACAGAGTAGGCAACGAGGTTTGTTACAGGGATTGGTTCCTGGGTTAGTGTTTCTGTGGTGTGGTGTGTAATTGCTGGTGAGTATTTGCTTCAGGTTGGGGGACTGTCTGTAAGCGAGGACTGGCCTACCTCCCAAGGTCTGTGAGAGTGAGGGATCGTTTTCCAGGATAGGTTGTAGATTGTTGATGATGTGATGGAGAGGTTTTAGCTGGGGGCTGTACGTGATGGCCAGTGGTGTTCTGTTATTTTCCTTGTTGGGCCTATCCTATACCCGTCTCGCTGGGTACCCATCTCGCTCTGTCAATCTGTTTCCTCACTTCCCCAGGTGGGTATTATAGTTTTAAGAATGCTTGATATCTTGGGGAGTTTCTGTACTAAACTTTTTTATTATTATAATTAATTTTTATGTAAGAACAGCCATATTGGGTCAGACCAAAGGTCCATCCAGCCCAGTATCCTGTCTACTGACAGTGGCCAATGACAGGTGCTTCAGAGGGAATGAACAGAACAGGGAATCATTGAGTGATCCATCCCCTGTCGTCCCGGAGGCTAGGGACACTCAGAGCATGGTGTTGCATCCCTGCCCATCCCAGCTAATAGCCATTGATGGACCCATCCTCCATGAACTTATCTTGTTCTTTTTTGAACCCTGTTATAATTTTGGCCTGCACAACATCCCTGGCAAAAAGTTCCACAGGTGACAGTGCATTGTGTGAAAAAAGTACTTCCTTTTGTTTGTTTTAAACTTGCTGACTGGTTCTTGTGTTAAGTGAAGGGATAAATAACACTTCCTTATTCATTTTCTCCACACCAGTCAAGATTTTATAGGCCTCTATCATATCCCCTCTTAGTCATCTCTTTTCCAAGCTGAAAAGTCCCAGTCTTTTAATCTCTCCTCATATGGAAGCTGTTCCAGACCCCTAATCATTTTGTTGCCTTTCTCTGTACCTTTTCCAATTCCAATATATCTTTTTTGAGATGGGCTGACCAGAACTGCATGCAGTATTCAAGATGTGGGCATATCATAGATGTATATTGTAAAAGTGGAGGAGCTTGGTTTGCCAGACCGATCAGCCAAGCCAATACTGATAACCTACATGAAAAGCCTGCAAAACATCACACCTCTGGACTGCATGGACATGCAGAATTCCTTATAAGCCAATCACTGTCAAAGCCAGTTTTAGAAGTACTTAATAAAGCTGTTAAGAATGCTGGGGACATAACTCAGTTTATGTGAACCAGCATGGCTGTTGCATTATACTTTCTATTTAAGCAAGAGATACCACACACTACAAACTGGAGGCCAATTCTAAGTGCATTGTCACTTGTTAATCCTGAAGTTCAACACTGGTTCCGAACAAGACTGGCAAATGCTCGCTATATTTCTGCAAAAAAATCAGCTGACTGTCTAAAAGCATGCAGTGCAACAGTGAAAGACTCAACAGTTGAAAAAGTGAAGAACTCTCTCACCATATTCAAAAAATGTCAATACATGACCCCAATGCAAACAGGCATCAAGTATTAAGTCATTGCGTATGTTATCTTGATGTCTGTGGTAGGCCAGTAGATGCATTCTAGATGTTCAGGTAAGAGAAGACACATCAACTGCATCTGTGACATCTTAGAAGAGTTAAATGCTTATAAATTGAACCCCAGACATATGTCTGATTGTGCATTTGATGGAACTACAAACTTCTCTGGAAGACATAGTGGAGTACAAGCTTTGCTCAGAAAAAAGTGTAACCCTAATCTCTCCTATGCACACTGCAGAGGCCATCGGCTCCAGCTAGCGCTAGTATGAGTTGCAGACTCTTCTAAAGACATTAAAAAGCCATACATTTAATGGCTTTTTATACTCTTTTTTCAGCAAGAGGCCAAAAGGACTTAACATCTTGGAAACAAATCGAAGATAGACTGGGACTGAAGTTCAAATCAGTCCAACCGCTGGCTTTCTCATGAGCGATCTTTGGCTGTTGTCTTAAAATTTCTGCAACCGTTATTACGAGCTTTGGAAAGTATCTACCGAGATAGGCCAGATCTAAGTAGTGAGGCTGGTGGACTACTTTTGCACTAAGTTCAGAGAAGACTATTGCCATTATCTCTCTTGTAAGTCTTCTGTTGAAACCACTTGAGTCATTAAACAATGTCATCCAGGCATCTACTACAACGGTAGTAGATCTTTGTCCAGCAATAGAAGCTACCCTTGCATCAATCAGAGGGATATCCATTGAAAACTTACTGGAAGAAGCAAAGACTTCAGTCCAGAAGTTGACTAATGAAGGCACTTATATTGATTCCTTAAGTGAAGAGAACAAGAAGTGTTTGTTAAGTCAGCTGAAAAAGTACAGACTTGATTCTTACAAATCTACAACAGTGATTTCTGGATTCTACTCAACCTCTACGTAGCTTTTACAGATGTCTGTCTTATAAAACACCTACTGCTGAGTGGAGTGAGGCGCTACCAGCAATGGGGCTGCCATGTGCTCAGGACAGAATAGAGAATTTTGAACACAAAGTGGAATATCATACGACGAATGAATGAAAATTTAACTTCAACTTCTTCTTCTTTATCATCACTAGTGGTTTGGCCCAATCTTTGTGCTACTATGTTTCCTGAGATGAAAGAAGTAGGAATTCATCTCTTGCTACTCCCAGTCTCAACAGCTATAGTTGAGTGTTCTTTTTCCTCACTGAACAGAATTTTGTTTTCTGAAAGAAGTTGCCTTCTGTCTGAACATGAGCATATAATGAAAGACTGGAAGTATCGGACACACAAGAAGACACCAAAGAGTTGTGAAAATTACAAGAAGCAACCAAGAAGGATGTAGATACAGTGCTTCATAGTAGGCTTGAGTAGCCAACTTTAATTTCTGTGAGGATTTTAAAACATGAGTTAAATCTAATAAAATAGTCGTAAAACATTTTTCAGATTTTACTATAGTGCCATACAGCCCACCTTACCCTCATGGTTTCAACTCTCGTCGGTCCTCACCCCCCTCCCATATTCGAACACATACCCCCATTTCAATTTCTGGGGAAAACACTGGGTCCCGCTGTCCCCCATCTGCACCTCTAGGAGGGACAGCACACTACCCCACCACTGGGGGGGTGGCTGGGGGCAGAACCCCGGTCCTCCAGCCCACTGACATGAATGCAGCACTTGTGAAGGAATAGCTGGGACCAGATGGGGAAACACAGATGCTGCTCTGCTCCCATCCACTCTTTCCTGGATTCTTCCCCCCTCTCTATTTAGCATTGAGGGACATCTGCCCAGAGGACGGATCCTTGCTCCTTAGGTGGTCCTGTATCTCTCCAGTGCAAACACCCCCCACGCCTCCACCCCCACCACCCATCAGTATCCTGACACTGCTGCAGCCTGAATCACCATGGTGGAGAGTTGCAGGTAGCAGGTGTCCCTCAGCCCAGTGGATCCAGAGGAGAAAGCCCAGCTCTGATGCCATTTATTGTTACCACTGATTAACGCTGATATTGTGGTGCACAAACAGGGAGTGGGGGCCAGATCCTGCCACTGGAAGTGCTGCCCCTGTGCTGCTCCCGCCAAAAGCCAGCTGGTAAGAGCCACCCGTCAGGGCGGTGGCAGTGGCCTGAGGAGACAATCCCTGTCCCAGGGGGCTTAGAACCTACCAGATCACTTTTGTCCACATTTCCATTTACACAATGGCCCCAAATCAGATCAGGGGCCCCATTGTGCTAGGCACTGTACACAGGCATGAAAAAAGGCAGTCTCTGCCCCAAAGAGACTGAAATAGATAAGGTGGGGCAGAGAGAGAAGAAGCACCAAGAGAAGTGACTTGCCCAAGGCCACCCAGCACTGCAGTAGCAGAGCTAAAGCTAGAACCCCAGTCTCCTGAGCCCTATCCCATTGCACTAGACAATGCTGCCTATCACAGTGAAAAAGGTCATGAAGAGAATAGTGCGTTTCAGACAGCAATCACTGATTGATCATTCTATTGGGTGCCCAGACACTTAGGTGAGGAGTGTGTTGGAAATGCCCAGAGATAGATTACTAAAGCACCCCTCACTGTAATAGCTATGTACTAAAATCAGCTTCAGTTCTTCATTGTAATTTATCAAGGAGTGAGTCCAGCCTCAGTTCTTTAAGGGTTAGTTATGCAGCAAGGGCTGATTGTATTGGTCAGCCAGGACTTAGAACTGGAACAAAGGAAAGTATTCTGGGATATGGCTCTCCAAACTGTTGAGTCAAGACCATGATAAAGAACTACATCTGATTTTATATATTGTCCAGAAAAGTTGTTCCATGAGGACTAAAAAGCAGAAATATCCTGCCATGGCAATGGTCCTTTGGCAGCTCCAAGCTATCACTTCCTTGGTAGCCAGTGTATCCCAGTGACACATCATCATCCACCGAAGTAGTGGCAGTGGATAAGGGTTAAGAGCAGTTGTTCTACAAAGAGCTCCACATCTGTATCATCCCACAATGAATCAGACCTGGGAAGCCAACCCAAAATTCTTATTTCCCTCTCTTCTTATGGGATGCAAACAGGCATTTGACTCCAAAAGGAGGCAACCACCTCCCATGACAGGTGGGAGCCCCTGGCTAGCTAATCTGGTGGTACTTTGAAATACGCTCACTTCACAAGCCTTGTTAGTGCACAAGCCCCTGAGCAGGGAACAGAATGGCAGCTCCATGGGAGCTCAGGGCATGGTGAGATTGTGTGCACTTTGCACATGTGCAAATGGGCAGGAGTGAATATTTTCTTTGGCAGGTGAGTGGATTTGTGTGGCTTGTTTCATCCTCTAGGCATCTTTGACTTGACCTTGCAGGCCAGTTTGTATCCTTTGCTGGGGGAGGTTATGGGGAAAAGGTATTTTAAAAGATTCTGTAGTTTGAAGGAGACCCTTTGAGCCAATAAGGCCCGCGGTTTGAGAGAATTCTGTGTCCATGTCCATGTCCATGTCCTCATCACGCTTGTCGCTGCGCTGCCGTCGCCGCCGCCTCTTCGCCTCGTTTTTCTGGTCCTGACTCTGCATAAACTGCACGAGAACGCGCAAGGTGTTTACAATGTTCATGACTGTTGTCTTGAGCTGAGCGGGCTCCATGCTTGCCGTGGTATGGAGTCTGCAGTGTTCACCCAGGAAAAAAGGCGCGAAATGGTTGTCTGCTGTTGCTTTCATGGAGGGAGGGGTGAGGCTGTACGCAGAACCACCTGCAACAATATTTTTTGCCCCATCAGGCACTGGGATCTCAACCCAGAATTCCAATGGGCGGGGGAGACTGCGGGAACTATGCGATAGCTACCCACAGTGCAACGCTCAGGAAATCGACGCTAGCCCAGGTACATGGACGCACACCGCCGAATTAATGTGCTTAGTGTGGCCGCATACATTCGACTTTATACAATCCGTTTCCAAAATTCGAATTATATAAATTCGGATTAATCCCGTAGTGTAGACATACCCTTTGACTTGAAGTAATTCCAGGCCTCCTCCGCCTTTAGATCCACAAATTCTTCAGTCCAATCCACTTCCCTAACTAATTTCCTTAATTCTTTAAAGTTAGCTCTTTTGAAATCAAAAACCCTAGTCTCAGATCTATTTTTGTTTATCCTTCCATCTAGTTTGAACTGAATTAGCTCATGATCACTCAAACCAAGGTTGTCCCCTACAACCATGTCTTCTATGAGGTCCTCTCTGCTCACCAAAACCAAATCTAAAATGGCATCCCCTCTTGTTGGTTCTTCAACTACTTGGTGAAGGAATCCATCAGCTAGCGCATCTAGAAAAATCTGAGCCCTATTATTACTAGCACTTGTTCTCCAGTCTATATCTGGGAAGTTAAAGTCTCCCATGATCACACAATTCCCATTAGTGTTTACTTCATTAAAAACATTAAAGAGGTCTCTAGCCATGTCCAAATTAGATCCCGGCAGTCTGTAGCACACCCCAAGCACTATCTCAGGGGAGGCTCTAGTAGCTTTCTTTCCCAATGTGATTTTTGCCCATACAGACTCTGTCTTATCCATTCCATCACTCCCATCAAGGAGCAATCAAGTTAGATTTATCTTTTTTTTGCCGAACCTACAAGGGAGTCCCTGACCTTGTAGTGCCTGGAATGAAGTACCACCAGGAAGTCCCCATGTTGTTAGGGACAAATGTCATCCATACCAGTTGGCAGGATTTAGCTAACAAGTGGGGGAACTAATTCCCGGCCTGCCTGAAAGGGAAGTCAGTGTCTGGTATGCAGCCTACAAGCAAGTGGTCTCTGGCCAAGGGAGGCCATCTTTGAGATACACTGGCCAGCAACCCATCTTGTTAAGAGCTGGAGAAGGAAGAAGTGAACCTGTGAAGGCCCCCTGTGGTGTAGGATGGGGACCATACACTATTCTGGTAGAACCTGATGCTAAGACTCACCTGCCAGAAGACCTGAGGGTGGAGATAGGCATAACAAATGCTGAATATGGGAAGGCTTATATTTATCTACAAAATGTAGGACAAACAACAGCTGTAATAAAGAGGAACCAGCATCTAGTGACAGCTTCAGTAGTCTACAGCATGGCTAGTGTGAGCAGCAACATTAAATATTCTCCAGGACAAGCACTGAGGGAAGTGGCACAGGCCGATACTGCTGTGCCAGAGGTGGACTTGAGTCAGGTAGCTGTGCAGGATCCAGCTCAACTGAAGATATTGGAAGAATTGCTCATGCAGAATGCAGACGTATTCTCTCAAAATGATCTCAACTTGGGCTGCACTTCCACAATCAAGCATGAGATACCCCTGATTGATACTATTGCTGTTAGGCAACCCTAAGGCCTGGTCTAAACTACGGGTTTAGGTCGACTTTAGCAGCATTAAATCGAATTAAGCCTGGACACGTCCACACGACGAAGCCCTTTCTTTCGACTTAAAGGGTCCTTTAAACCGGTTTCTTTACACCACCTCCGACGAGGGGATTAGCGATAAAACCGGCCTTTGCGGGTCGGAATTGGGGTAGTGTGGACGGAATTCGACGTTATTGGCCTCCGGGAGCTATCCCACAGTGCTTCATTGTGACCGCTCTGGACAGCACTCTCAACTCAGATGCACTGACCAGGTAGACAGGAAAAGACCCGCGAATGTTTGAATTTCATTTCCTGTTTGCTCAGTGTGGAGAGCACAGGTGACCACACAGAGCTCATCAGCACAGGTAACCGTGATGGAGTCCCAGGATCGCAAAAGAGCTCCAGCATGGACTGAACGGGAGGTACGGGATCTGCTCGCCATATGGGGAGATGAAGCAGTGATAGCTGAACTCCGTAGCAGTAAAAGAAATGGCAAAGTATTAGAAAAGATCTCCAAGGCCATGAAGGACCGAGGCCATAACAGGGACACACAGCAGTGCCGCGTGAAAATTAAGAAGCTATGGCAAGCTTACCACAAAGCCAGAGAAGCAAACGGAAGGTCCGGGGCAGAGCCGCAAACTTGCCGCTTCTACGCGGAGCTGCATGCGATCCTAGGGGGTGCAGCCACCACTACCCCAACCGTGTGCTATGACTCTCTCACTGGAGAAACACACAGGGAAGACGGTTCGGGGAACGAGGAAGATGAGGATGGAGGTACTGTAGGTAGCTCACAGCAGCAAGGAAGCGGAGAAACCGGTTTCCCCAACAGCCAGGATATGTTTGTGACCCTGGACCTGGAACCAGTAACCCCCGAACTCACCCAAGACCCACAGGGCACACAGGAGACCTCTGGTGAGTGTACCTTTGTAAATATTTGTAAACATTACACATGGTTTAAAAGCAAGCGTGTTTAATGATTAATTTGCCCTGGCAATCGCGGCCAGTACATCTACTGGAAAAGTCTGTTAACGTGTATGGGGATGGAGCGGAAATCCTCCAGGGACATCTCCAGAAAGCTCTCCTTTATGTACTCCCAAAGCGTTTGCAAAAGGTTTCTGGGGAGGGCTGCCTTATCCCGTCCGCCATGGTAGGACACTTTACCACGCCAGGCCAGTAGCACGTAGTCTGGAATCATTGCATAACAAAGCATGGCAGCGTATGGTCCCGGTGTTTGCTGGCATGCAGACAATATCCATTCCTTATCTCTCTTTGTTATCCTCAGGAGAGTGATATCATTCACGGTCACCTGGTTGAAATGGGGTGATTTTATTAAGGGGACATTCAGAGGCGCCCGTTCCCGCTCTTCTGAACAGAAATGTTCCCCGCTGTTAACCACGCGGTGGAGGGGAGGGGTGAAGTGATCATCCCAGAGAATCGGGTGTGTGTGTGGGGGGGGGGGGGGTTACTTGGGTTTGTGCCGCATGTTAACCGGGAAACCGCAGCCCCTCCTTTTACATTGAAAACCCATTTTAAATGGACAACCCAATTCATCCTTGATATGGGAAATGCGCTGCTGTTTGAAACCTTTCCCGCATGTTAAGAAGGTTGAAAAAGCCAAAACACTGTGGCCTACCATGGCTGCCTGCAAGCCGAAATATGCGACCTTGTAATGAAAGAGTGTACCCATTGTTCTCTAAAATGTGTCTTTTTTAACCACCTCTCCCTTCTCCTCCACCAGCTGCAAATGTTTCTCCTTCGCAGAGGCTAGTGAACATTAGAAAGAGAAAACGTAGGACGAGGGACAATATGTTCACGGAGCTGCAGATGTCCTCCCACGCTGATAGAGCACAGCAGAATGCGTGGAGGCAGTCAATGTCGGACATGAGAAAAGCACAATATGAACGAGAGGAGAGGTGGCGGGCTGAATGGCGGGATGAAAAGAGCAAGTGGCGGGCTGAAGACGATAGGTGGCGTCAGCTTGCAGACAGACGGCAAGAGTCAATGCTCCGTCTGCTGGAGCATCAAACTGATATGCTCCAGCGTATGGTTGAGTTGCAGGAAAGGCAGCAGGAGCAGAGACCGCCGCTACAGCCCCTGTGTAACCAACAGCCCTCCTCCCCAAGTTCCATAGCCTCCTCACCCAGACGCCCAAGAACACGGTGGGGGGGCCTCCGGCCACCCAGTCACTCCACCCCAGATGATCGCCCAAGCATCAGAAGGCTGGCCTTCAATAAGACTTAAAGTTTTAAAATGCACTGTGTCCTTTTCCATCCCTCCTCCCCCACCCATCCCAGGCTACCTTGGCAATTATCCCCCTACTTCTGTGAGGAACTAATAAAGAATGCATGAATGTGAAAAAACAATGACTTTATTGCCTCTGCAAGCGGTGCTCGAATTGGGGAGGGGAGGGTGGGGTGGGGTGGTTGGTTTACAGGGAAGTAGAGTGAACCGGGTCGGGGGAGGGGGGGGTTTGGAGGGTTCATCAAGGAGAAACAAACAGAAGTTTCACACAGTAGCCTGGCCAGTCACAAAACTCGTTTTCAAAGCTTCTCTGATGCGCACCGTGCCCTGCTGTGCTCCTCTAACCGCCCTGGTGTCTGGCTGCGCGTAATCAGCGGCCAGGCGAGTTGCCTCAACCTCCCACCCCGCCATAAAGGTCTCCCCCTTACTCTCACAGATATTGTGGAGCGCACAGCAAGCAGCAATAACAATGGGGATATTCTTTTCGCTGAGGTCTGAGCGAGTCAGTAAGCTGCGCCAGCGCGCTTTTAAACGTCCAAATGCACATTCCACCACCATTCGGCACTTGCTCAGCCTGTAGTTGAACAGGTCCTGACTCCTGTCCAGGCTGCCTGTGTACGGCTTCATGAGCCATGGCATTAAGGGGTAGGCTGGGTCCCCAAGGATCACGATAGGCATTTCAACATCCCCAACGGTTACTTTCTGGTCCGGGAAGAAAGTCCCTTCCTCCAGCTTTCGAAACAGACCAGAGTTCCTGAAGACGCGAGCATCATGTACCTTTCCCGGCCATCCCACGTTGATGTTGGTGAAACGTCCCTTGTGATCCACCAGGGCTTGCAGCAGCATTGAAAAGTACCCCTTGCGGTTTACTTAGTCGGTGGCTTGGTGCTCCAGTGACAAGATAGGTATATGGGTTCCGTCTATGGCCCCGCCACAGTTTGGGAATCCCATTTCAGCAAAACCATCCACTATTGACTGCACGTTGCCCAGAGTCACTACCCTTGATATCACCAGGTCTTTCATTGCCCTGGCAAATTGGATCACAGCAGCCCCCACCGTAGATTTGCCTACTCCAAATTGATTCCCGACTGACCGGTAGCTGTCTGGCGTTGAAGCTTCCACAGGGCTATTGCCACTCGCTTCTCAACTGTGAGGGCTGCTCTCATCTTGGTATCCTGGCGTTTCAGGGCAGGGGAAAGCAAGTCACAAAGTTCCATGAAAGTGCCCTTACGCATGCGAAAGTTTCGCAGCCACTGGGAATCGTCCCATACCTGCAGCACGATGCGGTCCCACCAGTCTGTGCTTGTTTCCCGGGCCCAGAATCGGCGTTCCACGGCATGAACCTGCCCCAGTGACACCATGATTTCCACATTGCTGGGGCCTGTGCCTTGTGAGAGGTCTATGTCCATGTCAATTTCCTCATCACTCTCTTCGCCACGCTGCAATCGCCTCCTCGAGTGGTCCGGGTTTCGCCTTGGCATGTCCTGGCTCTGCATATACTCCAGGACAATGCGCGTGGTGTTCATAGTGCTCATAATTGCCGCGGTGATCTGAGCAGGCTCCATGATCCCAGTGCTAGCTATGGCGCCTGGTCAGAAAAAAGGCGCGAAACTAGTATCTGATGGACCAGGAGAAGGAGGGAGGGTGGGAGGGAGGGAGGGCTGAGTGACAACATGGCGTACAGGTACAGGAACAGGGAATTAAAATCAAGAAAGGTGGCTGTGCATCAGGGAGAAACACAAACAACTGTCACACAGAATGGTCCCCCCAAAGATTAAACTGAAAACCCTGGGCTTAGCAGGCCGTTGATTTCACGGAGGAAGGGGAAGCAAATGAATACAGAACAAATCTATTTTTTTACATCTTAAGCTGGCAGCCGACGGTGCAGCATGAGTGATAGCCTCTGCAGTATGATGATGACGGATACCAATCATAATATACCATCGTCTGCCAAAAGGCAAGGGGCTGCTGCTGTGTAGCAATGCAGCCCCACGTCTGCCATCCCCACGTCCGCCAGCACCCAGCATCGCCCTCGGCCTCTTCTGGGTGCTTAGCAGACAATACTGGGCAATTGGCAGAAAATAGTATACTACGATTGGTAGCCATCATCATCGAAACAGTAGCATGTCTGCCCAGGTGGCCATGATTGACAGCCACTCCAGTACGACGACGATGGGTACCAGTCATAATATACCATCGCCTACCAAAGGGCAAGGGGCTGGTGCAATGCAGCCCTACGGCTGCCAGCCCCACGGCTATCACTCATGCTACACCGTCTACCGCCAAAAGGCAGTTAGCAGCTGCTGCTGTGTAGCAATGCAGTCCCACGTCTGCCGGCACCCAGAGGACATATGGTGACGGTGAGCTCAGCTGAGCTGAGCGGGCTCCATGCTTGCCGTGGTATGTTGTCTGCACAGATAACCCAGGTAAAAAGGCGCGAATCTATTGTCTGCCGTTGCTGTAACGGGGGGGGAGGGGCCTGACGACATGTACCCAGAACCCCCTGCGACAGTGTTTTGCATCATCCGGGCATTGGGATCTCAACCCAGAATTCCAAGGGGCGGCGGAGACTGCGGGAACTGTGGGATAGCTGTGGGATAGCTACCCATAGTGCAATGCTCCGGAAGTCGACGCTAGTCTCGTACTGTGGACACGGTCCGCCGACTAGAGCACTTAGAGCATTTTATGTGGGGACACACACAATCGGCTGTATACAACCGATTTCTATAAAACCGGCTTCTATAAATTCGAACTAATTTCATAGTGTAGACATACCCTAAGATACCCATTTTATTCTCCAGCACAATATCAGGAGGTCCGTAAACACTTGCAGGGGATGGCGGAGGCGGGAGCAATCAGACCAAGTCAAAGCCCTTTTGCTTCACCTATGGTGGTGGCATGGAAGAAAGATGGTTTTATGCGAGTGTGTATTGACTACAGATAGTTGAATGTTAAAACCACTCGAGATGCATTTCCTCTGCCCCGTATAAAAGAAGCCCTGGATGCCCTTGGAGGAGCCAGATATTACTTCACACTCAGGATAGTGGCAGGTGGAAATGGTAGAGGAGGATAAACCCAAAACCACATTCAAAACCCCTATGGGGCTGTTTGAATGTAATCGGATGCCTTTCGGTCTACAGAATTCCCTGGCTACCTTCCAGGGGCTGATGATGCATGTCTTGGGGGATTAAAACTTCTCAGCAGTACTGATTTACCTTGATGATGTCATCGTGTTCTCCCATACTTTTGAGGAGCATCTACAGTGCCTGGAGATGGCTTTTGATAGATTCCGTCAACACGGTCTCAAGCTGAAGCCCAGGAAGTGTCACTTGCTATGAGAAGAGCACATAGCGTCTGCCCAAGGCATTGCAACAGGTCCAAATAAGATACAGCAGGTGAGGGATTGGAAGACCCCTTCTAACAGGAAGGAAGTATTACAGTTTCTTGGATTCACTGGCTATTACAGGAGATACATCAAAGGCTACTCCAAACTGACAGCCCCATTATTCAGATTAACTGCAGTTGAAGCCCAGACCAGAAGGAGAAATCAGAGGGGTCCCACTAAGATACCCATTTTTATTTGGACAGAGGAATGTGGCCAAGCTTTTACAGAGCTGAAGACAAAGCTGACTACTGCTCCAGTACTGGGATATGCTGATTACAGCTTACCATTCATACTCCAGACACATCCACAGAGGGGCTAGGAGCTGTACTGGCTCAGGTTCAGTCAGGGTAGGAGAGGGTCATAGCTTATACCAGCAGGGGCTTAACTCCCTCAGAAAAAAAATATCCTGCCCATAAACTGGAGTTCTTGGCATTAAAATGGGCGGCTGCAGATAAATTTAGAGACTATCTTCTAGGACACCAATGTACAGTACTGACTGACAACAATCCACTGGCCTACGTTACTACTACTGCTAAATTGGATGCAACCAGTCAAAGGTGGATGGCAAAGCCGGCAGAGTTCATCTTCAACATAAAGTACGGGTCTGGGAGAAGTAATGCCAGTGCTGATGGCCTGTCTCACTTACCCCAGGAGGAGGTGGCTACTATTATGAATATGCAATGTGTCCTCCATAGCAACCCAAGGTGAATGCTAAAGGAATGCAATGGAGAGAGCTCCACAGGCCAAGCATAGAATTAATCCCAGGCCTGCCTAAGGAAGAATTGAAGAGGCTGCAGGAAAAGGATGCACTAATCTCCCAAGTAAGGATCTACTTGCCCAGGCAATGGGCACCCAGTGCCCGGGAGAGGCTGAAGGAAGAAACACCAGTACAGATATTACTGAGTCAATGGAAGCAACTGTCACTGATAGAGGGGATCCTTTACAGGAGGACAACAATCCCAGGAGAGATCCAACAGGTGGTGCTGCCAGAGAAACTCCAGAGAGAAGTGTTCGAAGCTCTGCACACGAACATGGGACACATGGGCATTGACAGTATGGTGGATCTCATCTACTCTCGCTGTTATTGCCAAGGCATGCAATCCACCATCCAGGGGCGGTGCCTCTCTTGTGAAAGGTGCTGCTTAAGAAAGAGAGGCATCTCTAAAGGCAGAGCTCCACTTACCTCAGTCCATACCAAAAGGCCCCTGGAGCTACTGTGCCTCAACTTTCTCACCCTGGAACCATCCAGGGGCGGGGCGGGGGGGGGGCATCAAGAATGTCCTTGTAGTCACTGATCATTTCACTTGCTATGCTCAGGCATAACCTACTCACGACCAGCGGGCATCTACTGTGGCCAAGGTGATGTGGAAACAGTTCATCTGCCATTATGGCATCCCTGAAAGGGGAGAAATTTCAAAAGTAATCTCCTAGTCCAGCTTTGGAAACTGTTGGGGACTTCAAAGAGCAGACCCACACCCTGTCACCCTCAAGGGAATGGGACTACTGAGCAGTTCAACCAAACACTCATGGATATGCTGAGAACCCTGCATCCGGACCAAAAGGCAAACTGGAAGGACTATATTGAGCCCATGACTGCACCCAGCATGAGTCCAATGGGTTTTCCCCATTCTTCTTAATGTTTGGCCAGCACCTCAGGCTGAAGATAGACGTGGCCCTGGGTTTCCCCCACCGGGGAGATGAGGGAGTGGAGGAGTACATCTCCCGGCTAAGGGAATGCCTAGAGAGGCTGCACAGGCATCTGAAGCCACCAAACTTCACCCGAAACAGTACTATGACTGCCAGATGCGAGAAGCTCCGCTGACTCCTGGAGACAGGATGCTAGTAACCAGGGAGAAGAAAGGGAAACAGAAACTGGGAGACAGATGGGAACCAATTCCCTATATCATGATCAGAAGACAAGGGGACTTGCCTGTCTATACTATACAGCCAGAATCAGGAGGAGGGGAACAGGCGATACACTGTAACCAAATTACACCATGCATGTTTCTACCTATCGGTGGGGCCAATCAACCAGCAGACAGGAAGTTACATGATAAATGGAGGGAGCCAAGCCGGGAATTGAGGGAAACTTCCCATTGGAGGCAGGGGCAGGGAAGGAACTTCCTGGGGGCTCTGTAGATAGGCCAGGCTGCTATAGGGGAAAGAAAATCAGTAGGGGGATGACATACATAGGGGATGCCTGGGACATGGGGGATGGACAGTGCAAAGAAGGGAAGGCAGCGCTACATTGTATTGAATCACAAGACCCAGACCAGTTTGACTCAGACCCTCAGTACTCTGACCTGGAGGCAGAGGCGGATTTAGAGTTAGTGGGGCCCTGTGCGCAGCTTCATTTTCGGGGGGGCCCCCCTTGGGACCCAGCCAAGAAAAAGAACATTCTCCCTCTTCACCCTCCCATTTTTCATTCTTTTTTTTCATCCTCCTCCTATATTATAAGTAATAGGAAATAAATGAACATAAAGGAGGTACCTTGATTGTTTTTATAGTCTAACTTTTTTTTTCACAGACCACTTGAAAATTGCTGAGGGTCTCGGCAGACCACTTAATGATCTTTCCAAATGTTGTTTGTACCATTAGCTAACTATTGTAAAGTGCTTTGGATTAGAGCACTTTATAAAAAAAACTTAATAACCTTTCCTCGGTCCACCTGAATGGAGTTCTCAGACCATAGTCTGAGAACTAGGATGGATCTAGACTGTTCTCAGTGGTACCAGATGACAGAACAAGGAGTAATGGTCTCAAGTTGCAGTGGGGAGGTCTAGGTTGGATATTAGGAAAAACTTTTTCACTAGGAGGGTGGTGAAGCACTGGAATGTGTTACCTAGGGAGGTGGTGGAATCTCCATCCTTAGAGGTTTTTAAGGCCTGGCTTGACAAAGCCCTGGGGGATTGGTCCTGCTTTGAGCAGGGGGTTGGACTAGATGACCTCCTGAGGTCCCTTCCAACCCTGATATTCTATGATTCTATGAACTTCTGGTCTAGAAGAAAGCTTATATTTGCATTACGCTAACGTGAAAAATGTGTAAAAATAAAAAATATAGATGACTCATGAATGGAAAAATTAAAGTTAACTTCCTCTGAAGAAACTTATTCAATTTGTAAAAAAAGTTATTCAGATAGCTTTTTTCTACACTTTTTCTGTACAAAATCGACAATTAAGTCATCGTAAGTAATATTTTATAAAGAGGCACTTTCAATTGTCAATATTGCCGAACTTGTCAAATGTTCCTGACTCATTGTATTTCACAAATAATTTTTACTTGTTTCAATACAGAAAAAATGTTCACCAGAAGCATTTGTGACAGGTATTGTTAAAAATATTTTCAGAATGGTTTCTACATTTGGAAAGGTTGCCTGCAAACCGTCACGTACAAGTCTATACAAATCAACTGGTGATCTTGAAGCACAGACTTCATTAATTTTATCGAAAATTTGGAGATGTTTCACTTCATCTTCAAAAAGATTTGTGTCTATGTCCTCTCAGTAGAATTCACTTAATTTCTTACTGTAGTGGCTTTTAGCATTTTCGTCCATATTTCTGTAAAAAAACCATGCAAAATAAATCAACAGTTTTCTTTAGAGATTCACCTCTACTCTGCAATTGCACTATTATTGTGTCACAAATAACATTGACTGTTTCAACTATGATCTTCTCTTTCCCTTTTAAATTGATTTCATTGTCTCTAGTTTCATCGAAAAATAACTTCCTGCTTTTTTTACATTTCTCATCAGATATATCAGAGGAACCTATATTTTCTGTTAATGTTAGTGCCTCTGCTTCACTGAGCTATAGTCATTTTGAACTTCCATGACAAAACTTTTAACTGAGGCTAACAATTGTGCAGCATTCAATAAATCTGTATCAACCTTTTGCGGCGATTTTCTGATGGCATTAATTCTTTAAGGTAAATGGTTCTACAAAAACGTAAAAACAGCAATGGTCATGCTTTTCAAACTTTTCTGCTAAGGATTGTGCTTCAGTTTTCACATGTGGTTTTTCAGAATTTGATGTGGCTATGTCTAATAAGGTTTTCTTTATTTCATCATAACTCATTTTCAAAGCCAAAACAGCATCTGCATGAGCAGACCACCTGGTGTCACAAATTCTTTTGACTGTCAAATGTTTTTCATTTGCCTGCTCCGGATTGTAGCATATTCCACCGATGCATGGAAACCGAAAAAAAGACATACACGTTTTGAACTAAGTCAAAAAAATGTATAGTTCCCTCACAAGATTCGGCTGCAGTATTGCCGATTAAATTTAAGGAATGGCTGGAAAATGGTATGAATAAAGCAGAGGGCTTGCATTGTTCCGTCTTGTCTGTAGACCTGAATGTATTCCTGCCATATTTGCAGCATTATCAAAGCTCTGCCCAGGATAATTTTTGATGTCCAAACCTAATTTGCAATGATTTCCAAAACAGTTGTCTATAGACCTTCCAAAGTGTGGGATTTTAGCGGGACAAAACAAAGAAATCGCTCTACAACTTCACCATGCCTAGCGAGTGCTGTTCAGTTGAGCGTGAGTCCCTCCATCGGGGTATGCCAGGTACAGGTCTGCTGCCCTCAGTTAAGACTACATGGATAGAAACCCTTTATTATTTCTGCTCCAATAACAAGGAGACTGGGGATACAACACCAGCCACAAGTGATCATTTGGGCAAGCAGTCCCACCATGCTGAGCACCTAGGCGGCGTGGGTGTGTCCATGTGTCCAGATCAGCTTCTGAAGTCTTTTTCCACAGCTCACCACTAGATGTCAGGGGAGAGCTCATCCAGATTCTGCTTACACATACTAATGACAAATCATGGGCATGGTTGCAAAGTGCGGGGGAGGGTGCTTTTGTTTAATTGGATAATTGGTCAAGCAAACAGACTTTGATTGGCAAATGACGATTTCCCTTAGTTGCTGTTATGTTATTGCCAAGACAGCAAAAAAATGGAGAAGAAAAATTCTTTGCTAGACTACCTCAAAAAAACACATTTAGAACAGAGTTTGCAAAATAAGTTCGCAGAATGCAGAAACCCTGGACCACTTCGTGACTTGCAACGCTTATTAAATTCAGTTATTTATCAGGTTTGTCCTGCATTTTGGGGTTCTCTGTCATTGGGGGCCCTGTGCCACCACATGGTTTGTTTCACGGTAAATCTGCCACTGCCTGGAGGAGCCTGATCAGACCAGGGGGACCACAGAGGAGACCAACCAAACTGAGGAAAGTCTGAATGAACCTAATTGGATTGGAGAAGGGCAGACAGAGTGGGACCAGATTGGAGAGCTGCTCAGAGACAGTTCACCAGCTCCACGGCACTCAACAAGACAGTGCTGGAACAGTGGGCTGCCTGATGAAAGAGGAGCAGAGACCTGGGGTTTGGCCAGTGCTGCTGTGGGGCAACGTGCAGCAGAAAACTCTTGGAAACATTGAAGAAAGGGGGGTAGCATGTGATATTCAACCTTAGCAGTTTTTGACTAAGGAAAGGGTTGAGGTCGCCCTTTCAATAAGCTAGGGAAGGGTGTAGCCCAAGGTCCAGTGTGCTTCAACAGCAGCCCTGGGAACTACAAGTTGTGAGCTACAAACTGCGGCATGTTGGGAGAACTTCCTGGTTCCTGCCAGGATGTACCCGCTGCACCCACCCCCGGCAGGAGGTTTCAGCACTGACTGAGCTGGGAGCATGTAGCAGGCCAGCAGAGAGGAGGCTGTTGCACTGTAATTGGGGGAGGGATAGCTCAGTGGTTTGAGCTTTGACCTGCTAAACCCAGGGTTGTGAGTTCAATCCTTGAGGGGGCCACTTAGGGATCTGGGGCAAAATCAGTACTTGCTCCTGCTAGTGAAGGCAGGGGGCTGGACTCTATGACCTTTCAAGGTCCCTTCCAGTTCTAGGAGATAGGACATCTCCATTTATTTATTTAATCCTGTTCTGTTTTCTTTACAGAATAAAGCCTTGTTCCTGGGGGCTTGTCTGAGTGGGTCTGGTCTGAGGTGAACACATACAGACCTACTACTCAGAGCATACAAAGGGCCTCAGGCCCAGTTTCTCAAAGTTGTGTAAAAAGTCGCAAGGCAGGCTTCCCTATCTTGAACAACCTCATACTGGGCCAGTGAACTGGAGAGGGGGCTCTAATTGTTAAGTACATGTACAGCATTGAAACACTACATTAAAATACACTGCTGGTAACATACCTATCACTTTCTCGCTGACCCCTCACAAGCACACATGCCGGCGAATACCCCAAGCATGTTGAGTGTATCCAGGGGCAGGGGACTTTGTGCCTGGGAGAAAAGCAATGTGAAAGGGTCATGGGGCACTTATTGGGGGGAGCAATACTCTAAACTTTCCCAACTTTTTCCACAGATGAGGGTCATTGTGGCAGATATCTCACTCCTGAGGGAAAGCAGGGGAGCAAGGATGTGTCTACTACTTCTGCCCCAGTCCCTATGGTGCTCACCTGTATGCCACTTTGGTCCCTGCCCAAGTGATTGCAGAATGGTGCAGGAAAGTGTCCCTCAATGGGGGAAGGAACAAAGCAGCTCTGCCAAGGAACCTCCAGCAGAGGATTGGTGAGTACCTCAAGGAAAATTTCCTAGAGATCTCTCTAGAGGATTCCCATGAAATCTTGGTGTGCATCAACATCCTGTTCTGCCGTACTACTTGGCTGCACGGGGAAATGCCCAGCACACAAAAACAAAGCCACCCTTCTACATTTCTCTGCCCTCAACCCACCTCTGCACTTCACAAAGCAAAACCACTTACCAGGGGTCTCCTCTCCTGCTTCTTGCTCGCTGCCGAGAATGGCTAGACACCTCTGGAGTGGAGAACAGCTCCTGACTGCACGCAGCATTGGGCAAACCAAGCATGGGCTCCACATCTTCTTCTGCCTCCATCTCTTCATTGATGACTTCCTTCTCTGGGTTCGGTCTAGTTTCCGTCGATTCCAGCCCGGCCGAAGTATCCACAGTGCTCTTGGCAGTGGAGGTGGGGTCGCCACATAGCATAGCATCCAACTCCTTATAAAAATGGCAGGCCTGGGGCACAGCACCGAAGCAATGGTTTGCCTCCCTCACCTTCTGGTATGCATTCCTCAGCTTCTTCACCTTTGCTCTGCACTGCAGCATGTCCCGGGCATAGCCCTTTTCATGCAAGCTGCTTGAAATCTGGCTGTAGGTATCGAAATTCCTATGGCTGGAATGCAGCTGAGACTGGACAGCCTCCTAGCCCCAAATACTGAGCAGATCCAGTAGCTCTGCATTGGTCCAAGTGAGAGAACATTTGCTGCATGGAGCCACCATGGTCAAACAGGAAGGAGAATTTCAAAATTCCCGGGGCTTTAAAAGGGGAGGATGGAAGGTTGTTTACCTGGCAGCGGAGTTGGAACTGCTGACCAGAGTGCTCTGGAGGGGCATTGTGGGACACCATCGAGGTGGTTTTATTATGTTGTTGAAACTGAGGAATTCCACTGGCGAAAGTGGCTTAGCAGTGTGTACACCTCCACTGTTTTGTCACCAAAAGCTGCCTTTTGGCGAAAAAACTTGGCAGTGTAGACAACGCCATAAATCAACTGGGAACTGGTTTAAGATTCCTCTAAATTTGATTCTAAGCTGACGCTAAACGGAATAAACTGCTTTTAAACTGAAATAAAAGGATCTACATGGGGGTTTGCACCAGTTTAACTAAATAGGTTTAAAACTCTCTGCCCGGGGAACCCTGATCCCATCAGGTAAATCACTGCAGAGTGACCTCCACAACATACACTGCTGCTGACACAAGCAGAGAGACCAAAGGGAAGTGTTTGACAGGCCACATGGGCATACGGGGAAGGCAATTCTGTCTCGAAAACAGCACACCACATTAAGTGACATCCCCTCAAGCCCCTGCAGATCTATAGGGCAGAGACAGAAGGTATAAATTTCTAAACAGATAGCATCAGATGCACCATTAGGGCTTGAAAAATTAATGCAAATACATTTGCAATGCACCAAACCAAACCTTTTTTCATGAAATTGCAGAGACACAGGGAATGGAGACCAGTTAAAGGGACAATATCTAGGACATCTGAACTATATCCTCCCTTGTTAACTACACTCTCTTGGCAGCTGGAAAAATAAACTTTCTTTCCTTACCAGCACTGGTTCTTTGCCATTCTCACCTCTGTCCCAAAGGGAGTGTGTAGGGTTACCAGATAGCAACTGTGAAAAAAACAGGACAGGGGGTGGGAGGGTAATAGGCGCCTATATAAGAAAAAGTCTCAAAAAACGGGACTGTCCCTTTAAAAATGGGACATCTGGTCACTCTAGGAGTGTGTTACTGGGACAGTAATCAACAGCCAGCCCTGAGAACAGCTAAAGAACTCGTGCTCCCTCTGCTGGCAGCGCAACACAAGACACCTTAGGTCCTACATAAACCTGGGGATCTTTGAATTTCATATGGGTATGAGGATGGATCTAAACACAAAACTGAGATCCGGATGAATTATTGTGGTTTTAAAGTAGGTCAGAAACTCCGTGGAAACAGAATGGCAGGCGTGTCCCTTTAAGAAGGCATCTTTGTGCACAACACAACCATGCATTTCACACATTTCTGCTTGCTAAGTATATCAAATGGCTGTTTGGGTGGTTCACACACAACACAGTGCACTCCTTCATGGCAGAGCCTTTTCATGTCAATATCTGAAGGTGCTTGGTAATTATTTGGTGCATAAGAAGGGCTGGGACAACAGAGCTCAGCCATAAAGGTGCTGCAATGGAAAGATGTAACTGTTTGCATTCTGCCAGGAGCCCTGTGTATACACAGCTGTGCCATGCCAGCTGTGCACAGTGGTGAGTGACTCTGTCCGCCCCCCATCCTTCATTTATTCCACCCCCACATAGCTTTCACATGCACCCCACCCTCCCTGGGGTTCTGCACTCACTCAGTGGGGAGGATATTTAGGGAATGCCCACAGGCACCATCCCAGCTTAGCTGTCACACTACCCCACTCTGGTGGAGCTCAGAATTAAAGTGCATGGTCCCTTGCATGGCAGACCCATGCAGCACTCTGAGCCTGATTCGGAGGCAGTGATGTCCTCTCAGTCAGCCACCACTGATGTGAAATCCAGGGCCCTGCTCCACTAGAGAGGACACATCTGGCACCATTCAGTGACTGATCCTGGTGGCAGCAGCTGTTTGGGGGCGGGAGGGGCAGACACTGCCCAGTATGCCTTGGGCAGCAAATGGCCTAGAGCCAGCACTGCTCCCCCATGAGTGGGGGGGCTGGATCCCATTAGGGTGACCAGATGTCCCGATTTTATAGGGACAGTACCGATTTTGGGGTCTTTTTCTTATATAGGCTCCTATTACCCCCTACCCCGATCCCGATTTTTCACATTTGCTGTCTGGTCACCCTAGATCCCATGGCCAGTGGACTCTCTGCCTCTTGCAGCCATGGGCTGAGGGCATGGCAGCCACACATCAGCTGTGCTGGAGCTCCAATAGGGCCACCACGCAGCACAGTACTGTCAGTCAGAATATTTCAAGAATGGCTCATTTGACCAAACAGAGACTGAAAAGCCTGGGAGGGAGGTTTCAAGCCCTGGTGTAAAATGGGCTAAGAAACCTCTTCCCTTCAAATGTGGAAAGGGCCCATTAATACTGCATGAGGCTGAGAGCAGGTGGGGACAGAGCCAGTCACAGAGACCAGGGAGAAAGAGATGGGGTGGGGTGGGTGGAGGAAGAGGAAAGAGACGGCTGGTGCTAGAGGAAGGATCGAGGGGGCGGAATGGCAGATGCTGGGGGAGGGCATGAGAGATGAGGAGGGTATACGAGAATGAGGGCAAAAGTCAGGGTGTGTGGGGCAAGCATTGATGAACTTGAGTTGTTCACACCAGCCGCATGGCACCAGCTGCTGGAGTGCCCCACCCAGGAATTTCAAACACTCAGCTGGTGTGAGCTGCTGCACTGGTGCCAAGAGAATGGGTCCCTTCTGACCTTAAAGTCTAGTGGAGGCTCTTACCTGTTGACTCCAGTGAAGCAGCACTGTTTTACACAGCTGAGGAGCGGTGTCAGGACCAGGGCAGGGCAGGCAGGGCCAGAGGTTACAGCTCTAGGCAGTTGAGCCTGAGAGGTCGAGGCAGAGTAACTAGCCAAGCACCAGAACCAAGGGCCAAGCTGGCATCAATAGCCAGGAACTGGGGGAGGGGGGGCAGGATGAGGAGGCAGGAGCCGGGAGTGAGGTGAAGGAGCAGAAAGTAGATATAAGATGAGGAAGCAAGAACGACGGGGCATCTACCTCAGCAGCAGGTCAAGGATCTGCCTTGTTGCACAGAAAATTCCTGGTACTCCCTCAAGGTGTCAGTAGTAGGTGTGGGCCAATTAGAGGTCACGGGAGGAGCTGACAGTCATCCCTACCCTGGGCAGCACTTTCTGTAGTGACTGGTTTTCCAAGATGTATGATGCATTGACCATGGCTCTACTTTGGTTGTCTGGTGGTAGCATGGAAGTGCCACCCCCAGAGCCCTGCCGACCCAGACTACAGTATCACAAATCCTCCCATCACACCCCACTTCTTGGGTCTTTGCAGGGCCAGGCTTGTCCGGGTGAAATTTGTGAAAGTCTTTGACTAGTTCCTGGTGTGACAGGTTCCCTCTGGGGTGCCACCTGGACCTGGGGTACCACTGAGCCCTCCCTGACCCACCAGCCTGGGCTCTGCTGGGACCAGCCCTATCCCAGGCTCCAGCCTGCACTTTACCAGCACATATACAGGTAGGGACACACCCCGCTGCAGTTACATAGAGATGCTGTGTTCAGCTTTGCATAGTGAGACACAGCTAGGGCACCTCCAAGTTCCTAAGGCATGTACCTCCTCTCTGGAGTGTAAATCCAAAATTATACCATCTTGCCCTGCTGGATATTGAGGCCCACTCCAGTCTTCAAATGCAGATTTAACTGCAAGCAATTCCTCGTCAAGGATCTCATAGCTTTGTTCTGCATGGGTGAGCTTCTGCTAGTGGAAAACACAGGTGAGCAGGAGGTGTGGGGCCCATGCCTCTGAGACAGCATGGCTTGGATGGCCACATTAGATGCATCAGCTTCCACAACAAATGCCCTCATTGGATCAGGATGCGCCAGAATAGACATAGTGGTGAATTCTGAGCTGTTCAAAGCTTTGCTGAGTCTTGGGCAACCAAACAAATTTGTTGGCCTGAAGAGTAGGGTTGTAATGGGGGCTTATAGTGGTCCCTCGCTCTCCCACTCAGAGGGAGGCCACTTGTTCCAGTTGCCTTCAGGCTTCTCTGGCCAAGGCATGAAGCTGCAGAACAGTCTAGGGCCCTTGTCTCCACCCGAGATGGAGCAAGGCCCCCCAGGTCCTCTCGTTCCCAGCCCCACAATAGGGCTGGGCACCAGACAGTCACGGCCAGGCTTTAGGCTGGGCTTGGGGAGGCTCAAGCTGCCAACAATTAAACACTCTTAAGTCTGGCTTTAGCCTGGGTGGGGCTCAGGCAGCCAGCAAAGCGACAGTCTATAAGGGAGCTGATACGGGAGGCTCCTTCTTCAGAGCAGGAGCTTCCCTGCACAGCGTAGGGAGTCGGCCACCCTGGGGTGGGGTGGCTGGGGGACGTGGGCCCACCCTATTCCACCGAGTCCCAGCCCAGGGCCCTGGCAGGGGCAGGATTGGCTGTCCCTGCGTCGGTGGGGAACCAGCCACAACACGCCGACTGAGCCACACCCAGCTCCACAAACCAGCTGCTCCGTGGCTGCCCCTGGGCCACTTCCTGCCTCCCTGGGGTTTGGTACCTCTCGCTTCCAGGGCTCCTCAGGCTCCTCGGGGTACACTGCGGCCAGTAGTCCGGGCCATTCCTCATTGGAGTCTCCCACTTCTGTGGCTATGGACAGCCGGGTGTAGGTTCCCCTCCTGGGCACAGCCGTACGGCAGGAGCATCCTTCTCCTCCGGGGATTCCGCCCCCACTGGGGTGCAGGGCCTGCCTCTTATACTTCCAGCCCCACCCCGGCACTTCCAGCAAGGGGGCATGGCAGGCTACGCTTTGCCCACCAAGGGTTGTGTAGTGGTCCTTCGTTCTCCTGCTCAGAGGGAGGCCACTTGGCCTCACTACAGGGCTATTCATTTAAAAAACCCTGGAATGAAGAGGCTACAGAAACTGGCAACGCCTAGGAAGCATTGCACTTCTCAGAGCACTCCACGGTGCCTCCCAGTTGTGAATGGCTTCCACCTTATTTGGATCCATCTTAACTCCTTCTGGGGAAAAGGTATACCCCAAAACACTCCACGGAGGCTTGGTCAAAGGTACATATTTCCAATATTTCATATAGACCATGCTGACACAACTCTCCAGGATGGTCCTGATGTGGTGTTTGTGCTGTTCAGGGTTCTCTGAAAAGACAAATATTTAGATGATAATATATTGATCCAGAAATGTCCCTAAATGCTTCATTGACAAAGTATTGGAAGGTCATAGGGGTGTTGGTCAGTCCAAATGGCATTATCAGCTATTTAAAGTGTCCAGAATGTGTTCGGAAAGCAGTCTTCCATTCCTACCTCACCCAGATGCATATCAGATTGTAAGCCTGGTGAATATCCAGGCAGATCTCATGTGATCCAACAGTTCTGGGATTAAGGGCAGGAGGTACTGGTTCTGGATTGTCACTAGGTTCAGTTTCCAGTACTCTACACAGAGGTGCAGACTCCCATCTTTTTTCTTTACCAAAAGGACTGGGGCCCCTGTGGGAGACGTTGAGTGGCAAATAAACATTTTGGCCAGGTTTTATGGAATATACATGTGGAGGGCCACCAGTTCTGGTTTGGACATCACATAATATGGCCATAGGGAACCTTCACCTCAATCTGTAGGTCAATAGGACAGTCACAGTCTCAGTGCAGAGGCAAAATATCTGCATTTTTTCTTTTCTTTTTTGAAGATATCTGCATATTCCTGGTATTTATCAGGACTGTGGGGGTCAGACTAGGAGAAGCTCACTCCAGCCAGTCACTGCAAGCCCCAGCACATGTGGGGGTGGACTCACCACTGGAAATGGGCACCTGCTTCCAGGGACTTTCTGCTGTTTTCACGGAGGCCAATGTTGCCCAGAGGGGAAGCTGATCTGTGTCACCAGCAAACCTGGGAGAAATAAGGGAAACATCACACTGAACTGCAGCACTTCTTGGTTTTCCTGCATTACCGCTTCAAGGGGCACCATCTCCTGGGCCACCAGCTCCAAGGACAAAAGGGTCCCTGTGACACTGGCAGGCCAGGTGCCACCCCATGGCAAGTCCCCTGGGCCTCACTGAACATGCATAGCTGGAAGCCAGTCTGGTTCGCCTGTGTGTTAGTATTGTTAAAATAGAGATTAGAGTTATAAGACTGTGTTTTGTGTTTAGACTTTATGAATTGCTTGTAGGACGCTGCATGTATTAATCTTACTTACAAGGGCTGTAGCCCACATTATTAGGTAACATTTAAGTGTTTTGTCTGTAACTATAAAAGTGTTTGCTAAGACTGTAACTCCCCGCCCCATTCAGGGGAATAGCATTACCAAGTGTGAAATACAAGAGCTGTCATCTCCTCCCCAACAAAAGAAGGCCCATAGACACCAGACAAGCCATTGTGGAACATCAGTGGACAAAAGACTTTGTTGATTGCTTCCTCCCCCAAAAAGGGGACGTGCACAAGCTCTTGTCCCATCACAGTTTGAACACTGGGAGGAAGGGAATAAAAATCTCTGTTAATAAGAAATTGTATCCTATTCTGCTTGAACTCGGGGGGGGGGGGGGGGATTTCTAAGCATAAGCAAGGGGTCCCCAGCTGATTAGCTTGGGTTAGCCCTAAAGGACATATAAAGCTTGTATATTATAGCCTGTACTATCTTTTGGAACCTATCTTGTGTGTGCATGTTTACCTGCTTTAACCTTGTAAATAACTTGCAGTTCTTTTTCCAGGTTAATAAACCTTTCATTAGTTTATTATAGGATTTGCTACAAGTGTTGTATTTGGTGAAAGAGCTAGGGTGCACTTGACCTGGGGTAAGTGACTGGGTCTTTGGGACAGGGAGTAACCTGATTATTGATGTGATTTTTGGTGTAAGGGACCATCTATCACCAAGACAGGCTTGTCTGGGTGGCAAGATAGCCCAGAGTACCCAAGGGGACTGTCTGTAACTCCATGGTAAAGCTGATATAGTGCTTGGGGAGTTCACACTTGTTACTTGGTTGGTGAGATCTAATTACAAAACACAACCAGTTTGGGGTTTATGCCCTGCTTCTTCACAGTCTGCCAGTCAGATTGACAAGGTCTGCCGACCTTGAGCTGTCTCAGAATTTGTGAAGTTGTTGGCAGCCCCCTAATCAATAAGTGCCCACTGCAGTGGCAGCTGTCAAATTTCACTGGGGATGTAGAGCTGAATTGGAACCAGAAGATGCGGCAAGAGCCTTGGGGGCCTGGACAGGTCCCTGTCAAGTCTTGGGAGGTCAGCTCCAGGTGTAATCTCATGGTTGAACCAGGCCAGCCCTCCCTACAAGGCCCAGGCTTGCTCATTTCCCGAGCCTTTCCTGGCCAGGGTCTGTGATGGGCACGAAGTGAGTGCGTGCTCTAACTCTCCACAGCAGAAGCACAGGTTATTGCGCTCATGTTGCTCCTTCTCCTCGGTGGTCAAATATTGGCCAGTCACATCAACCTGCCTGGATCCAGGGGCTGAGCTCAAGGGTGTTAGTGCAAGATGTGGGCGAGGCGGCCGTGTAACACCCCTTTATTCCTCCCTCCGCTTGTCAATGAGGTTGGCTAGATCAGTGAAGGTGTCCAGGCCTGTGTGGGCTTCCACAGAAGCCATCTCATCTCTGCCCTCTTCTCAGTGCCACCCCCCATTCCCTCAGAACTCATACAACTGGGCCCCTTTGTTCCACTCGGTGTCAGCCACAAGCTGCTGGATGTGCATGGCAGATGAGATGGCTGACTCCTACTTGCCAGAGCAGCATCAGCCGATTGCATGGGAGGCAGGCCATGAGGAAAAGGCTTGGAGGAAGCTGTTCCCATCGGTTAGTGCCAGGCAGTTCTGTGTAAGCAGGAGGCCCCATCCCACGCCTTACTGGTCAGAGAATGAATTACCAATCCCTCTTTGGCCTGATCAGTGGGACAGGTTTCGGGGTGGAACAGAAACAATACACGGCACTGGGTAAGAAAACCCCTCCATTGAATCGCTCTGATAGAGCAAGAGAATGCCTGCTCCCTACATGTCCCCACTGGCTGCTGGCCACAGGGGTCAAGGGGGCCTGTGAAACACTGTCAGGGACGGGTGTGGGTGTGGGTGGTCAAATCCAGAGGCTAGATGCAGTAGGGCCTGAGGAGAAGACGCTTAAGGAAATCGAGGCTCAGGTGATCTTCAGTGGGATTCTGCCTGTTCCTAGAGAATGGCGACAAAGGTGTGACAAGATTATGGCGGTCAACAGATGGCTAAGACAGTGGTGCTATAAGGAGGGCTTTGGGATGTATGGCCACTGGGAAGCATTCATGGACACAGGACTGTTCTCTTAGGATGGACTTCACCTGAGTAAGGAGGGAAATAGACTTCTAGGATGGAGGCTGGCACAACTGATTAAGAGAGCTTTAGACTAGGAATTTGGGGGAGATGGTTGGGAGATTTCCAGGTAATCTCCACGCCGGAATTTAACATTGAGAGGGAAGAAAACAAAGCAAGAAAGGATACAGTCGTGTGTAGGAGAATGGACATAAGGAAGAAGGGTAGTGTGGATATTGATCTAAAAGGTGATACTGGTGGTAGAATGTCTGTGCCCAATTGGGTAAATGTCAGTGAAGCCAAACGGCAAAAATTAAGATGTTGGTACACTAGTGCAAGGAGCCTAGGAAACAAAATGGAGGAACTAGAGCTACTGGTGCAGGAAGTGAAACCGGATATTATAGGGATAACAGAAACATGGTGGAATAGTAGTCATGACTGGAGTACAGGTATTGAAGGCTATGTGCTGTTTAGGAAAGACAGAAATAAAGGCAAAGGTGGTGGAGTAGCATTGTATATCGCTGATGAGGTAAACTGTAAAGAAATAAGAAGTGATGGAATGGATAAGACAGAGTCTGTCTGGGCAAAAATCACATTGGGAAAGAAAGCTACTAGAGCCTCCCCTGAGATAGTGCTTGGGGTGTGCTACAGACTGCCAGGATCTAATTTGGACATGGCTAGAGACCTCTTTAATGTTTTTAATGAAGTGAACACTAATGGGAATTGTGTGATCATGGGAGACTTTAACTTCCCAGATATAGACTGGAGAACAAGTGCAAGTAATAATAATAGGGCTCAGATTTTTCTGGATGCGCTAGCTGATGGATTCCTTCACCAAGTAGTTGAAGAACCAACAAGAGGGGATGCCATTTTAGATTTGGTTTTGGTGAGCAGAGAGGACCTCATAGAAGACATGGTTGTGGGGGACAACCTTGGTTCGAGTGATCATGAGCTAATTCAGTTCAAACTAGATGGAAGGATAAACAAAAATAGATCTGAGACTAGGGTTTTTGATTTCAAAAGAGCTAACTTTAAAGAATTAAGGAAATTAGTTAGGGAAGTGGATTGGACTGAAGAACTTGTGGATCTAAAGGTGGAGGAGGCCTGGAATTACTTCAAGTCAAAGTTGCAGAAACTATCAGAAGCCTGCATCCCGAGAAAGGGGAAAAAATTCATAGGCAGGAGTTGAAGACCAAGCTGGATGAGCAAGCATCTCAGAGAGGTGATTAAGAAAAAGCAGAAAGCCTACAAGGAGTGGAAGATGGGAGGGATTAGCAAGGAAAGCTACCTTATTGAGGTGAGAACATGTAGGGATAAAGTGAGAAAGGCCAAAAGCCATGTAGAGTTGGACCTTGCAAAGGGAATTAAAACCAATAGTAAAAAGGTTCTATAGCCATATAAATAAGAAGAAAACAAAGAAAGAAGAAGTGGGACCGCTAAACACTGAGGATGGAGTGGAGGTTAAGGATAATCTAGGCATGGCCCAATATCTAAACAAATACTTTGCCTCAGTCTTTAATGAGCATTATGCTAGGGTGACAAATGGGAATGAGGATATGGAGGTAGATATTACCACATCCGAGGTAGAAGCCAAACTCAAACAGCTTAATGGGACGAAATCGAGGGGCCCAGATAATCTTCATCTAAGAATATTGAAGGAACTGGCACATGAAATTGCAAGCCCATTAGCAAGAATTTTTAATGAATCAGTAAACTCAGGGGTTGTACCGTACGACTGGAGAATTGCTAACATAGTTCCTATTTTTAAGAAAGGGAAAAAAAGTGATCCGAGTAACTAGAGGCCTGTTAGTTTAACTTCTGTAGTATGCAAGGTCCTGGAAAAAATTTTGAAGGAGAAAGTAGTTAAGGACATTGAGGTCAATGGTAACTGGGACAAAATACAACATGGTTTTACAAAAGGTAGATCATGCCAAACCAACCTGATCTCCTTCTTTGAGAATGTAACAGGTTTTTTAGACAAAGGAAATGCAGTGGATCTAATTTACCTCAATTTCAGTAAGGCATTTGATATGGTTCCACATGCGGAATTATTAGTTAAATTGGAAAAGATGGGGATCAATATGAAAATTGAAAGGTGGATAAGGAACTGGTTAAAGGGGAGACTACAACAGGTCATACTAAAAGGTGAACTGTCAGGCTGGAGGGAGGTTACTAGTGGAGTTCCTCAGGGATCGGTTTTGGAACCAATCTTATTTAATCTTTTTATTACTGACCTTGGAACAAAAAGTGGGAATGTGCTAATAAAGTTTGCGGATGACACAAAGCTGGGAGGTATTGCTAACACAGAGAAGGACAAGGATATCATACAGGAAGATCTGGATGACCTTGTAAACTGGAGTAATAGTAATAGGATGAAATTTAATAGTGAAAAATGCAAGGTCATGCATTTGGGGATTAATAACAAGAATTTTGGTTATAAATTGGGGACACATCAGTTGGAAGTAACAGTGGAGGAGAAGGACCTTGGAGTATTGGTTGATCACAGGATGACTATGAGCTGCCAATGTGATATGGCCGTTAAAAAAGCTAATTCAGTCTTGGGATGCATCAGGTGAGGTATTTCCAGTAAAGATCAGGAGGTGTTAGTACCGTTATAAAAGGCACTGGTGAAACCTCTTCTGGAATACTGTGTGCAGTTCTAACCATTAGAGGAGTGAAGTTCTGGAACAGCCTTTCAAGGGGAGCAGTGGGGGCAAAAGACATATCCGGTTTCAAGACTAAGCTTGATAAGTTTATGGAGGGGATGGTATGATGGGATAGCCTAATTTTGGCAATTAATTGATCTTTGATTATTAGCAGGTAATTAGGCCCAATGGTCTGTGATAGGATGTTAGATGGGATGGGATCTGAGTTGCTACAAAGAATTCTTTCCTGGGTGTCTGGCTGGTGAGTCTTGCCTGCATGCTCAGGGTTTAACTGACTGCCATATTTGGGATTGTGAAGAAATTTTCCTCCAGGGCAGATTGGCAGAGGCCCTGGAGGTTTTTCGCCTTCCTCTGCAGCATGGGGCATGGGTCACTTGCTGGAGGATTCTCTGCACCTTGAGGTCTTTAAACCACGATTTGAGGACTTCAATAACTCAGACATAGGTTAGGGGTTTTGTTACAGGAGTGGGTGGGTGAGATTCTGTGGCCTGCGTTGTGCAGGAGGTCAGACTAGATGATCATAATGGTCCCTTCTGACCTTAAGTCTATGAGTTAAGCCAGTTGGTAGCTAGGGTCTACAGCCAAGGGTCAAGCCAGGGTCAATAGCCAGGAACTGGAGCCCAGGGTTCAGTCAGAATCACTAACCAGGAACCCGAGGGCAGGGCAAGGAGGCAGGTGTGATGGGTTGGGTCACAGAACCCCCCTTGGGAGCTGCCACCTGATGTGCCCAGACTACTTCTACCCCTGCTTTCCCTGCCAGCTCAGGACTCCAGCACCCTGTCTTGCTGAGCCAGACACTCCCGTCTGCTCCAACAAAGACCCAGGGTCTGAATTACTTGCCCCAAAGCTGCAGGTTTACCTGAAAGCACCTAACAGAAGTGTTCCTGTCTTTAACACTGAGATGCCCAACTCCCAATGGGGTCTAAACCCAAATAAATCCGTTTTACCCTGTATAAAGCTTATGGGTAAACTCATAAATTGTTCGCCCTCTATAACACTGATAGAGAGATATACACAGTTGTCTGCTCCCCCAGGTATGAATACATACTCTGAGTTAATAAGTAAAAGTGATTTTATTAAATACAGAAAGTAGGATTTAAGTGGTTCCAAGTAGTAACAGACAGAACAAAGTAAGTCACCAAGCAAAATAAAATAAAATGCACAAATCTATGTCTAAATACAGATAAGATCCTCACCAGTTCCAGAATGCTCCCTTTTACAGACTAATCTCCTTTTAGCCTGGATCCAGCAATCACTCACACCCCTTGCACACTGTCCTTTGTTCCAGTTTCTTTCAAGTGTCCTGGGGGGTGGAGACTCTCTCTCTTTGGCCAGCTGAAATGGAGGGGTCTCCCCACGGTTTAAACAGACTTTCTCTTGTGGGTGGAGACCCCCTTCTCACTCCTATGCAAAGTCCAGCTCCAAGATGGAGTATAGGAGTCACCTGGGCAAGTCACATGTCCATGCATGACTCACAGTTTTTACAGGTAGCATCCATTGTTTACATGCTGCCTTGAACATCCTCAAGTAGACTTCCTATGTGGATTCCAAGATCCATTGTCCTTTAAGTGTTTCTTGATTAGGTACTTAATTTCAACATTCCTTTCTCCAGGAACTGACCAAATGCTCTACTAAGGTTATTTAGAAATCACGCCAGTACACAGCCAATTTTTATAACATTCATAACTTCGAATACAAAAATGATACATGCATACAAATAGGATTAATACATTCAGTAGCTCATAACCTTTACGGACATAGGTTACATGGCATATGTAGCATAAAACACGTTCTAAGCATATTTCCATAAAGCCTTATGGGAGGTACTGTCACAGCAGGAACCCGGAACGAGGAAGCAGGAACAAGGCAGGATCTGCCTTGTTGCACAATTTCTTGATACTCCCTCCAGGTTTAAATAATAGGCCTGGGCCAACCAGAGGTCATGGTAGGAGCTGACAGTCATCCCTACTATACCATTTCTGCAGTGACTGGTCTTCCCAGATGCATGATGTGTTGACTATAGCTCTGCCACGGTTGCCTGGTGGTGCGGTGGACGTGTTGCCTGCCACGAGCCCTACAGACTGGGATCAAGTCCCATGTAGGCTGCCAACTATCTACTTGCACAAAGCCGAACACCCTTACCCTGCCCCTCCTCCAAAACCCTGTCCTGCCCCTTTTCTGAAGCCCCACCCCCAGCTCACTCCATCACACCTCTCTCTATCGCTTGCTCTCCCCTGCCTCAATCACTCACTCATTTTCATCTGGCTGGGGCAGAGGGGTGTTTTAAATGGGCCCATTTTCTATTAACTTTTCTGTGACATTTTTAATAGAAATTTGCACAGAAATTATTTTCAAAAACATAAGAACATAAGAACAGTCATACTGGGTCAGACCAAAGGTCCATCTAGCTGACAGTGGCCAATGCCAGGTTCCCCAGAGGGAATGAACAAAATAGGTATTCATCAAGTGATCCATCCTCTGTTGCCCATTGCCAGCTTCTGGCAAATAGAGGCTAGGGACACAATCCCTGCCCATTCTGGCTAATAGCCATTGATTGACCTATCCTCCATGAACTTATCTAGTTCTTTTTTGAACCCTGTTATAGTCTTGGACTTCAGAACATCCTCTGGCAAGGAGTTCCAAAGGTTGACTTCCTTTTGGTTGTTTTAAACCTGCTGCCTATTAATTTCATTTGGTGACCCCTAGTTCTTGTGTTATGTGAAGCAGTAAATAACACTTCCTTATTTCCTTTCTCCACACCAGTCATGATTTTATAGACATCAATCATATACCCCCGTTAGTCGTCTCTTTTCAAGGCTCAAAAGTCCCAGTCTTCCTCATACAGAAGCTGTTTCATATCCCTAATAATTTTTGTTGCTCTTTTCTGAACCTTTTCCAATTCCAACATATCTTTTTTGAGATGGGGCGACCACATCTGCACACAGAACTCAAGATTTGGACATACCATGGATTTATATAGAGGCAATATAATATTTTCTGTCTTATTAGCTATCCCTAAACAACATCAACATTTTTTGCTTTTTCCAAAAGCTAGTTTTTCAGTGAACTAAAAATGTCAATATTGATTTGGAAAACAATTCTGATACACATTTTGATTAAAAGTATCCGTTAATATACAAAAAAAAAATAGAAAAAAGTAAAAAAATTCAATAACATACATAATTTTTTGCAAAAGAGGCCACTTTTCAATTAAAAAAAAAGCCACAACCATCTAGTGTGAAAAATTTTGATTCACTCCTATAGGCAATGATTTTTAAAATCGGCAGGGTTAAAACAAGAGACACCTCAAAGTTTGAACAACTTAAGAGAATAAGAATGTCTTGTTCCTTGTGATGGTTGGCCCTTATTGGGAGTGGTCAGGTGGTCAGTCCCCTCTTAGTGTGGAGGGGGTTGGAAGGGGAGCCCAGGCCCTGCCACTCCTCCAGGCTCCAGCCAGGGCCCTGTGAGCGTTACTGAAGGACTGGCTCTCAGGAGCATCTTAAGGCTGTTCTCCCTAGGCCACTTAGAATAATAAACTCATAGAATATCAGGGTTGGAAGGGACCTCAGGAGGTCATCTAGTCCAACCCCCTGCTTAAAGCAGGACCAATCCCCAACTAAATCATCCCAGCCAGGGCTTTGTCAAGCTGGGCCTTAAAAACCTCTCAGGATGGAGATTCCACCCCCACCCCCATAGGTAACCCATTCCAGTGCTTCACCACCCTCCTAGTGAAAAGGTTTTTCCTAATATCCAACCTAAACCTCTCCCACTGCAACTTGAGACCATTACTCCTTGTTCTGTCATCTGCTACCACTGAGAACAGTCCAGATCCATCCTCTTTGGAACCCCCTTTCAGGTAGTTGAAAGCAACTATCAAATCCCCCCTCACTCTTCTCTTCTGCAGACTAAATAACCCCAGTTCCCTCAGCTTCTCCTCCTAAGTCATGTGCCCCAGCCCCTAATCATTTTGGTTGCCCTCCACTGGACTCTCTTCAATTTGTCCACATCCTTTCTGCAGTGTGGGGCCCAAAACTGGATGCAATATTCCAGGTGTAGCCTCACCAGTGCCAAATAGAGGGGAATAATCACTTCCCTCGATCTGCTGGCAATGCTCCTATTATTGCAGCCCAATATGCCATTAGCCTTCTTGGCAACAAGGTCACACTGCTGACTCATATCCAGCTTCTCATCCACTATAATCCCCAGATCCTTTTCTGCCGAACTGTCACTAGGTTGCCTCCCCCATTCAGTAAGGGGCCCATACTTTCCCTGACGTTCTTCTTGTTGCTAACGTACCTGTAGAAACCCTTTTTGTTACCCTTCAAATCCCTGGCTAGCTGCAACTCCAATTGTGCTTTGGCCTTCCTGATTACACCCCTGCATGCTCAAGCAACATTTTTATACTCCTTCCTAGTCATCTGTTCAAGTTTCCACTTCTTGTAAGCTTCCTTTTTGAGTTTAAGCTCACCAAAGATTTCTCGGTTAAGCCTAGCTGGTTGTCTGCCATATTTGCTATTCTTTCTGCACATCGGGATAGTTTGTTCCTGCGTCCTCAATAAGGCTTCTTTAAAATACAGCCAGCTCTCCTGGACTTCTTTCCCTCTCAGATTAGCCTCTCATGGGATCCTGCCCATCAGTTCCCTGAGGGAGTCAAAGTCTGCTTTTCTGAAGTCCAGGGTCCATATTCTGTTGCTCTCCTTTCTTCCTTTTGGCAGGATCCTGAACTTGACCATCTCATGGTCACTGCTACGTCCCCTACCAATTCTTCCCTGTTTGTGAGCACCAGGTCAAGAGGAGCACAGCCTCTACTTGGTTCCTTCAGCACTTGCACCAGGAAGTTGTCCCCAATACCCTCCAAAAACTTCCTGGATTGTCTGTGCACTGCTGTATTGCTCTCCCGGCAGATGTCAGGGTGATTGAAGTCCCCCATGAGAACCAGGGCCTGTGATCTGGAAACTTCTATTAGTTGTCCAAAGAAAGCTTTGTCTACCTCATCCTCCTGGTCTGGTGGTCTATAGCAGACACCTGCCACAACATGACTCTTGTTGCTCTCGCCTCTAAATTTAACCCAAAGACTCCCAACAGGCTTTTCTCCAGTTTCATACTGGAGCTCTGAGCAATCATACTGCTCCCTTACATACAGTGCAACTCCTCCACCTTTTCTCCCCTGCCTGTCCTTCCTGAACAGTTTATATCCATCCATGGCAGTGCTCCAGTCATGTGAGTTACCGCACCAAGTCTCTGTTATTCCAACCACATCATAGTTCCTTGACTGTGCCAGGACTTCCAATTCTTCCTGCTTGTTTCCCAGGCTTCTTGCATTCATGTTCAGGCACCTAAGATAACTAGCTGATTGCCCTACTTTCTCAGTATGAATCAGGAGGACTCCCCTGTTGCACCCTCCTCCTTGTGTTTCCTCCCGGTATCCCACTACCCCACTTACCTCATGGCTTAGGTCTCCATCCCCGGCGAACCTAGTTTAAAGCCCTCCTCACTAGGTTAGCAAACCTGCCTGTGAAGATGCTCTTCCCTCTCTTCATTAGGTGGATCCCATCTCTTCCTAGCGATCCTTCTTCCTGGAACAACATTCCATGGTCGAAGAATGCAAAGCCCTCTCTCCAACACCACCTGTGTAACCACACATTTACTTCCACAATTCGATGGTCCCTATCTGGGCCTTTTCCTTCAATCGGGAGGATGGACGAGAACATGACTTGCACCTCACACTCCTTTATCCTTCTTCCCAGAGCTACATAGTCTGCAGTGACCCACTCAAGATCATTCTTGGCAGTATCATTGGTGCCCACGTGGAGACGTAGGAAGGGGTAGCAGTCCGAGGGCTTGATCAGTCTCGGCAGACACTCCATCAAATCCTGGATTCTAGCTCCAGGCAAGCAGCACACTTCATAAGTTTCCTAGTCTGGACGGCAGATGGATGACTCCATCCCCCTTGGGAGGGAGTCGCCAAACACCACCACCACCTGTCTCCTCCTGTGGTCGTGGAACCCCCATCCCTAGGACAGTGCATCCCATGCGTCCCTTGATGGGATCTCCTTCTGATCCCTTCCCTCAGATGACTCTTCCAAACCATTCTCCGCCATAGTACCTGTGCAGAGAGCCTGAAAATGGTTTCTTACCTCTATCTGCATTGGGGTACATGGGTTTGCCTCTTTCTTCTTCTGGAGGTCACATGCTGTCAATTTTCTTCCCCGTTCTGCACTGCCCTCCCTGATTCTTCAGCATGCTGTGCCTGCAGTACCAAACGCTGAATTCTATCCAGAAAGTCTTCATTTTCTCTGATGCAACACAGGGTTGATACTTGGGTCTCTAATGCTTTAACCTTCTCTTCCAATATGGAGACCAGTTTGCACTACGTACAGACGAAGTCGCTTCGATCCTCTGGGAGAAAGACAAACATGGCACATCCTGTGCAGGTCACAACAGCTGATCGCTTACTATCCATATTGTCGTCCTCCTTCTAAGACCCATTTCAGATGTTGTATTTACTACTCACAGAAGCCTGAAAGGCAAAAACTCTGTAGGAACGCCCCTCAGGCAAACGCCCTCTGTTTGCTTCCCCTCTGCTTGCAGCTCACTCGGCTCACTTCCTACCACCCACTCTGTTCTCCAAGTTTTGCAGTCTGTAGCAAGAAGATAATAGAAAAAAGTACTAACTGCCCCTTCAGTCTGTCTGGGCCCAGCACTTCTTCTCCAAGAGAGGCTTCTGGAGAATCCCTTCTCAGCAGCAACCAGAACAGGTCCTTCTCCCTAGCTTGTCAGCCTCATTCTGAGCTGTCTGGCTACTTTTTAAGCTCCCCCTCCACCTGGAGCATGCTCTGCAGATATGGCTAGGTGGGGGTCATCTGGGCCTAGAGTTGCTCTTTAATCCCTTCAGTTCTTGTCCGGGCTTTATACACCCCATCACATTGCTAAGGTCCAATCCCACTGCCAGCACAGATGCTGCAGTGCTGAGACTTAGTACAGCAGTTGCTAATGCAGAGATGCCTAGTGGTTAGAGCACTGTATTTGGATTATTCTCAGCTCTGCCACTGGCCTGCCGGCAGACCTTGGGCAAGTCTTGAGGCAACCTAGTGACCGAGGATGTGGAAAAAGCTAATGTACTCAATGCTTTTTTTGCCTCTGTCTTCACGAACAAGGTCAGCTCCCAGACTGCTGCACTGGGCAGCACAATATGGGGAGAAGGTGACCAGCCCTCTGTGGAGAAAGAAGTGGATCGGGACTATTTAGAAAAACTGGACATGCACAAGTCCATGGGGCCAGATGCGCTGCATCTGAGGGTGCTAAAGGAGTTGGCAGATGAGATTGCAGAGCCATTAGCCATTATTTTTGAAAACTCATGGTGATCGGGGGAGGTCCCAGATGACTGGAAAAAGGCTAATGTAGTGCCCATCTTTAAAAAAGGGAAGAAGGAGGATACGGGGAACTACAGGCCAGTCAGCCTCACCTCAGTCCCTGGAAAAATCATGGAGCAGGTCCTCAAGGAATCAATTATGAAAGACTTAGAGGAGAGGAAAGTGATCGGGAACAGTCAGCATGGATTCACCAAGGGGAAGTCGTGCCTGACTAACCTAATTGCCTTCTATGACGAGATAACTGGCTCTGTGGATAAGGGGAAAGCAGTGGATGTGTTATTCCTTGACTTTAGCAAAGCTTTTGATACAGTCTCCCACAGTATTCTTGCCGCCAAGTTCATAGACTCATAGACTCATAGACTTTAAGGTCAGAAGGGACCATTATGATCATCTGGTCTGACCCCCTGCATGCTGCAGGCCATAAAACCGTCCCTACCCCTTCCCTGGACTCTGCTGTTGAAGTCCCCAATCCTGTTTTTAGTGACTTCAATCGGCAGAGACCCTCCTGCTAGAGATCCCTGCCCCATGCTGCGGAGGAAGGCGAAAAACCTCCAGAGGCTCAGCCAATCTGCCCTGGAGGAAAATTCCTTCCCGACCCCAAATATGGCGATCAGTAAGACCCCGAGCATATAGGCAAGAGTCTCCAGCCCGACCCCTGTTAGCCATTATACTATTTACCTACCATTGCTTGGCTTTCCTTGACTACTATATTTTACCATTAAACCATTCCCTCCATAAACTTATCTAACTTAATCTTAAAACCAGACAGGTCCGTCGCCCCCACCGTTTCCCTCGGTAGGCCGTTCCAATATTTCACCCCTCTGACGGTCAGAAACCTTCGTCTAATTTCAAGTCTGAACTTCCCCACGGCCAGTTTATATCCATTCGTTCTTGTATCCACGTTAGTACTAAGCTGGAATAATTCTTCTCCCTCCCTTGTATTAATCCCTCTAATATATTTAAAGATAGCAATCATATCCCCCCTCAGCCTTCGCTTTGTCAGACTAAACAACCCAAGCTCCTCTAGTCTCCTTTCGTACGACAGGTTTTCCATTCCTCTGATCATCCTAGTGGCCCTTCTCTGCACCCGTTCCAGTTTGAGTTCATCTTTTTTAAACATGGGAGACCAGAACTGCACACAGTACTCCAAATGAGGTCTCACCAGCGCCTTGTACAACGGAAGCAGGACCTCCTTATCCCTACTAGATATCCCTCGCCTAATGCATCCCAAGACAGCATTGGCTTTTTTCACCGCCACGTCACATTGTCGACTCATAGTCATCCTGCGGTCTACAAGGACCCCTAGGTCCTTCTCCTCTTCCATTACTTCTAACCAATGCGTCCCCATCTTGTAACTAAAATTGTTATTAGTCATCCCCAAATGCATCACCTTACACTTTTCACTATTAAATTTCATCCTATTTCTGATACTCCAATTCACAAGCTCATTCAAGTCTCCCTGCAGGATATCCCTATTCTCCTCCGAATTTACAACGCCTCCCAACTTCGTATCATCCGCAAACTTTATCAGCCCACTCCTGCAATTGGTTCCGAGGTCAGTTATAAATAGATTAAATAAAATGGGTCCCAAAACCGATCCTTGAGGCACTCCACTAGTAACCTCCCTCCAACCTGACAGTTCACCCTTTAATACAACCCGCTGCATTCTCCCCATTAACCAATTCCTTATCCACCTCTGGATTTTCATATCGATCCCCATGTTTTTCAGTTTAACTAATAATTCCTCATGGGGTACAGTATCAAACGCTTTACTGAAATCCAGGTATATTAGGTCCACCGCATTTCCCTTATCTAATAAATCCGTTACTTTCTCAAAGAAGGAGATCAGATTCGTTTGGCACGATCTGCCCTTCGTAAAACCATGTTGTAATTTATCGCAATTGCCACTACCCTCCAGGTCCTCAACTAGTTTCTCTTTCAGAATTTTCTCTAACACCTTGCACACTACAGATGTTAAACTAACAGGTCTGTAGTTACCCGGATCACTTTTTTTCCCTTTCTTGAAAATAGGAACCACATTAGCTATTCTCCAGTCTAACGGGACCACCCCCGAGTTTACAGATTCATTAAATATTATCGCTAACGGGCCTGCTATTTCCCGCGCCAATTCCTTCAATATTCTCGGATGAAGATCGTCCGGTCCTCCCGACTTAGCCCCATTAAGGCGTTCAAGTTTTGTTTCTACCTCGGATACGGTAATCCCCCATCCTGAATGCCCCTCTGTAGTGGTACTAGTATCCCTAATACCTTCATTGGCCTCATTAAACACCGATGCAAAATATTCATTAAGATATTGCGCCATGCCTAGATTGTCTTTAATCTCCTCTCCGTCAATAGTTAAAGAAGTATGGGCTGGATGAATGGACTGTAAGGTGGATAGAAAGCTGGCTAGATCGTCGGGCTCAACGGATAGTGATCAATGGCTCCATGTCTAGTTGGCAGCCGGTTTCAAGCGGAGTGCCCCAAGGGTCGGTCCTGGGGCCAGTTTTGTTTAATATCTTTATTAATGATCTGGAGGATGGTGTGGACTGCACTCTCAGCAAGTTTGCAGATGACACTAAACTAGGAGGCATGGTAGATACACTAGAGGGTAGGGATCGGATACAGAGGGACCTGGACAAATTAGAGGATTGGGCCAAAAAAAACCTGATGAGGTTCAACAAGGACAAGTGCAGAGTCCTGCACTTAGGACGGAAGAATCTCATGCACTGTTACAGACTAGGGACCGAATGGCTAGGTAGCAGTTCTGCAGAAAAGGACCTAGGGGTCACAGTGGACGAGAAGCTGGATATGAGTCAACAGTGTGCTCTTGTTGCCAAGAAGGCTAACGGCATTTTGGGCTGTATAAGTAGGGGCATTGCCAGCAGATCAAGGAACGTCATCATTCCCCTTTATTCGACATTGGTGAGGCCTCATCTAGAATACTGTGTCCAGTTTTGGGCCCCACACTACAAGAAAGATGTGGAAAAATTGGAAAGAATCCAGCGGAGGGCAACAAAAATGATTAGGGGTCTGGAGCACATGACTTATGAGGAGAGGCTGAGGGAACTGGGATTGTTTAGTCTCCAGAAGAGAAGAATGAGGGGGGATTTGATAGCAGCCTTCAACTACCTGAAGGGGAGTTCCAAAGAGGATGGAGCTCGGCTGTTCTCAGTGGTGGCAGATGACAGAACAAGGAGCAATGGTCTCAAGTTGCAGTGGGGGAGGTCCAGGTTGGATATTAGGAAACACTATTTCACTAGGAGGGTGGTGAAGCACTGGAATGCGTTACCTAGGGAGGTGGTGGAATCTCCTTCCTTGGAGGTTTTTCAGGCCCGGCTTGACAAAGCCCTGGCTGGGATGATTTAGTTGGGATTTGGTCCTGCTTTGAGCAGGGGGTTGGACTAGATGACCTCCTGAGGTCCCTTCCAACCCTGATATTCTATGATTCTAAGTCACGTCCCCTTTCTGTGCCTCAGTTTCCCCATCTGTAAAATGGGGATAATGATGCCAACCTCCTTTTGTAAAGTGATTTGAGATCTACTCATGAAAGTCATGCTAGAGAAGAGGTAGGTATTAGTAGAAGCAGCACAGCTGGGATGGTTTGGGGGAGGGCAGTGTGTGGCGCTGCTGGGATGGATAGAGCATTCGCAGACAGTGGGTGTATTGGCATGCTTCCCTGGAGCTGTCAGGCCTGATCTAGTCCTGTCGTGTTCTGGCCACTTGTCACTTTTCTGTACTGAGCCACACTGGCGTTGTGTGGTTCTGAAACCTCAGCTACGTCGTGAATAGCTTTGCAGAGCCCAGCAGGGAGTCACCGGCAGAGCGTGAGAAAGGAGAGGGTCTGTGAGAGTCAGAGCTATACACTAGCTGACCAGCCCACATCATGCTGCCCACCGCCTGGCCAGCAGAGCTGGGCTCTGCACACACCTGCCTGGCTGGCTTCAGGAGGATGCATAGTCCTTCCGCTGGAATTGCAGGGGTACATTCCTCCCTGGCTAGACAGCTGCTGCCCTCTGCTGGCCATCAGGGGTATTTATAGCAGGGCTCCCCAGAGAGAACCATATGGACTAAGGCTGTGTCTCTTACTTTTTCCATGCCATGCCCCCCTTCCCAGCTTTTCCCAGGGTGTGAGACAACCTGCAGCCAGACCAGACTGCTCACTCAGCTACAGTCACTCACCTGCTCTGCCCGGGTCAGCTGGGTCAAGAGCCCTGGCCTGATGGTCGGGGATGGGTGGCAGGCAAGTTCTCTCCCATCTGCGCTCCTGGCAATCCAATGGAGCAAGGGCCTGCTGCTTTATCTGGGCATCTCATAGACTCATAGACTTTAAGGTCAGAAGGGACCATTATGATCATCTAGTCTGACCTCCTGCACAACTCAGGCCACAGAATCTCACCCACCCACTCCTGTAACAAACCTCTAACCCATGTCTGAGTTTTTGAAGTCCTCAAATCGTGATTTAAAGACTTAAAGGTGCAGAGAATCCTCCAGCAAGTAACCCGTGCCCCACGCTGCAGAGGAAGGCGAAAAACCTCCAGGGCCTCTGCCAATCTGCCCTGGAGGAAAATTCCTTCCCGACCCCAAATATGGCGATCAGCTAAACCTTGAGCATGTGGGCAAGACTCACCAGCCAGCACCCAGGAAAGAATTCTCTGTAGTAACTCAGATCCCACCCCATCTAACATCCCATCACAGGCCACTGGGCATATTTACCACTAATAGTCAAAGATCAATTAATTGCCAAAATTAGACAATCCCATCATACCATCCCCTCCTTAAATTTATCAAGCTTAGTCTTGAAGCCAGATATGTCTCCCCCCCCCCCCCTCCTTGGAAGGTTGTTCCAGAATTTCACTCCTCTAATGGTTAGAAACCTTCATCTAATTTCAAGTCTAAACTTCCTAGTGTCCAGTTTATATCCATTTGTTCTTGTGTCCACATTGGTACTAAGCTTAAATAATTCCTCTCCCTCCCTGATATTTATCCCTCTGATATATTTATAAAGAGCAATTGTATCTCCCCTCAGCCTTTTTTTTGGTTAGGCTAAATAAGCCAAGCTCTTTGAGTCTCCTTTCATAAGACAGGTTTTCCATTCCTCGGATCATCCTAGTAGCCCTTCTCTGAACCTGTTCCAGTTTGAATTCATCGTTCTTAAACATGGGAGACCAGAACTGCACACAGTATTCCAGATGAGGTCTCACCAGTGCCTTTTATAACAGTACTAACACCTCCTGATCTTTACTGGAAATACCTCACCTGATACATCCCAAGACTGCATTAGCTTTTTTAACGGCCATATCACATTGGTGGCTCATAGTCATCCTGTGATCAACCAACACTCCGAGATCCTTCTCCTCCTCTGTTACTTCCAACTGATGCGTCCCCAATTTATAACCAAAATTCTTGTTATTAATCCCTAAATGCATGACCTTGCACTTTTCACTATTAAATTTCATCCTATTACTATTACTCCAGTTTACAAGGTCATCCAGATCTTCCTGTATGATATCCCGGTCCTTCTCTGTATTAGCAATACCTCCCAGCTTTGTGTCATCTGCAAACTTTATTAGCACATTCCCACTTTTTGTTCCAAGGTCAGTAATAAAAAGATTAAATAAGATTGGTTCCAAAACCGATCCCTGAGGAACTCCACTAGTAAACTCCCTCCAGCCTGACAGTTCACCTTTCAGTACGACCCGCTGTAGTCTCCCCTTTAACTAGTTCCTTATCCACCTTTCAATTTTCATATTGATCCCCATCTTTTCCAATTTAGCTAATAATTCCCCATGTGGAACCGTATCAAATGTCTTACTGAAATCGAGGTAAGTTAGATCCACTGCATTTCCTTTGTCTAAAAAATCTGTTCCCTTCTCACAGAAGGAGATCAGGCTGGTTTGGCACGATCTATCTTTTGTAGAACCATGTTGTATTTTGTCCCAATTACCATTGCCCTCAATGTCCTTAACTACTTTCTCCTTCAAAAATTTTTCCAAGACCGTGCATACTACAAATGTCAAACTAACAGGCCTATAGTTACTCGGATCACTTTTTTTTCATTTCTTAAAAATAGGAACTATGTTAGCAATTCTCCAGTCGTACTGTACAACCCCTTAGTTTACTGATTCATTAAAAATTCTTGCTAATGGGCTTGCAATTTCATGTGCCAGATCCTTTAATATTCTTGGATGAAGATTAGCTGAGCCCCCCGATTTAGTCCCTGCATACTTTGCTGAGTCACCAGGCGCATCCGCCCCCTCTCAATGGGTCAGCCATGCTGCCGATGGTCCCCAATGGGCCACCAAGCAGGCCAGGCAGAGCCCACACCAACCCGTCCACGGCGCCACCCAGAAGCAGAGCACAAGTCCAAAACACAGACAGGATAGAGCCAACCCCCACACAAGACCCGGTGCCACCACAGGACCTCAGCTGCAACAATGATCCCAGATTATGTCAGTAACGTCACACCCCCAACGCAAAATTGATGCAGGAAGAGGTGACACCAGCATCACTGACACATCCCAAGAGCTCCCCGTCGTTGGGTCTGTCTCACTACAGCTAGTATTGGGTTAGAAGCCGTACCAGTGTATAACAGAAATGGTTTATCAAAGTCATGTTCAACAACATGATTGAATCTCTTTACAAACTCAAGGTAAAACTTGGTTAGAACAATAGGGAATTGGATCTGCTCTTGCAGCATGGTTCCTGTATGTCTCATGTGATCTTGCCAAGAGCTAAAGAACATAGCTACTTTATCTATACAAGCTCTGGCAAATTAGAACCCAATTAACATCAAATCAATGTAGATATTAATGTTGTCCATAGTATAGGAATCTTGGCATTTAGCCGTGAAAGCAATATGGTAGTGTGCCTCAGTTTCCCCTTTCATACAGCACATTAGGTCTGGAATGTCTTTTCCCCTGTGAAAAGTTCCAAGTCTGTTTACAGGCATTAACTGTGAAACATTAGGATAACAAGGCCTTTTAACAAGTGTGTTCTCATGTATTACTCTTAACACGTTCAAGGGATTTTTCAAAAGATTAGGCACATTGTACATTTTTACAGTTCTTGGTAATAGCAACACATTAGTTACAAAAATTACCATTAGCAATAGCAACAAATCCATTGCAAGTGTCCATTTACCATCATGTTTGTCATGCCACACCTTTGGTTCAATACCATTGGGGTTTGGGCATTTTAGGGTTAACCTGTGACAAAAGTAAGTTCTCTCTTTTTCCCTTGTCCTGAAGGACCAAACCTTGATTGCTTTTGCTTAACAGAATTCACTGGCTGATGGGGCGGGCTCTCTGTGCTAACAACTATTAGCAAGTCTTTCTTCTCCTTGTCAGCCAGGTAATTTGCATCAACACAGACACTAGCTTTTAGATTCTCAGCTTTCTGCCACCCACCTCTCCACAGTCAGGTCTGTATCTTCCGCCTCCAGGCCCTGGAGACATTCCTTTATGGTGCAAATAGTCTGTCATGGAGCATGCTAGCTCACGCCTTCCTCCACCACTCCTGGGAGCTCCAATACGACCAGCAGCTCTTCTACCTCCATCTGAGGGGTCTTCTGCAAGACTCTCTGAGCTGCTGCTTTTCTACCAGGACCTCCTCCAGACCTGGAAGCTGGTCTTGGCAATCAGGTTTGTGGCAGCTGCTGAGGAAGAATATCTCCTTGCAGAGCCCCTGCTACAAAACCCCCAGCTCCATGTGCATGGGGAGGCATCCCCCTTGGTGCCCCGGAGGTTGGTCCTGGCAGGTGCCACCAGGATCCAAGACCTCCTGGACTACGACCGGAGGAACTGGATGGACCCCCAGGCTCTCCACCCCTCGTGTCCCCCAGTGCACTACTTCAGGTCCCTCCTGAATTCACCTCTCCAGGCAGAGTTCCTCTGGGCCACATCCACTGGCTCCCTGGATGCCTTCAAGGAGCAGTGGGCACTGTCTGAGGTTCTCTGCTCGGTGTCCCCCTGTGGTTCCCTGCTTTCAAACCTGCGATCCTCACTCCTGACCCTGTTTTGTCATTAGTTGTCCCCCGTGCTTAGCTGATGCCAGGGTCTGGTAGTTCCTCCCCTTAGGCTGAGGGGAAAGGCCATTAGATGTGGGTGGGCGGGCGCCTGTTTCCCCAGCGCATCACTAGGTACATTGACCCACCCCTCCAGCACAGCCTGCAGTGACAACCCTCAGTCCCTGGGCAGAGCCCAAATCAGCCTCACTTCAGTCCCTGGCAAAATCATGGAGCAGGTCCTCAAGGAATCCATTTTGAAGCACTTGGAGGAGAGGAAAGTGATCAGGAACAGTCAACATGCATTCACCAAGGGCAAATCATGCCTGACCAACCTGATTGCCTTCTATGATGAGATAACTGGCTCTGTGGATATGAGGGAAACAGTGGATGTGATATAACTTGACTTTAGCAAAGCTTTTGATACAGTCTCCCACAGTATTCTTGCCAGCAAGTTAAAGAAGTATGGATTGGATGAATGGACTATAAGGTGGATAGAAAGCTGGCTAGATTGTCGGGCTCAACGGGTAGTGATCAACGGCTCAATGTCTAGTTGGCAGCCGGTATCAAGCGAAGTGCCCCAGGGGTCAGTCCTGGGGCCGGTTTTGTTCAACATCTTTATTAATGATCTGGATGATGGGATGAATTGCACCCTGTAGCGGGGCAGTAACCCCGCTCCTGCCCTGAAGGGCTTAAAACAGCCCTGGGAGAGGGCTGTGGTAGGGGAAAACCTGGGCTGATTGGGGAAGTAGCCACAGCTGGGCCACGCCCCAATCAGGCCACAGCTGGCCCTTATACGAGGGCTTTCAGAGAGAGAGGGGACTGGCTGCTGGGAAGCTCAAGGTACCTAGAGTAAGGCAGGGCTGGGGAAAGGCCAGAGGGGTTGGGGAGCTCCAGGCTGGCAACTCCTTAGGCTGCAGGGCCTTGTCCAAGGCCCCATAGAGGTACTGGGTTGCAAGCAGAGGCAGCATGTTCAAATCCCACCTTGCCTGTGATGAGTGGCTTATACTGCAGTCTGCCCCAGGGAGCAGGGGCTAGTTGGTGACTAGCAGTAGCCTATGACTGTGGCGAGGTGGGGATAATGGGTGGGGGTTCCCTGGGGAGGGGAGACCCTGAAACTGAGGGGGTGTATGGCCAGGGGGCAGCACCCCAGATAATGGGGCACCAGGTCCAGGAGGGAAACAGGGGCCAAGCGGACACCGGCCTGCAGAGGGTGCTCCGGAGGCTGGATGAGCTAATTCACAGAGACAACCAGCAGGAGGCACCGCAGGGGTGAGTCCCGCATCGCTACATACCCTCAGCAAGTTTGCAGATGACACTAAGCTGGGGGGAGAGGTAGATATGCTGGAGGGTAGGGATAGGGTCCAGAGTGACCTAGACAAATTGGAGGATTGGGCTAAAAGAAATCTGATGCGGTTCAACAAGGACAAGTGCAGAGTCCTGCACTTAGGAAGGAAGAATCCCATTCACTGCTACAGGCTGGGGACTGACTGGCTAAACAGCATTTCTGCAGAAAAGGACCTGGGGATTACAGTGGATGAGAAGCTGGATATGAGTCAGCAGTGTGCCCTTGTTGCCAAGATGGCCAATGGCATATTGGGCTGTATTAGCAGGAGCATTGCCAGCAGATCGAGGGAAGTGATTATTCCCCTCTATTCGGCACTGGTGAGGCCATACCTGGAGTATTGCATCCAGTTTTGGTCCCCCCACTACAGAAGGGATGTGGACAAATTGGAGAGAGTCCAGCAGAGGGCAACAAAAATGATTAGAGGGCTGGGGCACATGACTTAGGAGGAGAGACTGAGGGAACTGGGGTTATTTAGTCTGCAGAAGAGAAGAATGAGGGGGGGATTTGATAGCTGCTTTCAACTACCTGAAGGGGGGTTCCAAAGAGGATGGAGCTCGGCTGTTCTTAGTGGTGGCAGATGATAGAACAAGAAGCAATGGTCTCAAGTTGCAGTGGGGGAGGTCTAGGTTGGATATTAGGAAAAACTTTTTCACTATGTAACCCCTTTGGGGTTTGGAGAGCATTGTCCCTTTAAATCTTTTTCCTAAGGGGGGAGGGGGAGCAATGAGAGAAAGGAGGGGGTGGCTTTGGAGCTCTAGAGAGAAGGGCTGCAGCCTGCAGGCCCTGGCCAAGGAAGCAGCAGAGAACCTGCCTGAAGCCTGGGAAGGACAGGGCCGATCGGGGACACCCCAGGACAGGAGCAGCACTGTGCCAGGGAGGAATCACCTGAGAAGGACAGGCCGGAGCTGGACCCAGTATTACGGCTGCCCAGAGCTGCATGGAGCTGTGAGTACTGGGGCTTGGGACTCTGCATTGGGGACAAGGAGGGAGGCTGTAGCTAGTTAAGTGGGGAGGTGGTCGCTCTGTGTGGCTTTGCAGAGAGTGGCAGAAGAGGGCACCGGAGGGGTTTGTTGGGGGAAAGTTCACTGGCGCCGAAGATGACCAGGAGCACCCAAGACTCACCACTGGACTGGAACTTTGCTCAGGACTCCTGAATTCTGTGTGCAGACACATTGCCGGATGTCTGCCATGTCAGACTGTGCTACCACTGGGTCTGTGGGGCCTTGGCTTGGATGCAGCCCTGTTCTGCTGCTCCCCATATATTTCCCCTTGTTGTTTTTCTCCTCTCATCCCTCTGTAAATAAATATTTCCCTTTCCTATATCCACTGTACTTTTCCTGAGGGTGTGTGTGTTCACTCTGGGGGGTTTGGAACAGGTGCCCCTGGGGTGGAAGGGATTTCTCCTGCTGCATTCCTGCGCATGCCTTCTCTTGGCCAGAGCTGCCTGCCCAGCAGACTCCATCTTGGCCACAAGGGCACTAAAGTTACAACTAGGAGGGTGGTGAAGCACTGGAATGGGTTACCTAGGGAGGTGGTGGAATCTCCGTCCTTCGAGGTTTTTAAGGCCTGGCTTGACAAAGCCCTGGCTGGGATGATTTAGTTGGGGTTGGTCCTGCTTTGCGCAGGGTGTTGGACTAGATGACCTCCTGAGGTCTCTTCCAACCCTGATATTCTATGACTCCAGCACCCAGGTATTTCAACCTCCACTCCAGAGCTGCAAGTTAGTCTGTGCAACTGCCACACAGAGCCCTCCTGCTGCCTCGCTAGGCTGCCAGCAACTCTCGATCTGTCCTTTCCTGCCCAAACTTTCTTCCAGCCTGCATCAGTCTTGTCCATGCCCTACCTGATGTTGCCTCCTGACCCCCAGACTCTTGGACTGACTCCAACCCAACTTTGACCTTCGGCTGGCTTCCAGACTCTGTCTCTGATCCTGATCTGGCCAACGACCTGTCCCCAGACCCTGCTTTCAGCTGTGCCCTCCGCCCAGTCCCAACCCTACATTCGGCTTCAGACACCACTCCAACTAGCAGGCCTGACAGCCTAGAACCCCAGAGCCGCAGCCAGTGTCCCCCTCTCATCTAGTTGGGCTTCCCCCCTATGTAGGAAGGGCAGAGTGACCACAATTTCCTGGCATCTACTTGAAACCCCTAGGGGGTTGTGATGCCAAGCTGAGACCCTTGGGAACATGGTTCAAACCACAGCAAGAGACAGGGCCATCGCTGGTGAAAACGCCACCGAGGTCAGGGGTGAATAAGACCCAGAAAGTCCTGGGAACTTCCCAGCTAGTACTGGCGTGTCCAGCCCTTCCATAGTCAAATAGCCTGTCTATACTTATATGGCACCCATCACCATCTTCACCCTGGAACATGGGAACTGAGACCCAGAGAAGGTAAGGGACTTGCCCAAGGTCACTTCAGGAGTCTGGCAGGGCAGGGAGCTTGAGTCTTTCACGCCCTAGGCTAGTTCCCTAACCAGATAGCTTTGAAGGGACCAGCACCCAGCACTCGGAGCTCGTTGGACAATTCAGCCATTTTCTCTGGTGCCGTGTGACAGCTGAGCCCAAACTCCCCAGCTCACACACTGGCGTGGCTGGTGAGGCCAGGCCTTCAGACCCCAGAGCATCTGCTCATTCCCTGGTGCCTCATGTCAAGCTGCTGCATGCACCTCAGAGATGCTGCAGGACTGTGCTCCAGCTTCACTGTTCTTGCATCACACTCTGAAGGTGACCAGGGATAGGCTCGCTAGCCTTGATTCCAGGTGCTAGTGAATGCCACGGTCAAGGCCTTGCAGCTTTGATGTGTTTGCCCAAAGACTGATGTTAGGACACGTCCCCAGCAACAAATCCCTTCAGTCAAATGCCTTTTAAACAGGATGTTATTGTTTGTTAAACATCCTAATATGTGCAAGGGAGAAGGTGAGGACACAGTTTTGTTCTGGAGCATCCAGCCACTGCTGGAACTGGGTACCACAATGCATTCACCAGTGGTCTGAATCTAGGGGGCTGGGGCAGGATGTCAAACTGGATTGGCCACAGTGCTCTGATGTCATGCTGCAGGGGTCAGGCTATTGGCCCAGCTCCCCCTGTGCTCTGAGGTCACGCTGCTGGAGGCTGAGTACCACTCTAGCTGGACTTCTCCCGCCTTCGCCCCATTATTGCAGTTGATTGGAAATACAGTTTGTTGCCAGCAGATGGCAGCCTTGGCCAGTGAATCCAGCCCCTGGGCTCCATCCAGAACCTTGTGCCTTGCAACAGGGAGGAGCTTTCACAGATGCTGCACTTGCCTGCCAAGAAAGGGGCTCTGTCCCTGTGGAGTCAGTGCATGGTGAGGTGAGGCGGCTCCAGTGCTGCAAAGGGTCAACCTGAGGTCACCAAGCTGTTTGTGCCTCTATGAGCAGCATACCCTGGGGGTAGGAGTAGATGCACAATCCCTTTGCCCAGGCACCATCCGGACATCGCCTCCCCAAGGGCTCTGGGCTGAGAGTTCCCCCTGTAGCTCCCCAACCACACCAGCCAGTGCAGATGGACAGGAGCCCAACACACTGCAAACACACTTCAATCTGCATTGGAGGTGAGTGCACCTCCTCTATGACCCCTGCTGATGGAAATCACTGCTCTGTGTAGCAGGAGCAGGAGTGGTGACACTGACAACATGGGGGCCCAGAGCCGGTAACAGGAGGTTCCAACTGGAAATAAACCTGCCTTTCTGCAGCTGCAAGGGCCAAAAGGCCAGGATGATTAAACTAGGTTCCTGTTTCAGGTCAGCTACTAACCACAGTTCTCATTCCTCTCTGCTCGCCTCTAAGCGCCCTCTAGAGTTTGCAAGTATGGATTGCACTTACACCCTCTTGCTCTGTGCAGTTAGTCTCAGGAAATACAGTCAGGCCAGGATTGCTAGCCTACCGTAAGCAGGGCTGGGGGCTTTATTAGCGATGTGCCTGCTGGTGTAAGATTGACTGGGCCCACAACTATTAATTGTTATTCCTTAGTGCAGTAGCACCTAGGGACCCCAGTCACAGAGCAAGGCTGCACTGCGCCAGGCGCTGTACAAACAGAAGGAAGACAGGTCCTGCAGCACAGAGCTGAGAATCTAAGTCATTGTTATTTATCATATTATTCTATTATAATCATATTGGTATTGATTGTCTTGTGGAAGCCCCATTGAAAGTCAGGGCTCCGTTGTGCTAGGTGCTGCACAAACACACAGTGAGAGACAATCCTTGCCCCTATGAGCTGAAAAGCTAAGCAGCCAAGAGCATACTGGGTTGTTTAGTCTGACAAAGCGAAGGCTGAGGGGGGATATGATTGCTATCTTTAAATATATTAGAGGGATTAATACAAGGGAGGGAGAGGAATTATTCCAGCTTAGTACTAATGTGGACACGAGAACGAATGGATATAAACTGGCCGTGGGGAAGTTCAGGCTTGAAATTAGACGAAGGTTTCTGACCGTCAGAGGGGTGAAATATTGGAACGGCCTTCCGAGGGAAACGGTGGGGGCGACGGACCTGTCTGGTTTTAAGATTAAGTTAGATAAGTTTATGGCGGGAATGGTTTAATGGTAAAACATAGTAGGCAAGGAAAACCAAGCAATGGTGGGTAAATAGTATAATGGCTAACAGGGGTCAGGCTGGAGACTCTTGCCTACATGCTCGGGGTCTTACTGATCGCCATATTTGGGGTCGGGAAGGAATTTTCCTCCAGGGCAGATTGGCTGAGCCTCTGGAGGTTTTTCGCCTTCCTCCGCAGCATGGGGCAGGGATCACTAGCAGGAGGGTCTCTGCCGATTGAAGTCACTAAAACACAGGATTGGGGACTTCAACAGCAGAGTCCAGGGAAGGGGTAGGGACGGTTTTATGGCCTGCAGCATGCAGGGGGTCAGACCAGATGATCATAATGGTCCCTTCTGACCTTAAAGTCTATGAGTCTATAAGAGGTCAGAAAAGGGAAGCTGTAGTAGCCCCATTGAGCTGAGGCTCAGGGATATTATGGGGCAAAGGTTTCCAAGAGCTCAGGGCCAAAGTTTAAGTCTTCTATTCCCATCTATAGGCTCGCCGACAAGCCCCAGATCTTCAGTAGTGCTCGGCATCCAGCAGCTCACACTGGGACAGATTTTCAAAGGACTCAGCTCATCTGACAATCCAGCCTATGCTACTTTCCCAAGGTCAGAGCAGAGCTCAGAATCCATCCCAGAGCTCCTGATGTGGCACTTTATCCACAAAGAAGCCAGCTTCTGCGTTTTGCATCAACACTTTCCAGGCACAAGCAAAGAGAGTTCTGGAAACACAGCCCTCAGTGCTTACAACTAAAGCAAAATATTTCACATGTAAACATTACACATGACCCTACACCAGTTCTTATCAGAAGTTGTAAAGGGATTGTTATTAAAGTTACTTGGGACTCTAGAGCCCATTTTCACTCAACAGTTACCTTAGAAGTGTTCATTAATGAAGCCCCACAACATCCTAGACGTCAGTATTATTACCCTTCATTTTGCAGTTGGGGAAACTGAGGAATGGAGCAGGGTAGCAATGTGCTCAGAATGAGTCAGTTGCAAGCTGGTAATAGAATCTAGGAGTTCTGATTATTTGTGTGCTGCTCTAATGACTAGCCCACACTCTTAGTATCAGAGAGCAAGGGCCTCACTGGTTGCCCATATGCTATGGTAGGAGGTAGGGCTCCTGGAGACTGGAGAAAGTTCCAGTATAGTGTGGCGGGGAATTGCCAGTAAATGCACAGCTGTGAAAACACCAGCATGGCAAGGCTAAACATGATCCCCGAAGCACAACACTCCCCATGCAAACCATCTGAGTTGTATTTATTTAATGGTTTCTCGGTGTGCCTGTCATTGTGGTATCTGGGTGAATGACAAAAATGATCAGAGTGATAATTGACATGACCACAGTAGTCTGCTTTGGATGCCAGCTCTGTCCCGCCGGACTGGCAGAGGGAGGACAGCTGCTGAGGCAGTGTGTTCAGCCCTGGGGATAGGAATGTGCCTTAGATTGTTCTCTAGCAACCCTCCTCCATGCGTGTCCCAGCAATACCAAGGAGGCGCTCTCAGGCCCCTTCGGGATTCCTAAGCCCATATGTATGAGTGCGTGCGATGTAGCTGCCTGATCTGGCACTTCCCGACTCCTTGCGCTTAGGAGTCCCTCTGAATTTAGGCCATTGCTGTAGCGTTGAACGGTGGGGCTGCTGCCCCTCAAGGCCCCCAGATCCCAGAATGACATTACTGATCCAGGTGGCCTGATTGCTATAGAACTGTGTGCAAGGGAATGTACCATTTTCTGAAGTTCAGAGAAAACTCTGATGGTCACAGAATGGGCAAGTCCAGGATCTACATTGTCGAGGCCAGGAATCTCATTCACAGCAGAGTGGCCCCACACTGCCCCCAGGCTCCCTGCAGCTTCACCCCAGGCCAGGAAGCAGACAAGGAGCAGGGGGAAGGCTGGTTGTATGGTAAAGGGACAGGCCTGGGAGTCAGGACTCCTGAGCTCTATTCTTGACTTTGACACTGATTCACTGTGTGACCTTGAGGAAGTCACATTCCCTGTGTGTGCCTCAGTTTCCCCACCTATAGAAGGGGTAATGATTCACCCCAGAGGGGCTTCCTGCAGTTGTGTTAGCGAAAAGCTCTCAGACCCTTGGACCCACATGCAGAACATTATCAGCAGCAGCCCTGGCTCTGCAGCTGCCCACCCCATGGAGGCACACACATGGTCAAATTCTGAAAGCACATGGGGACAGATGGACAACACCAATTGGTGCTACTTCTGTGGGTCACCTAGCAAAGGCATGGATACCATGCCTGGAAACTAGGGGTATCACCTTTCACTTCGTCCACAGGCCCAGCCAATCTCCGGCAGCAGTACCCCAACAGATATCCTGCCTGTCAATAGAGGGCACCATCTCCACCCCCTGCAGGGAGCTGATGTCCAGGACAAAGGGCATCGCAGCTCAAACAACAGCCAAACCAAGTGCTGTCTATAAGCTGCCAACAGGTAACACCAAAAATTTGTGCTACAGTAGATCCCTCCTTTCTGGACTGTACAGCCCCAGAATGCCTGGGAACCAACAGCAGCAGTTGTACAAGTAACAGGGAGAGGAAAGGGGATTGGCTTTCAGCCACAGACAGGCAACAGCTCAGTGGAGCTGCTAAGACTGCTACAGTCATGGGTTTCCCATCTACTCCTGAGGACATTCTGTGCCAAAAAATTTAAAATTCTCCACACAATATTTTAAAATTCTGCAAAATACTGTAAGTTTTATTTATTTCTCAATAAATAAATGCAGAGGCTCCAGCATGGCAGTGGGGAGCACAGGCCATTGGCTGCACGAAGGTGGGAGATCACCCTGCAGCCCCCCCAACCCCTGGGACATGGACTCAGCAGTGAGGCTGCACCTGACTCTAACACAGCACAAGGTCTGGGCCTGCCCCGGAAACACCCTGGGCCCTGCTCCTCTGCGCCAGGCACACCAGGTGTGGGGCAGGCAGGCTCAACCAGGCAGGATCCAAGTGTGGAGGGGCTCAGTGTGAAGAGATCCAGGTGTGGAGTGAGAGGATTCTGTGTGGGACAATCTGGGTGCAGGCAGCTCAGTGGGGGGTCTAGGTATCTATCTATCTCAAAAAAAGATATATTGGAATTGGAAAAGGTTCAGAAAAGAGCAACAAAAATGCTTTGGGGTATGGAACGGCTTCCATATGAGGAGAGATTAATAAGACTGGGACTTTTCAGCTTGGAAAAGAGATGGCTAAGGGGAGATATGATTGAGGTCTATAAAATCATGACTGGTGTAGAGAAAGTAGATAAGGAAGTGTTGTTTACTACTTCTCATAACACAAAAACTAGGAGTCACCAAATGAAATTAATAGGCAGCAGGTTTAAAACAAACAAGAGGAAATATTTCTTCACACAATGCACAGTCAACTTGTGGAACTCCTTGCCAGAGGATGTTGTGAAGGCCAAGACCATTACAGGGTTCAAAAAAGAACTAGATAAATTCATGGAGGATAGGCTGGGACTTGGAGTGGCTGGGGAGAGAAGCAGAGCGGGACGGCGTGCTCAGGGGAGGAGGCGGAGCAGAGGTGAGCTGGGGCAGGGAGTTCCCCTGCATGCCGCTCCCTCCCCCCTTAGTTGCTGCAGGCGGCCCTCCCCGCGCCCCCCTGCCCCAGCTCCCTCCACCTAAATGCCAGCGGCGACCAGGGTGGCCGAAGATCCGGCCGCCACGGTCGCAGCCAAAGAAAATGCCACCCCCCCCAAATCCTGATGAGGAGGATGAAAGGCCCAGGGAAGCAGAGCAGTCAATGGGAGCAGCGGGAAACCTTCCCATGGTTGGGACCCTCCTTCCAGATGGTGCTGGGGTTGCCTCTCGCACTGAGGTTTCCTCTCCGGGGGAGGGAACTCCAGTTGCTAGGAAAAGGCAGGTATTAGTAATGGGAGATTCGATCATTAGAAACGTAGATAGCTGGGTTTGTGATGACCGGGAGAACCATATGGTGACTTGCCTGCCTGGTGCGAAGGTTGCGGATCTCTCGAGGCATCTAGACAAACTTATGTGTAGTGCTGGGGAGGAGCCGGTGGTCGTGGTACATGTAGGTACCAATGACATAGGGAAGAGTAGGAGAGATGTCCTGGAGGCCAAATTTAGGCTGCTAGGGAAGAGACTGAAATCCAGGACCTCTATGGTGGCATTCTCAAAAATGCTCCCAGTTCTACGCACAGGGCCAGGTAGGCAGGCAGAGCTTCAGAGTCTCAATGCGTGGATGAGACAATGGTGTAGAGGAGGGGTTTACATTCATTAGGAACTGGGGAAACTTCTGGGATGGGGGGAGCCTATACAGGAAGGATGGGCTCCACCTAAACCAAAGTGGAACCAGACTGCTGGCACTAAACATTAAAAAAGTTGTAGAGCAGTTTTTAAACTAGGAGATGGGGGAAAGCCGACTGCTGCAGAGGAGCATGTGGCTCGGACAGAGACTTCTCTTAGGGGAGAGTCTAATGATAGAGAATCTCCAGGTTATAGTCAGGAGCAGAGGATGGAAGAGGATAAAGTAGGGGCCAGATCAGATGATAAACATTCACATAAAAAAGAATCTGATACATCAGATAAGGGCAGACAAATAAATAGTAACAAGTTTTTAAAGTGCTTGTACGCAAACGCTAGAAGTCTAAATAATAAGATGGGTGAACTAGAGTGCCTCGTGATAAAGGAGGATATTGATATAATAGGCATCACAGAAACCTGGTGGACTGAGAGCAATCAATGGGACACAATCATTCTGGGGTACAAAATATATCGGAAGGACAGAACAGGTCGTGCGGGGGGGGGGGGAGGGGAGAAGGGGGAGTGGCACTATATGTGAAAGAAAATGTACAATCAAATGAAGTAAAAATCTTAAGCAAATCCGCATGTTCCATAGAATCTCTATGGATAGAAATTTCATGCTCTAATAAGAATATAACATTAGGGATCTATTATCGACCACCTGACCAGGACGGTGATAGTGATGATGAAATGCTAAGGGAAATTAGAGAGGCTATCAAAATTAAGAACTCAATAATAGTGGGGGATTTCAATTACCCCCATATTGACTGGGAACATTTCACTTCAGGATGAAATGCAGAGATAAAATTTCTCAATACTTTAAATGACTGCTTCATGGAGCAGCTGGTACGGGAACCCACAAGGGGAGAGGCAACTCTAGATTTAGTCCTGAGTGTAGTGCAGGAGCTGGTCCAAGAGGTAACTATAGCAGGACCGCTTGGAAATAGTGACCATAATACAATAGCATTCAACATCCCTGTGGTGGGAAGAACATCTCAACAGCCCAACACTGTGGCATTTAATTTCAAAAAGGGGAACTATGCAAAAATGAGTTGGTTAGTTAAACAGAAATTAAAAGGTACAGTGACTAAAGTGAAATCCCTGCAAGCTGCATGGGCGCTTTTTAAAGACACCATAATAGAGGCCCAACTTCAATGTATACCCCAAATTAAGAAACACAGTAAAAGAACTAAAAAAGAGCCACCATGGCTTAACAACCACGTAAAAGAAGCAGTGAGAAATAAAAAGACTTCCTTTAAAAAGTGGAAGTCAAATCCTAGTGAGGCAAATAGAAAGGAGCATAAACGCTGCCAAATTAAGTGCAAGAATGTAATAAGAAAAGCCAAAGAGGAGTTTGAAGAACGGCTAGCCAAAAACTCCAAAGGTAATAACAAAATGTTTTTAAGTACATCAGAAGCAGGAAGCCTACTAAACAACCAGTGGGGCCCCTTGATGATCGAGATACAAAAGGAGCGCTTAAAGACGATAAAGTCATTGCGGATAAACTAAATGGATTCTTTGCTTCAGTCTTCACGGCTGAGGATGTTAGGGAGATTCCCAAACCTGAGCTGGCTTTTGTAGGTGACAAATCTGAGGAACTGTCACGGATTGAAGTGTCACGAGAGGAGGTTTTGGAATTAATTGATAAACTTAACATTAACAAGTCACCGGGACCAGATGGCATTCACCCAAGAGTTCTAAAAGAATTCAAATGTGAAGTTGCGGAACTGTTAACTAAGGTTTGTAACCTGTCCTTTAAATCAGCTTCTGTACCCAATAACTGGAAGTTAGCTAATGTAACGCCAATATTTAAAAAGGCCTCTAGAGGTGATCCCGGCAATTACAGACCGGTAAGTCTAACGTCTGTACCAGGCAAATTAGTCGAAACAATAGTTAAGAATAAAATTGTCCGACACGTAGAAAAACATAAACTATTGAGCAATAGTCAACATGGTTTCTGTAAAGGGAAATCGTGTCTTACTAATCTATTAGAATTCTTTGAAGGGGTCAACAAACATGTGGACAAGGGGGATCCAGTGGACATAGTGTACTTAGATTTCCAGAAAGCCTTTGACAAGGTCTCTCACCAAAGGCTCTTATGTAAATTAAGCTGCCATGGGATAAAAGGGAAGGTCCTTTCATGGATTCAGAACTGGTTAAAAGATAGGGAACAAAAGGTAGGAATTAATGGTAAATTCTCAGAATGGAGAGGGGTAACTAGTGGTGTTCCCCAAGGGTCAGTCCTCGGACCGATCCTATTCAACTTATTCATAAATGATCTGGAGAATGGGGTAAACAGTGAGGTGGCAAAGTTTGCAGATGATACTAAACTGCTAAAGATAGTTAAGACCAAAGCAGACTGTGAAGAACTTCAAAAAGATCTCACAAAACTAAGTGATTGGGCAACAAAATGGCAAATGAAATTTAATGTGGATAAATGTAAAGTAATGCACATTGGAAAAAATAACCCCAACTATACATACAATATGATGGGGGCTAATTTAGCTACAACAAGTCAGGAAAAAGATCTTGGAGTCATCGTGGATAGTTCTCTGAAAATGTCCATGCAGTGTGCAGAGGCGGTCAAAAAAACAAACAGGATGTCAGGAATCATTAAAAAGGGGATAGAGAATAAGACTGAGAATATGTTATTGCCCTTATATAAATCGATGGTACGCCCACATCTCGAATACTGTGTACAAATGTGGTCTCCTCATCTCAAAAAAGATATACTGGCACTAGAAAAGGTTCAGAAAAGGGCAACTAAAATGATTAGGGGTTTGGAACGGGTCCCATATGAGGGGAGATTAAAGAGGCTAGGACTCTTCAGCTTGGAAAAGAGGAGACTCAGGGGGGAAATGAAGAGGTATATAAAATCATGAGTGATGTGGAGAAAGTGGATAAGGAAAAGTTATTTAATTAGTCCCATAATACAAGAACTAGGGTCATCAAATGAAATTAATAGGCAGCAGGTTTAAAACAAATAAAAGGAAGTTCTTCACGCAGCGCACAGTCAATTTGTGGAACTCCTTACTTGAGGAGGTTGTGAAGGCTAGGACTATAACAGAGTTTAAAAGAGAACTGGATAAATTCATAGACTATTAGGGTTGGAAGGGACCTCAGGAGGTCATCTAGTCCAACCTCCTGCTCAAAGCAGGACCAATCCCTAGACAGATATTTGCCCCAGATCCCTAAATGGCCCCCTCAAGGATTGAACTCACAATCCTGGGTTTAGCAGGCCAATGCTCAAACCACTGAGCTATCCCTCCTCCAATTCATGGAGGTTAAGTCCATTAATGGCTATTAGTCAGGATGGGTAAGGAATGGTGTCCCTAGCCTCTGTCTGTCAGAGGGTGGAGATGGATGGCAGGAGAGAGATCACTTGATCATTGCCTGTTAGGTTCACTCCCTTTGGGGCACTTGGCATTGGCCACTGTCGGTAGACAGGATACTGGGTTAGATGGACCTTTGGTCTGACCCAGTACGGCCTTTCTTATGTTCTTATGTTCTTATCCTAGTGCCCTAGGCGACCGCCTAGGTCACCTAATAGGTTGCACCGGCCCCGCCTCTGGGTACAACCTTCCCTCCAGCCCAGCACCCTTCTCTCCATAGTCTCTGAGACAGGGACTGCAGCCTTCGTCCCTGCAGCACCTTTCTGCCCTCAGTTACCTGGCTTTATATGTGCCCCGCCTGTTCCTGTCCAGATGAGCATCATCCTTTAATTGGTCCTCCTTGTTCCCAGGCTCCTCCTCCAAGTGGAGGCTAGGCAGTTAATTGGCCCACCTAGCCTCTTTAACTCTTCTGGCTTCGATGGGATGAACACCCTGTCACAGAAAGGATCAGCTTTTTGTGGCCAGGCTCCTATTGTGTAGGGGAAGTCTCTTGCTTTTGACTCCTGTTCACAGGGCTGCATTTTTAATGATCTCCCACAGGAACCTGGAATTGACCAGCCTTTATATTTTATGGGTTGAAATCAACATAGAATCATAGAATCATAGGATATCAGGGTTGGAAGGGACCTCAGGAGGTCACCTAGTCCAACCCCCTGCTCAAAGCAGGACCAATTCCCAACTAAATCATCCCAGCCAGGGCTTTGTCAAGCCTGACCTTAGAAACCTCTAAGGAAGAAGATTCCACCACCTCCCTAGATAACCCATTCCAGTGCTTTACCACCCTCCTGGTGAAATATGTACTCCTGTTCTTTTTGCAGATACAGACTAACACGGCTGCTACTCTGAAACCTGGTGAAATAGTGTTTCCTAATATCCAACCTAGACCTCCCCCACTGCAACTTGAGACCGTTACTCCTTGTTCTGTCGTCTGCTACCACTGAGAACAGCCTAGATCCATCCTCTTTGGAACCCCCTTTCAGGTAGTTGAAAGCAGCTATCAAATCCTCCCTCATTCTTCTCTTCTGCAGACTAAATAATCCCAGTTCCCTCAGCCTCTCCTCATAAGTCATGTGCTCCAGACCCCTAATCATTTTTGTTGCCTGCCGCTGGACTCTTTCCAATTTTTCCACATCCTTAGAATCATAGAATCATAGAATCATAGAATATCAGAGTTGGAAGGGACCTCAAGAGGTCATCTAGTCCAACCCCCTGCTCAAAGCAGGACCAATTCCCAGCTAAATCATCCCAGCCAGGGCTTTGTCAAGCCGGGCCTTAAAAACCTCCAAGGAAGGAGACTCCACCACCTCCCTAGGTAACGCATTCCAGTGTTTCACCACCCTCCTAGTGAAATAGTTTTTCCTGATATCCAACCTGGACTTCCCCCACCGCAACTTGAGACCATTGCTCCTTGTTCTGTCATCTGCCACCACTGAGAACAGCCGAGCTCCATCCTCTTTGGAACCCCCCTTCAGGTAGTTGAAGGCTGCTATCAAATCCCCCCTCATTCTTCTCTTCTGGAGACTAAACAATCCCAGTTCTCTCAGCCTCTCCTCATAAGTCATATGCTCCAGACCCCTAATCATTTTTGTTGCCCTCCGCTGGACTCTTTCCAATTTTTCCACATCCTTCTTGTAGTGTGGGGCCCAAAACTGGACACAGTATTCCAGATGAGGCCTCACCAATGTCGAATAAAGGGGAACGATCACGTTCCTCGATCTGCTGGCAATGCCCCTACTTATACAGCCCAAAATGCCGTTAGCCTTCTTGGCAACAAGAGCACACTGTTGACTCATATCCAGCTTCTCGTCCACTGTGACCCCTAGGTCCTTTTCAGCAGAACTGCTACCTAGCCATTCGGTCCCTAGTCTGTAGCAGTGCATGGGATTCTTCCGTCCTAAGTGCAGGACTCTGCATTTGTCCTTGTTGAACCTCATCAGGTTTTTTTCTGCCCAATCCTCTAATTTGTCTAGGTCCCTCTGTATCCGATCCCTACCCTCTAGTGTATCTACCACGCCTCCTAGTTTAGTGTCATCTGCAAACTTGCTGAGAGTGCAGTCCACACCATCCTCCAGATCATTAATAAAGATATTAAACAAAACCGGCCCCAGGACCGACCCTTGGGGCACTCCACTTGAAACCGGCTGGCAACTAGACATGGAGCCATTGATCACTACCCGTAGTGATCCTTCTTGTAGTGTGGGGCCCAAAACTGGACACAGTACTCCAGATGAGGCCTCACCAATGTCGAATAGAGGGGAATGATCACGTCCCTCGATCTGCTGGCAATGCCCCATCTTATACAGCCCAAAATGCCGTTAGCCTTCTTGGCCACAAGGGTACACTGTTGACTCATATCCAGCTTCTCGTCCACTGTAACCTCTAGGTCCTTTTCTGCAGAACTGCTTCCTAGCCATTCGGTCCCTAGTCTATGAATATGAATTGGTGGTGGATGTTTTCGTTCTCCGTATACATATCTGATCCTTTTACAATCCTGCTGAGCTCTTGTCCTTGTAACAAGGAGTTCCACTGGTTAATTATGCATTGTGCAAAGAAAGAAAAGCATCTTCTTTCCTTAGCTTTCACTGCCTTGCCTTTTGATACCTGGCAGCACTGCACAGTTTAAAGGGGGATGGCTGGGGCCCTGACTTCCTCCTCTCCATCCCCCACCTGATAACCTCTGGCCGCAGAGGGTGTGGGAAGAGAGCATGTGCAGTTCTTCTGGGAGTGGGAAGCACTATAAACTACCTCCCAGGCCTTGCTGGGTCTGTCTTCGCTGCAGACTTAACTCAACATATCTGCACTCAAGTTAACCGAACATGAGTGAGGGGCTACTCCGACAAAACCACTCAAGTTGCTGGAATGACTTGCATCCACCCGGGCCCTGCACATACTAGTGTGTGGTACTAGGACTTCCAGGAGCACAGCCAGGGGCTCTTAGCACTGCAGAGCTGAGCTGATCTAGCTATTCTTTCCCAATGAAGTGTGAGAGAACTTTTCTGTTCTTCCAGCCCATGGACAGAAGTGGTGTTAGCCTGGCAACTCACTTCTGCCTTGGCATGTTCCAGCTTTCTGTTCTCGCCCATCATGCCAACCCATGGTGAACTGAGCGATGACTTCCAGTCCAGAAGCAGGGACTCTGTAGGTGACAAGAAACCATTGCCCTGGGGGCAACTGTGGGAAGGTATTGGAGGACTAGTGGCACTTGCGGGATCTAGCCTGTGTCCACATTACAGAGGAGTCATGATAGCAGCTGATGAATTGTGCTCAGTCAAGTTTTAGCCTATACAATTCTCAAGCTAGCCAAAGCACCGCTGCACTTGAGTGATGGATTTTGTGTGTGGACGGGAGTTGTGGGCAGCAGTCCAGGTCTAACTTAGTGACTTTTGCAGTGAAGACAAGCCATCAATATGACTCTGTTCAGCTGTCCCCTGCTCCAAACAGGAGCAAAGCCTTCATTTGGCTCATTATCTTCTAAAGGGTTTGTTTATCCTGCTGTCTCCTGTCTTCCCCTGCTGACACCCATATCTGGTCAAACAGGAATTTTTGGAGCCATTCACATGCAAATGGCCTCATGTGGCGCTTACATGGCTTCCATAGCCACAGGCATGAACTGAGCACAGCAATCCTCAGCCCCGAGCAGGGTGACCAGATGTCCCGATTTTATAGGGACAGTCCCGATTTTTGGGTCTTTTTCTTATATAGGCTCCTATTACCCCCCACCCCCTGTCCCGGTTTTTCACACTTGCTGTCTGGTCACCCTAGCCCCGAGCAGGAGTGAGACACAGCCCAACAGTGCACAACAGAAAATGAAAACCTCAGGCTCAGGCCAACTACGGGCTCCTTTGGAACACCCCAGAGGGCTAAGCTAGGGGTGCTGCAGCACAGATGTGCTGGGGACAGGAGATACAGAAAGCCCCCTCGCCCCCACAGACGTACACATGCAGCACATCTGCCAAGGGGAAACTGCAGTTCGACTACAGGGAGGGGCGGCAGGAGATGCAGAAAGCCCCCCCCTCCCACACACACACACCTGCCTAAGGCTCTGGGAGGGAGTTTGGGTGCGGGAGAGCGTTTTGGGGTGCAGGCTCCCCAAGTTTGGATGCACGAGGGGTGCAGGCTCTGGGACAGAGTTTGGTGCTGGGTGCAGGCTCTAGGCTGGGGCAGGGATTTTGGGTTCAGAAGGAGGTTTGGGGTGCAGGCTCTGAGAGAGAGTTTGGGTGCGGGAGGGGTGCAGGCTCTGGGAGGGAGTTTGGGTGCTGGATGAGGGCTCTGGGCTGGGACAGGGGGTTGGGGTGTGGGAGGGGGTTTGGGTGCTGGGTGTGGGCTCTGGGCTGGGACAGAGGGTTGGGATGCGGGGCATGGGGTTGGGCCGGGGATGAGGAGTTTGGGGTGCAGCAAGCAGGCTGCCTCAGGGCTGGGGGCCAGAGAGGAGGACTCCCCCCAGCCCTCTCCCTGCCAGCAGCAGTGAGCCCCGGGAGGCGGAGGGGCAGAGGGGCCTCCTCCCCAGCCCCCCCTGGCACGACACTCACCAAGCCCCCCCAGGCTGCTGCTCAGGAGGTCCAGCCAGGATAAGCCCCGCCACCCCACTCGGAGTCGCCTGCTGGGGGGGGCTGACATGCGCATGCGCCTCCTCCCCTCCTCCGTCCGCAGGCACAGCAGCCACCTCAGCCTGCCTCCCTTGTAGCAGCAGCAGTGGCTGGCAAGGGAGCGCAGCGCGGAGCAGCAGGGCAGCTGCCCGCTGCCCAGGGCGTAGGCAGGGTCGCTCGGGGGAGGCACACGGGGGCGGCAGGCGGGACCGGGGGATGCTCCAATGGAGGAGCATAGGGGCAGTGGGTGGGGCCAGTGGACGCTCCGGGGGAGGTGCACAGGGGTGGCAGGGAGAGACCCTGGCCCGAACATTGGTGGAGCCAGGCCCCTGGGCCCTGAATTTGTTGGAGCCCGGGCACCACGGGCCCATCTAACTCGCCGCCCCTGACTACAGAGAACTGGGAGCACAAAGGCATAACACAGCCTCCCCCATACACCATGATGGGAGGTTTTGTATGTGTCAACTCTCCCCATGCTCCACCCATGCCTATGAGTGGGCTGTAGTCCACGAAAGCTTATGCTCTAATAAATTTGTTAGTCTCTAAGGTGCCACAAGTACTCCTGTTCTTCTTCTTGGTGCTGTTAGGATATCTGCCCTGTTCCAAGACCCCTCCTCTGTTCGCCACACACCCTCTCATACAACAGACTCCAGCATAGGCTCTGACCTTTATTTTTCCTTGGGGGTGCTTCATCCCTGCTCAACTCCGAGGCCACCCCCCCACTCCACCCCTTCTCCCAAGGCCCCGCCCTCACTCCACCTCTTCCTGCCTCGCTCCGCCCCCTCCCCTGATGTCCCCACCCTCCCAGCACTCGCTGCTCTCTGCCCTCCTTCAAGTGCCTCCCCCAACCGCCAAACAGGTGACCGGCAGCCCCACCGAACAGCTGATTCATGGCGCCCTTGAACAGCTGTGGCTGGTGGGTGCTGAGCACTCACTATTTTTTTTCCCATGGGTGCTTGTGCCTATGGGCTCCAGTGCAGCAGAGGTGAAAAGAAATGGAGCTGAACCCAGTCGGGACCAGAACAAGCCTTGCTCAGCACTGGTGCAGCAATCACCTCTGTCACACTGTGCTCTGCACCAGAGGCTGGCCATTTGCCTCCTGTTGAATGTGCCTAACTTTGCATGTGCACATGGAACTAGTAGAAAGCTGACACCGAGTCATTCTCTAGCCACATACCTACCCTGGACGATGAACCACCATCAAAACTCAACTACTTCATGTGCGGTTTACCCAGCAGCATAAATCAGTAGCTTCTCTCCCAGCCATTAAAGCTTCATAAAAACCATATACATGTCGAAGTATTAATATTGTATTAACGTTTATGCTAATGAGCAAGTTGAACCATTAAGTTGTTTATCCGCCTATGTAAACTGATAGAAACCCTGAGAGGTTTACTCACATTTATTGGACCTTGGGTGACAATAAATTAGACACTTGCAAAGTGCCTAGTTCAGTGTAAATTGCCAGCTTGCAACCACCACGCAGAATATGTAAAGGGTTTGTTTTCATGCAGTAAGAGGTCCTGCAGTCTCCAACTACATGCTGGGAGAAATGAACGACAGTTAAAAATCTGGAGCAGTTGGACACGCATAACTTAGTGCTCTGGAGCTAGCCTTTCATGGTTTATTAGACACTTGGGTAATGTGCGTATTAAATATATAACAGTTTCTTTTCTTCATGCACAGTGAGCAATCAGATACTTCCAGTTTGAGCTGCTTTTATTTTAGGTTAAGGGAAACCAAACAAATAAAGGACAGAGTACAATCTTCAGGACAGAGCATAGTGTGCGCATCGCTTCTGTAAACAAAATGGCTGGCTGGCTCTACAGAGAGCAGAGTTTTTTAGAGATTTAAAGGAGAAAGCATCGACAGAAGGAAATATTGGGCAGAGACATAACATAAGGAGAATGCCCTAACAGTGGCACTTAGAGTACTAGACTGGGACACAGGAGTTCTGGGTTCAATTCCCTGCTCTGTCACAGACTTCTTGTGTGAGCTTGGGCAAATCACTTAGACTCCCTGTGCCTTGGTTCCCCATCAGGGGATAATAGCCCTTCCCTGTCTCATAGGGGTGTGGTCAGGGCCAGTCTTATGGTGGGTGATGTGGGCAACTGCCCAGGACACTGTGGTCGGGGGGGGGGAGGGGCTCTGTCCAAGTGCTGCAAGCTAGCTGACCTGGGCCACCAGAGTAAGGGTGAGTGCTGGTGAGCCCAGGGCTGGAGCCCCTAGCCAGGGGGGGGCAGATGATGCCACCCAGAGCTGCCAGCCTGGTGAGGAAGGGCAGGCACTAGGGCTTGCCCCGGCAGAGCCAGCAGGCCAGCCACAGGATTCCCCCTTCCTGCGGGCATGGGCGGTAGCTGCACACCCTCTCTCCTCCTGCTAGGTGATCAGGGGCTGTGTGGCCAGGGGAGTCAAGGCTCCCTCAGCAGCTCTGCCAGTCTCTGGGGCCAGGAACTGCCCCACGCTGCTGTTCGCACTCAAAGAAGGTGCCAAAATACACATTCACTCAGGGTGCCATTTCCCTAAGGCCAGCCCTTGGTGTGGTAAGGGTAAATACATTGAAGGCTGTGAGGTGCTCAGATACGCTGGAGATCGCTATACCCCTCATTCTGCTCTCACACCAAGGCTGACTCCTGATTCACCTCCTGTGACCAAGGAAACAGTCCAGCCCCTGGCATAACAGCAGCTGTATGGCACAGAATCCAGTTTAAAAAAAGTCATCATATCATCCTTATCAGTGAAGCTAAAACATGCTACACAGAATTGCCATAAGGTGCTGCAACCTATTGCCCCCAGTACAAATGGAGTGGAAAGCAACAATGAAGGCATGAGTCATCTCGCAAGGGGAGACCGCTGGGTGCAGTGGAAACAGGAGGTGACTTGGCTCCCCCAGGCATAGTTGGCTATCCCAATGGAGTTTCTCAATCGTGGAAAGTCCTCTCCCTTCCCTGAGCCTGAACAGAGGCCAGCCATCAGCCTGTGGTCTCAGGCCTTGGCTACACTTACCCGGTAGTTCGGCGGCGAGCGATCGAACTTCTGGGTTCGACTTATCGCGTCTAGTCTGGACGCGATAAGTCAAACCCGGAAGTGCTCGCCGTCGACTGCAGTACTCCAGCTCGGCGAGAGGAGTACCGCGGAGTCGACGGGGGAGCCTGCCTGCCGAGTGTGGACCAAGGTAAGTTCGAACTAAGGTACTTCGAACTTCACGTAGCTGAAGTTCCGTACCTTAGTTCGAATTAGGGGGTTAGTGTAGACCTGGCCTTAGACTCTCCCACTAAGTGATGCTCCTGTGGAAGGATCGAGATGTCTAGCCATTGGCTTTGCAATAACAAGCATGACACTCCCTTGGGCAAATTCCTCATTTTCAGTTGTGGTGGGATGCAGTTTGGTCCTGGTGCAGGACTAGAAATCTAGAGACCTGGGTTTGATTCCTGGGTCTCTTCCTGACTTGCTACGTGACCTGAGCCAGGTCACTTGGGACCCAACCCCGTCAAAGTCCTCACTGACCCTCAGTTTCCTGATCTGAAAAATGGGAATGGTAACAATAACCATTTATATAGAGCATTGAGGTCAGTGGGATTTGAGAGGTCTTAACTGCTTGATGGATTAGGCCCTGAGGGATCTATGGCCAAACAGCCCTTGGTAAGAGCTAAGCACTATTATTATTATTGGCACGATAAGGTATTTGAGCATTGTCACGGTGAATGTATCAAGAATCTGGGGGTCACGAGGATTTCTGCTTTCTGGCATGGATTGTTTCTGATTTTGTGCCTTTGCTTTTGAGGCAAATTATGGCTAATTTTTAAGGAGTAAAAGTTACATATCAGTGTTTACAGAATTATTTCTCTTAAATTATCCAGACAGCTGGCCCCATCCAAAGGCTGGGAATAAGCTCCTTGCAACTCTAAAGGGTTCTTGAGGGCACATCCCTCCACAAACAATTTTTCATGCTGCAAAAATGGTAACGATTGGTCCATTTTGTTAAAAACTAATCTCCAATCTTTGCTCCGTTAGAGTATTATCACGGGAAGGGGCTGTTTGTCTGGGGGAAAGCTTCGTTGAATACCCCACCAAGTACTATCGAGCTGCATAATGAAGCAGGAGTTCTTCCATGACAACGTGCAGTATCCCAATGGAATAGGAGAAAGAGGCATTGGGGCACCAGCACACAGCATGGGACAGACAGGCACCTGGTGGCAAGTGAGTCGTGGGGTCCAAATGCAGAGGAGCTTGCCAGGTCTGAAGACACAATGACCCTGCTTCCTGTGCCACCACTGAGATCCATGCAAAGTGCATGGGAAATGTCCTCTGAGCAGGGTTCTGCTCACACCAATGGTGGCATTTCACCTGCTGTATACAGGTGTGGAACAGGGTAGCCAGCCAATCCTGGTCATGAATTCGATGTGGGTGAGGTGGAGATAGCTGTTTTCCATAAAAAGCCAGGCTATGGGTAAGGAAGGAGGAGCAGGGGTAAGTCTCAGTTCCCTGGGAAGGGAGGCAATAGGCATCAGCTGGGGGGAAAGGCCTCAAGGCAGCAAGCCCTGGGAGGTGGTGTTCACCAAAAAGGTGGCTTGGTGCTCAGGACAAGGAAGAATCCTGCCAAAGGCCCTGAGGCAGGCGGGACAAAGAGAGGCGAAGGGGAACACCCCTGGGGAGCTGTAGCCCAAGGTGGGCTCAGGAATTGTATTACGCCATTTGCCTATGTTTGGAAAATAAAGTTGTGCCTGGGACGAGACTGAGCCTGACTATGGGTCCTTTGTGGGCTGGGGACGAGCCAGCCCCTTCCAAGGTGTAAATAGTGACGGGGAATCAGGCCTGACAGGTGATGACAAGCCCTAGGCACAGGCAGAGGTGCTGGAACTAGGAGCACACCCTGGCTTGAAGTGGTTTCCATCACATACAGGGGTTACAGTGTGGTTCAATGGCTCTCAGCATCTCCCATACGCCACTGGGCTAGGGTGACCAGACGTCCCGATATTATCAGGACAGTCTCGATTTTAGGGGACTTGTCCTGTGTCCCGACCTTACATCGGTCGGGACGCACTTTGTCCCGATATCGGGGGACTGTCTGGTGGAGGACGCAAGCCGGCGCCGCTCACCTCTTCTTCCTGGGCCCTGGGGCAGCTCAGCTGAACTCCCGGCGCCCGGCCACCGGCAGAAGCCTGCAGAGTGCTGCAGCCCCACTCCCCAGGCATGCCCAGAGGCAGCGAGGAGGTCTCCGCTGTGTGCTGCAGGGGCGGGGCTTGTAGGTGCTGGCAGCCGGCAGAGAGCCCCCCCACCCCTGCCCCCACCCCCCTCGACCCAACCCGACACGCGGGACCTTAGGAGACAGAGGGATGGGACCTGCCTGCTGGATGCTTCCTGGGAGCTGCTCCAGGTAAGGCTAGCACTACTGGGACTCACCTGGTCCCCTGGCAGGTCCCTCTGGCTGGGGGGAGGGGAAGGGCTCTGCATGCTGACCCCCTCCTTCCTTGAGGGGGGAGGTGGAAACAGAGCAGAGGCAAGGTGGTGCGGGGGGGAAGGCGGGGTGTGGAGCTGCCGGTGGGTTCTCAGCCCCCACCAATTTTTCCTGTGCTCCGGCGGGTTTTTTTGTTTTGCTCCGCTGCCAGCTTGTTTTTTTTTTTTTTTTTGCTCTGCGCCCCCCCGTGTCCTGATATTTGACCTCTGTCATCTGGTCACCCTACACTGGGCGAATTTCCCAGCAGCACCAGCACTGTCTCCACGTGTGGCTCTGATACAGGATAGAGTTGCCAGGCATCTGGTTTACGACTGGAACGCCCAGTCAAAAAAGGGATGCTAGTGGCTCCGCCAGCACTGCCGAACAGGCTATTAAAATCCGGTCAGTGGTGCAGCAGGGGCCCAGGGCTAAGGCAGGCTCCCGGCCTGCCCTAGCTGCGCGCAGCTCCCGGAAGCGGCCACCAGTTCCATGCAGCACCTAGGTGCATGGACGACCAGGGAGACTACGCGCGCTGCCATTGTCCCAATTACCGGCTACGCAGCTCCCATTGGAGGGGCAGCACCTGTGGGCGTGAGGTCAGCACATGGAACCTCCCTGGCCCTCCATGTGCCTAGGGGCTGCAAGGACCTGGTGGCTGCTTCCTCAGAGTCGCGGTAAGTGCCGTCGTGATCCCGGACCCCAACCCCCCTACTGCACCCCAACCCCCTGCCCCAGCCCAGAGTCCCCTCCCACCACACTCAAACACCCTCCCGGAGGCTGCACCCCACACACACACACAGAACCCCAACCCCCTGCCCCAGCCCTGAGCCCTCTCCTGCACCCAAACTCTCTGCCAGAGCCTGCACCCCAAACCCCTGCCCCCTTCCCCCAGGCTCAGCCCGGAGTCCCCTCCCACACGCGAAACCCTTCGGCCCCAGTTCAGACCCACCCAGCCACCCCCCTGTCCCAGCCCAGTGAAAGTGAGTGAGTGAGGGTGGGGGAAAGTGAGCAAGGGAGGGAGGGGGGCTGGAGTGAGTGGGGGCGGGGCCTTGGGGGAAGGGGCAGGTTCAGTTTTGTGCCATTAGAAAGTTGGCCACCCTAATCCAGGAGCAGACTCCTAACTTTTGCCTCCGCCAGGCAGTTTCTCCAGCTGCCTCCTGACCTCAGGAGCAGCAGAGTTTTGTCCGAGCACATCCTCCACCTTGCCAGCGCCACCTAGAAAGGGTTAAGGCCAAGCGAGGAAGTCCAGCCCTCCCGCTTCCTGATTGGCTCCTCTGGCTCAGGTACATCCTTCGGCAGCGGCGCCATAGGTCAGAGGCGCTGCTTCTCCGGCTCTACAAGCCCGGCTCCTGGGGCTGCGCGCTTCGCTGCAGGAGTGGCCGCGTCCGAAGGGGATCGCGCCGAGCCTTCGTCCCCTCCAGTGCGGAGCCGAGCCGAGCCCTCTGCCGCTGGGGAGTAGCCGGGAAGAGAGCGGCTGCAGGCTCAGACATGGTGAGTGGCTGTGGTAGGTTGTGTGCACGAGCAGGCTCTGCTTTCGCTCGCTTGCTGGCATTGCTTGTTGGAGGCTGCTGGGCTGGGGACACTCGCACAAACAGACCCGCGCTGTGGGAAATGTTCCAAGGCAGGAAGGCGTCCGCTCTGGCCTGGGTGTGGGGATTTAATGGGCTGTGTGGGAGGAGGGCAAGGGCGTCTGGGAACAGGCACGAAAGAACTGAAGTAATTCTGTGCCTCTGTGCTACACAAAAGGGGTGTGGATGTGTAGAGGGGGGAGTGTGCAGGGGTTGACTGGGAACAGATGACAGAGCATGGACAGATTCCCATGTGATAAGAACATCTAAAGGCCAAGAAACTTCTGGTGGCGGTGGGTCCAAAGTAGCAAATGGGATCTAGGGTGAGGTGACATCTAGCAGTGGCCCCGTTTGGGAACGGGAGTGAATGAAGCGAAAGTGACCACTAGGGCAACCTGATGGAGTATCTAGATAGCATGGTGAGGGGTGCATTAGGAATATCTGGAGAGACAGATAGTCTGGCTAATATCTGTGCCACTTGGGAGCCTGAATAGCCTGTTTTGCATGGAGGTGCTCTCCATCATCTAGAAGCTTCCCATGTATCCCATCATAAACCCCACCCTCCATGTTATAGCCACCTGTAATGTCTTGGCTGGACTCCTCCCTTCCAGATTCCTGAGCAGGACTTTGAAATAAACAATGAGGATTCGGCCCTTCAAGGAATCTGTCTCAGGTTTTACACTGAGCCCAGAGCAGGCCGAATCAGGGCCCTGAGAGTAAAGTCAGTGCTGTGAGGCTGCCCATGTGCACAGAGATGATAGGAAAGTGCAAAAGCTTAGTGTCTTGGACTAAGGAGAGGGACGTGCACAAAGCCACCAACCTTCCAGAACAGGCTGGACTGGGGCTGGCTGGATGGCTCACCTCACCCAGACCTGAACTCAGCACAGCCTACCCAGAAGCTCTCAGATGGGGAGCGAGTGTTCAGCATCATCATTTGGCAACCGCGCCAACTCTAAAACTGATGAGTGGCAGCAGGGGACTAAGCTGAGGAGCCACAGTCTCTGAATCAGAGAAGAGTGGGAAATACCTAGACTAGTTGCAGAATTATGGTATATTGAGGTCTGTGTTGGAATAGAAAGCTATCACTTTAAGAATGTGGGGAGGCGGGAGGGGGTGGAGAAGTGTGGAGAAGTGTCTGGGAGCACTGCAGCAGTCAGTCTGGAAAAAGCCAGCCTGGAAAAAGGTGGGATGAGTTGTGCCTTGGTGCCTTAGGGAGCAGCCTGTTTTCTCTCTCTGTGTTTTGGGTTCTTGATTGTTGTTGTTCTGAATTGTAAGAAATACAGTAGTGTTATGTTGCAACCTTCTAGTAAAAGTATCCTATGTTTTTATCTAATTTCTCTGTATGTATGTGCACCATGGAACATAACAAGAATCACTAAAGGGGTAGGACCTAACTAATCAGACATTGGGGAGGAATTAACAAGAGGCAGTTAACTGGGGTACAGTGGACATATGTGCTGTTTCAACTTAATACATTAGCCTACCCGATAGAGGGGGGTGTGGTACACTGAAGGCCTCTGAGAGCAAAGGTATTCTTCCCTCCCCCTGGGGAACAATTTTCTTGTAAGTGTGAATTTCACTCCAATCATGAGGCTTGCAGTGTGCAGCCTGAACGGCCCTGAGACTTTCCTTCACTGTCAAAGAGCTATATTCTGTTGGCCTTGGTCACCACCTGTGTAATGCCTACCCACTCGGTGTGATTCTCTAGTGGTGGCTGGGTCCTGTGGAGAGGTTAAGTCTGCTGCAGCGGTAGTTAGTAGAGCCAGATCTGGCTCTGGCAGCAGAGGCTTATGCTTTTAGATTCAGAGGTCCCCCAGGTTCAGTCCGTGTTACAGGTGCGATGTTTATTCAAGCAAAGCTCTATCTGATGCTGATGGGAGTCTGGCCTAGTCAGGAACTGCGTCAGGATCTCAGGTTTTAGCCCTTCAAAGCAGATTGTGTGTGTGTAGATTCTCCATCAGGTAAGGTGTTTGCATGGCCCTTATCACTGAAACATCTGAGCGCCTCTGTAATATGCAAGCATAGAAGCTACTTGTCCAAATGATCTGGCTGGGCCAGAGGGACTGTGTAAAGTGAAAACAGCAGAGGCTGAGGGAAGGCGCCCAGCAGTGAGCTCCAAAGGAATAAGCAGGTGACTGGTGATGCAGTTTGTTGACACACCCCTTGATAGCCCTTCTAAGCTACAAACATTTAACATTAGGCAATAGGGATTTTGATAGCCAAGCTTATGAATCTGCCAGCAGCTGTTTGGTCTGAACAAATAACACATCCTGGGTTGTGGTGGGGGACGATCTGCACCCTGCAGAAGAGCTACGTTAACTGGGGGCAGCTGGAAGTCACTGAGCTAATGGGATTCAGAACAATGTAATGTTTGACAGTGCTTGTGTTGATGGAAAGGTTCAGCAGATGGCAACTTGAATGGGGCAGGGACTAGAGGGCGAGTCATAGCTAAAGAGTCACACCGCTCTTGGCCCTTTGGGAGAGAAGATAGGAAGAAGAGATGATTAAGCCAAGGCTACCAGAGCCTAGATCAAACGGAAGACTAAAGGCACAAATCTATAAACCAAGAATAGTTTTGGGCACTAAAGAAATCAAGGTGGTATTTGCTTTACACTGTTATTACAGTACAATAATAGTCCCCTATTTATTGATCTTTCATCAGTTGCTCTCAAAGTGCTCTTCAAACATTAATAATTTAAGCCTCACAATGCACCTTCCCCCAAACTCGTACAGATGAGTAAACTGAGGCACTGAGTAGTTAAGTGATTTGCCAAAGTTCACACAGTGACTCAGTGACAGGGCCAAGAATGGAACCCAGCAGTCCTGACTCCCCTGTTGCCCATTCTAACCATTGGATCACACTTCCTCTTCCACTTTGTTGGGGAGATGGTGATCTTTTAAGATCCAAGCTTCTGCTGATAGCTCAGCAGGAACATAGTGGGTACAAGAGGAAGCAATATTTGCCCTCCCTCTCTGCTAAGGAAGCTGAAGCAGGATCTGAAGCATTTAAGTGGCTTATTTGGAATAAGCTTCACAAAGCAACAATCAAGGCTGATTTGATAAGCATTCAGAGGATGAGAAAGCCAAGGCCCTAATAGCTCATTTGGACAATGGGGGTGGAGTCGGCTGGGCTTCATGGCTCCCTCAGGCCCGTGCTTCCAGTTGATAATTAAATTGCACATGTTTCCCAGCAGAACCAGGGCGGGACAGGCTGTTCCAACATTAGCAAACTCCCGATAAATGACATTTGCATATTGTTTCATAAGCTGGGTTGATGTGTGTCAGGGCCCCCACAAATGAGAAACCATGGGGATTATCAGACTTTTTAGGACTCTGTGTTTAGCAAAACAGCCAGGATTCTTAGGACTTTAAAAAGCTAACTGTAACTATGTTTTAATTGCCAGCAGCCTCTCCTTCCCACCCCTGTACTAAGTAGAGAAGGAAACTTGGATGCTGGGGGCCTAAGTCTGCTTTCACTTCCACTGGTGCAAGTGCAGAACAGCTCCAGTGAAATCAATGGACTAACTCTGATGTGAGGTCAGAAACAGGCCCACTGTTCTGTGGCATCTGTTACGCTCTCATGGGATGGGGACTGGGCTTTCTCTGGTCCCATAGACCCTCCAATGGAATGTTTGTCAAGCAGAAATGTTTATTCTAGGCCTTTGATCTTCTAGTTCATACCTGCTTAACTTGGTTCCATAGTCCATTTCTTTACTAAATCAGTGGCTTCAAACAACAGACACTGATCACTAGCTAACTGGGACATATACAACAGCATACATAGAACTCAGAGGCTTTTCTTCCAAAGCACAAACCCTAGCACTTATGCTAAAGGAGATTTTATTTGAGTGGTGGTAATATTACGGTATATAGACTGTGGGTTGCAGCCACTAGGAGGCAACATAGGCTCACGCTTAAGCAGGATCTGAGCACCCCACTCCAGTTTGGGTGCCACAAACCTGTTTCCCCAGTGCATGAAGGAAAATGAGTTATGTGAGGCTGTCAACTTCTCCCTATCTGGATTACTTATCAGCTCTTTGCTCAGCCAGAGCAAGCCCACTAAAGGAGAGAGGATTTCAGTGCAGTACTTTCATTTAAACATAGCATCCTTTGTTAGTGCAGGGCTAATGGTAAACGGAAGGAAAAAGGACGGGCTCTGGTTAGATTTTAAAAAGAGAAGTGAATGGCTAGGAGGAAGGGCAAGTGCAGGGTTGGAGAAGATTTGGGAGGTTCATGAGATAGTAAGAAGAGATGATTAAGCCAAGGCTACTAGAGCCTAGATCAAACAGAAGATTAAAGGCACAAATCTATAAACGAAGAATAGTTTTGGGCACTAAAGAAATCAAGGTGGTGTTTGTTTTACACTGTTATTACAGTACAATAATAGTCTCCTATTTATCCTCTTTCATCAGTGGCTCTCAAAGTGTTCTTCAAACATTAATAATTTAAGCCTCACAAGGCACCTCCCCCCAGACTCGTACAGATGAGTAAACTGAGGTTAGGAGGAGAAGTGAAAGTGTGGCCGCATGCACAAACACCCATGTAATCGTGGTGTTTGGATGTAGGATCCCAAGATGGGAGAGAGAAGTAGAATGACTTTGGAATTTGATGTATAGCTGCAAAATGAGGGAAAGTGCTGCATGGTTCAAGATGAATGAATGCAAAGTCACAGGGTTGATTTTTTTTCTTCTCATTTATATCCTTGTAAATCAGGAGTAACTTCATGGAAATCAATGGTGGTTACATGCTGATAGGGCCTTTATCAGCCACCTTGCACTGGTGCAGGTTGAGAGCTGATAGCAGAATCAGACTCTAATACCAGGACCGGCTCTAGGCACCAGCAAACCAAGCACGTGCTTGGGGTAGCACAATTCCAGGGGCGGCATTCCGGGAGTTGCGCTCTCTGAGGTATTTTTTTTTTTTTTTTTTGCTTGGGGTGGCAAAAAACCTAGAGCCGGCCCTGTCTAATGTCCCTGTTCTGCACTGGTTTCTAGCACATCAAGGGCAGAATCTTATTTATATCTCAGCAGCACCTAGAGGTCCCAACTAAAGATCAGGGCTCTGGGGGGGGTGGGAGTGACAAACCCAGAGTGAGAGGCAGCCCCTGCCCTGAAGAGCTCACAGACTATAAATTGACAAGACAAAAGGGTGGGAGAAAAAGATATTGTGATTCCCCATTTACAGCTGGAGAACTGAGGCCCAGAGGTGTTAAGTGATTGCAGGGGTCTGAAATCTCGTCTTGCAGGGGTCTGAAATCCAAGCTGGAGTCCAGTGCTTTAACTTTCCTCGATGAATCCATCCCCATATGGGATTCAGAATAACTCTGTAGGCTTTGGCAGAGTCTCTCCAGATTTTCTACTGCGTAACTGAGAGCAGGCTCTGGCCTTGAAAATGTGGCTGAGTACCCAGTCTAGGATGACAGCATGCCGCATGCTCTGTGTTTCAGAAATCCTGGGTTTGCTGAATGAACCAGTTCCCACATGTCTTGCTATTTTTAAGAATGGAATCCTTTTGCTCATCACCTGCTCGAGGGAATGTTTTGGATCCGCCTCATACACTTTCTACACATGGTTGTAAACACGTGAGTGGGCGCAGCAGGCAGCCAAAGGTGTGCCAAGATTGCAGAGCTCTAGCCAGGAGGAGGAGGTGGCAGGAGAAATAACAATGTGTAAACACCATGAGGTCAGCATTTCCCTCTGCTTTGAGCCACTCAATGCACTACACAACTCTTGGGGAAACTCCAGTGGGCAGGCCCAGGCTGGTGAATCTGACTGGGATCTGAGCAGAAGTTCTGTGGGGTTTCCAGAGACACAGGCCAAGGCACAGCACAGATCTTCGGTGGATTTAGGCTCCTAACGCCCATTGAAATCAACTGAAGATACCTTAAAGGGGCCAGCTTTTCTGGTCTCAGGTTGGGCATGGGGACCCAAAACGCCATAGTTCCAAGGCCAAGAAGGGACCACTGTGATCAGCTAGTCTGACCTCCTTCATAACAAGGTAAATTGTGCCAACCAGACTCCTCAGTTACCTTTGAAAATCTTGGTAATTAGAAGTATTGCAGACCCCATTTGGATTGACTAGAATGATCAGTGCTGCCAGCTAAGCAAACAGCAGTTAAAGACAGCACTCCAGTGACTAGCTGTTGCAGAGTCACGTCAGACCTGAAATCTATGTAAAATAATCAATTGGTGTTTTAATTAGCACACAGCCAGAAGAGAATGCAACCAGGTTTGTTAAGCACTTTGTTGATCCACCAGATAGGTATTATAAACATAAAATAATTAACCCAGTTAAAGTTAAAATAGCTTCTCATTGGAGGCACTTAATTTGAAACAGGGTCGATGCATTTATTTTCAAGAACTGAAAGAAAAGCCCTTCCTGAAAGTGAAAGTCAGCATCACAATGTAGATGAATCTCCAGCCTAGGGCTTATGCCAACCTTGCTTTCAGAATGAGTAAAGCTTCCTCTGCCTCTCATGTCAGTATGGGGTCATGTCAGATGAGATTTTTTTTTAATGGGGCTTTGAATGGGAAGTTCTCCCTAGCTCAGTGCTCTGGAGCTGCCATCTTGACCTTTTCTCCACTAAGGCATTAGCCAATACATAGCAACTAACATGAGGTAAAATCCTAATGAAGACAAGGCAGATTGTAATTTTAACATGAGTTAGCAAGGCAAGATAAAGCCCTAGCCTGCCCCATAGTCTTTGCCTTGACCAGTGAGCCCCCACCACATTCACTGCTCCTCTGTTCTCTGATGTGTCCAGCCTGGAGTGATTTCCCAGGATCTTGCCCTTTGTGGTGCCATCTACACCTCTGCATAGTGGGTATACCATGCTTCTGAGTCCACTTGGGAGCTGCTACACTCACTTTGCTCAGGTGCACACGGCTCCATCGTGGGGCTCTGGGCTTTTGTGCTAGCATTGGAGCAGAGGATTGGGACACCTGATTTCTGGCTCTCAGCCCAGCCATGCTGGGTAATTCTGGGTGGGTTTGGACAATGTGAATGAGTTTGGGCCATTCACATCTTTCACGTGAACATAAAGGAGATTTAAAGGAATGGTGATTTTTTTTTTTTTTTTTTTTTTTTTTTAGTTGCATTTGTGCAGAGGGTATGTTTGCATTTTATGATTTATAAATAAGCACCAAATATGTGCGCACACCTTTTTTTTTTTTTCCCCTCTGCTTGTTGTTATTAGTAACATAAAATCTGGTTTTGCTGGAGGAATTTCTGGTTATCTCAGCTGTTTGTTGTGATATTAATGGTAGTTGTTGCTGGAATTTTAACAAATGAGAGACAAGGTGGGTGAGAGCATGGTTGTTGCTGGGGCTTCTGAGGTGGGTGAAACCAGACAATCACTACACTCTTGAATGAACTCACACAGAAAAACCATAAAAGACAAAAACCGCACTATCACCCATGGGTGAACACTTTTCACAAAAAGAACGAGGAGTATTTGTGGCACCTTGGAGACTAACAAATTTATTTGAGCATAAGCTTTCGTGGGCTAAAATCCACTTGCTCAAATAACTTTGTTAGTCTAAGGTGCCACAAGGACGCCTCATTCTTTTTGCTGATACAGACTAACGCGGCTACCCCTCTGAAACTTTTTTCACAAAGTGATCACTCCGTATCGACCACTTGGTCCTAGTCCTCAAAGGAAATGGCAAAAAACCTTCAAAAGATGAGTCTGGGAGCTTAAACTCCTAACTCTGGCCTTGGCTACACGTGCAGCTGTACAGCGCTGTGAGGTAAACCTGTCTTCGTACAGCTGAGTAGGGAAAAGCGCTGCAGTCTGTCCACACTGACAGCTGCCAGCACAGAGGTGTGGCCACGCTTGCAACATTTGCAGCTGTGTTGGGAGCGGTGCATTATGGGCAGCTATCCCAGCATTCATGTGGCTGCAACATGCTTTTCATCACTGGGGGGTGGGTGGATTGTGACAGGGAGTGTGGGGGGGAGAGAGAGTGCTTTTTGGAGCATGTCTGCTCTCTATTTTGCAAGTTCCGAACTCCCGGCCCCCTGCTCATTCATTTACTCACTCAAAGCCAACTGCAAACTGTTTGCTTTTCTCTGTGGTATGAGCTTTGAAACCGGCACTTCCGCATTCCTGCAGCCGGTCACAACAATGGAGAGGATTGGCCACTTGACAAGGTGATTAGTACAGCGCTGCAAGCGTTTACACTCTCACCCGTGAGTCGTAGCCACTCCGCTGCAGCTGTTATTCCTCTGAGATGTAGAGTACCTACAGCGGTGTACCCAGGGAGATACAGTGCTGCAAGTGCTCTGCCAGTGTGGACGGAGAGTGAGTTACAGTGCTGGGGGAGGCTTTACAGCGCTGTAACTTGGGGTATATCTACACTACGGGATTAATCTGAATTTATATAATTCGAATTTGGGAAACAGATTGTATAAAGTTGAATTTATGCGGCCACACTAAGCACATTAATTCGGCAGTGTACGTCCAAGTACCGGGGCTAGCATCGATTTCTGGAGCGTTGCACTGTGGGTAGCTATCCCATAGTTCCCGCAGTCTCCCGCGCCCATTGGAATTCTGGGTTGAGATCCCAGTGCCTGATGGGACAAAAAACATTGTTGCAGATGGTTCTGGGTACAGCCTCACCCCTCCCTCCCTCCCTCCCTCCCTGCATGAAAGCAACGGACGGCAGACAACCATTTCGCGCCTTTTTTCCTGGGTGAACACTGCAGACTCCATACCATGGCAAGCATGGAGCCCGCTCAGCTCAAGACAGCAGTCATAAACATTGTAAACACCTCGCGCGTTCTCGTGGAGTTTATGCTGAGCCAGGACCAGAAAAACGAGGCGAGGAGGCAGCGGCAGCGCAGCGACAAGCGTGATGAGGACATGGACACGGATACAGAATTCTGTCAAACCTGCCCCGGTGCCCGATTCTGGGCAAGGGAAACAAGCACAGACTGGTGGGACCGCATAGTGTTGCAGGTGTGGGATGATTCCCAGTGGCTGCGGAACTTTCGCGTGCATAAGGGCACTTTCATGGAACTTTGTGACTTGCTGTCCCCTGCCCTGAAATGCCAGAATACCAAGATGAGAGCAGCCCTCACAGTTGAGAAGCGCGTGGCGATAGCCCTGTGGAAGCTTGCAACGCCAGACAGCTACCGGTCAGTCGGGAATCAATTTGGAGTGGGCAAATCTACTGTGGGGGCTGCTGTGATGCAAGTAGCCAAAGCAATCACTCAGGTGCTGCTACGAAAGGTAGTGACTCTGGGAAATGTGCAGGTCATAGTGGATGGCTTTGCTGCAATGGGATTCCCTAACTGTGGTGGGGCGATAGATGGAACCCATATCCCTATCTTGGCACCGGAGCACCGAGGTACCCAGTACATAAACCGCAAGGGGTACTTTTCAATGGTGCTGCAAGCACTTGTGGATCACAAGGGATGTTTCACCAACATCAACGTGGTCTGGCCGGGAAGGGTTCATGACGCTTGCGTCTTCAGGAACACTACTCTGTTTAAAGGGCTGCAGCAAGGGACTTACTTTCCGGACCAGAAAATAACCGTTGGGGATGTTGAAATGCCAATAGTTATTCTTGGGGACCCAGCCTACCCCTTAATGCCATGGCTCATGAAGCCATACACAGGCAGCCTGGACAGGAGTCAGGAGCTGTTCAACTATAGGCTGAGCAAGTGCCAAATGGTGGTAGAATGTGCATTTGGCCGTTTAAAAGGTCGCTGGCAATCGTTAATGACTCGCTCAGACCTCAGCCAAACCAATATCCCCATTGTTATTTCTGCTTGCTGTGTGCTCCACAATCTCTGTGAAAGTAAGGGCGAGACCTTTATGGCGGGGTGGGAGGCTGAGGAAAATCAGCCTGGCTGCTGATTACGCGCAGCCAGACACCAGGGCGATTAGAAGAGCACACCAGGAAGCGCTGTGCATCAGAGAAGCTTTGAAAACCAGTTTCATGACTGGCCAGGCTACAGTGTGAAATATCTGTTTGTTTCTCCTTCATGAAAACCCGCCCCCTTTATTGACTCATTCTCTGTAAGGAACCCACCCTCCCCCTTCCCCCAGCTTGCTTTCAAACCAAATAAAGTCACTATCGTTTAAAAATCATTTATTCTTTATTAATAGATTATAAAAAGAGGGAGGGAACCCAGGTGGGGTTTGGGAGGAGGATCGGTGGGAAGGAAAAGGCCACTAAAAAAAGGTTAAAAAAATGACAGCCTTTTGCTTGGGCTGTCCACTGGGGTGGAATGGGAAGGTGTACGGAGCCTCCCTCCCTTCCCCCCTCCCCCCCCGCGTTCTTGCACGTCTGGGTGAGGAGGATATGGAACATGGGGAGGGGGGTTATACAGGAGCTGTAGCGGCACTCTGTTTTCCTGCTGCCATTCCTGAAGCTCCACCAGATGCCGGAGCATGTCTGTTTGCTCACGCAGCAGCCCCAGCGTTGCATCCTGCCTCCTCTGATCTTCCTGCCGCCACCTCTCATCTCGAGCGTCCCTCATGTCCTCACGTTGGTCCCTCCATGTCCTCATGTTCACTGGCTTCTTTCCTATACTTTGAAACCGTGTCCTTCCACTCATTCAGATGAGCTCTGTCACTGCAGGTGGATTCCATGATTTCTGCAAACATCTCGTCTCGCGTCTTCTTTTTCCGACGCCTTATATGTGATAGCCTTCGGGATGGAGGAGGGAGGCTTGAAGAATTTGCAGCTGCTGTAGGGAGGGGAAAAAAGAGAATTGTTTAAAAAGATACATTTTGCAGAACAATGCTTATACTCTTTCACGGTGACCAACACTATTCACGTTACATAGCACATGTGACTTCTGTGCAAGGTCGCATTTTGCCTCTTAATATTGAGTGCCTGTGGCTTTGCTGCTAGAGATCACAGGTCCGGGCAACAGAATTCGGCTTGCATGCGGCCATGGTAGGCCATTGTCTTTCGGCTTCTGCGCCCTCCTTTCCCACATACCAAGCAAAGCCCGTTGAGTGCTGCGGTTTTCCTGTTAACATTCAGCAGCAGCAGAAAACAAACTAACCACCCCCCCATCCAATTCTCTGAATGATCGCTTTATCTCCCTCCCCCCCCCCCCCCAACCGCGTGGCTGGTAACAGGGAAGATCCCTGCTAGCCAAACGCGAAAAGCTCAGGGCCAATTCCCCCCCCCTGTGTTTGGCTAACTGCAGGGAAGGATTTCTTTTCAGCCACAGGCAAACAGCCCAGTAGGAATGGCCACCTCTGTCCCCTTAATTAAGTTCCCATATTTCAACCAGGTTACCATGAGCGATATCACTCTCCTGAGGATTACACAGCAAGATAAAGAACGGATGTTGCTTGAATGCCAGCAAACACCGGGACCATACGCTGCCAGGCTTTGTCAGGCAATGATACCAGATTACTTGATGCAAGCATGGCGTGATCAAGTGTCCTACCATGGAGGACGGAATAAGGCTGCACTGTCCAGAAACCTTGTGGCAAGGCTTTTGGAGTACCTCCAGGAGAGCTTCATGGAGATGTCCCTGGAGGATTTCCGCTCCATCCCCAGACACGTTAACAGACTTTTCCAGTAGCTGTACTGGCCGTGAATGCATCCCAAGTCCTCAGGGCAAAGTAATCATTAAAAAACGCTTGCTTTTAAAACAAGTTTTATATTTTAAAAGGTAAACTCACCTGAGGTCCCTTCCACGGGGTCATGGTCTCGGATACTGGCTTGGGAGGGTACTTCAGTCAGGCTGAGAAAAAGATCCTGGCTGTTGGGGAGAACGGAGTGCTGGGTGCTCTCTGCAAGCTCGTCGTCCTCCTCCTCCTCTTCCCCATCCGCAGAATCCTCAGGTGTAGCTGATGAGACTATCCCCGACCCGGAATCCACGGTCACAGGTGGGGTAGTGGTGGTGGCCCCCCCCCCCTAGAATTGCATGCAGCTTGGCGTAGAAGCGGCATGTCCACGGCTGACCCGGAGCGACCGTTTGCCTCCTTTGTTTTTTTGATAGGCTTGTCTGAGCTCCTTGACTTTCACGCGGCACTGATCTGAGTCCCTATTGTGGCCTCTCTCCATCATGCCCTTGGAGATTTTTTCAAAAGTTTTGGCATTTCATCTTTTAGAACGAAGTTCTGCTAGCACTGAATCCTCTCCCCATATAGCGATCAGATCCAGTACCTCCCGTACGGTCCATGCTGGTGCTCTTTTTCGATTATCGGCCTGCATGGTTACCTGTGCTGATGAGCTATCTGTGGTCACCTGTGCTCGCCACGCTGGGCAAACAGGAAATGAAATTCAAATGTTCGCAGGGCTTTTCCTGTCTACCTGGCCAGTGCATCCGAGTTCAGATTGCTGTCCAGAGCGGTCACAATGGTGCACTGTGGGATAGCTCCTGGAGGCCAATACCATCGAATTGCGGCCACACTAACCCTAATTCGTAATGCTAAAATCGATTTTGGCGCTACTCCGCTCGTCGGGGTGGAGTACAGAAATCGATTTAAAGAGCCCTTTATTTCGAATTAAATGGCGTCTTGTGGACGGGTGCTGGGTTAATTCGAATTAACGCTGCTAAATCCGAATTAAAGTCGTAGTGTAGACCAGGCCTTGCATGTGTAGCCAAGGCCTCTGTTACATATTAAAAAATCATAGACTCAACCAGAAACCTTGGCTTTATGGTTCATCACAACCATTGGTAACCTAGTAACCCTTGTTTGTCCTATGACAGAAGAGGTGTTAATTGCCCACTTCATTTTAAATGATCTCCTGCAACATGTGATAACCCCTTATGCTTAACAATCTCTCCCACCTTGTATTTGTTGTGACACACTGGTTACCTTTTCCAGACCTGAAAAAGAGCTTTGTGGCACTCAAAAGCTTGTCTCTTTCACCAGCAGAAGCTGGTCCAATAACAAAAGTTACCTTGCCCACTTTGTGTATCTCCTATCCTGGGAGAAATACAGTTCCAACACCATTGCAAATAACAATGGCAGATACTGAATTTCTCCTATGTGTTAATTAGACATTGGAGTTAAATAGGTATGAACAAAACAAAATATTTCACTAGTTCTCTAGCCACCACAGATTCTTCTAGGCTAAACAAGACCTGATCTTCCATTTTCTTCATGGAGACCAAAAAAGAGTCCTGGGACTCTTTTTCATCATTGTTTGTTACAGTCCTCTAAGGAGCTTTTATATGCAATAAAGAAGCAAAAAGTGGCACAATCCATTTCTTCCCCCCTATGTAAGAATGGCCATTCTAGGAAAGACCAATGATCCATCTAGCCCCGTATCCTGTCTTCCAACAATGGTCAGTGCCAGGGGCTTCAGAGGGAATGAACAGAACATGGCAGTTATCAAGTGATCCATCCTCTGTTGTCCAGTATCCGCTTCTGGCAACTCATGGTTTAGGGACATCTGGAGTATGGGATTGTATCACTAGCTAAAAGAACAGGATACAGACTAACACGGCTGCTACTCTGAAACCTATCACTAGCTAATTGACTAGCCATTGATGGACCTAACCTCCATGAACTTATCTAATTCTTTTTTGAACCCAGTTACACTTTTGGCCTTCACAATATCCCTGGCAATGAATTCCACAGGTTGACTGTGTTCAGGGGTGGCAGGTTTGTATAATTTTAGGTGGTGCCCAGAACGGGTCCAAGTCCCACCCTACTCTCCACCTGCCTAAGGCTCTGGGAGGGAGTTTGGGTGCAGGCTCTGGGCTAGGGCAGGGGGTTGGGGTGCAGGAGAGGGTCCAGGGAGCAGGCTCTGGGAGGAAGTTGGGATGCAGGGTTTGGGCTGGGCAGACGGTTGGGGTGTGGGAGGGAGTTTAGGTGTGGGGTCTGGGCTGGGGTTTGGGGTTGGGTTCTGGGAGGGAGTTTGGGTGTGGGGACTGGGCTGGGGCAGGGGGTTGGGGTGCAGGAGGGGGTGTGGCGGTCGGGCTCTGGGAGGGAGTTTGCATGTGGGGTCTGAGCTGGGGCAGGGGGTTGGGGTGTGGGAGAGGTTGAGGGGTGCAGCACTTACCTCGAGTGGCTCCTGAAAGCGACCCACACCCACCTCTGGCAGCAGCTCCTAGACGGGGGGCTGGAGGGGTCTCCACACGCTGCTGCCCGCAGGCACTGCTCCGCAGCTCAGGGCAGGGGTAGCGCGTGGAAACATGCCCTCCCTCAGGGGCCGCAGGGATGTGCCAGCCGCTTCTGGAAGCAGAGCAGGAGGGAAGCAGCCTTAGCCATTAACCTGCCTTAGCCGTTGTGCTGCTGGCCCTTTTAAAATTATCTGTTTGATTCATTGAATTTCATCTGCCATTTGGTTGCTCGGTCACCTAGTTCATACTTTTTTAACTCTTCATAGTTAGCTTTGGACTTAACTATTTTCTGCAAATGTTACCACCCTTTTTCCAGATAATTTATGAATATGTTGAATAGCAGAGATCCTTGGAGTGACCCCACTATTTATTTTTTTCTCCACTGTGAAAATGAACCATTTATTCCTACCCTTTGTTTTCTATCTTTTAACCAGTTACTGGTCCATGAGAGGACCTTCCCTCTTATCCCATGACAACTTACTTTGCATAAGAGCCTTTGGTGAGGGACCTCGCTTGTCAAAGCCCAAGTACACTCTAGCCACTGGATCCACTTAAGTCCACTTCACAGTGTGATTGTTCAGACAGCTGGAATGTGCATATTGTTTACTTTGCACCATGGAGAGTGAGATCCTGCCAGGTGCTGAAGGCTCTGAGCTCTGTACTGGGTTCCCACAGACACAGCTCTTGTGCAACATGCACAGAACCAGGCGAAAGGGAAGATTTACAAACAAGAATGTGACCTCGACAGCCCCACCCCCAGCATCCTCTCCCTGCTTCAGAGGATATCTGGCAATCGTTAGCAGAGGAAGTGATTCAGTGAAAGGGAACCTCTCCTGCGTATGCTCTCACGTAGTTGCACCTTGACAGTGTGTGGGCTGGGGTCTGTTAACACAAGCTTCAACGGGGGCTTGCATGTACAAGCTGCACAGTCCTCTTAAGGTCTGGTGCTCCCCCCCCCAGGATACGACTGAGAGTTCCTTTAAAGAGTTTCCTGGGACTCTTTTTCATCTAAAAGCCGCTGCCCTCCAGGCTGAATTGGTAAGAGGTGAGTCAGCTTCTTACTTCACGGAATTGTTCTTGTTTTTAACCTTTTAAAAAAATAGTCTGGGGAAGAGGGTCTGGTGCCTAGGGGACGCTGGGTTAACACTACAGTTGCTTCTATCAGGTGAAAGGGATTTGCTCCAAGGGCCGTGGCATTGTCCTGTCTGGTTAGTTTCAGTTGCTGAGACTCCATGGTGCAGTTATATGGTGGGATTATCAGCTGATTGGAAGGATGGAGGTGAGCACACATCCCTCTGCTGGCAAATCTCCCTGTCACACATTGTCATTGAATGGGCTATGTTGTTGCTTGTCTGTCCACCCCTTTCCCCTGCCCTTTGCCTGCCCCATCTATGGAGATTGTGAACTCTTCAGGGCAGGTTTGTGCAGTGCCTAGGACAATGGTGCCCTGGCCTTGGTTGGTCCCTAGACACCACTGAAATAAACCGGGTTAATAATATAATGGAATGTGGGAAGGATGGGAATGAAGCAGCTGCAGGTCAATGGAAGTTTTGCACACATGAGGATTATGGGATCTGATGCTAAGGCACATTCCATCACCAGAGGCTAAGAAATGGATCAAGACTTGCTTTGGGAGGGATCCTCCAACAGGTAGCCAGCTGCTCTGGGCAGATTTAGCACAGAGATTTAGGGCCAAATCCTGCTGCCAGTGAAGTCAATGGGAGCGTACAGGTATCTGTAAGAACCTGTTGATCAGCCTTCCATCAGGGAAGGCATCCCTAGGGAGTCTCCTTCCAGTTGGGTGTGTTGATCACTTCTTTTAGGTGTCCCCCAAAAATGGCATTTGAGGGACCTAGTCAGTGTCATTTATTCTGTGGGGTTCTTTAATGAAATGGCTCATTCTGGGGTACTTGTGCTTGGGATGTATAAACCCAGTTTGGTGCTCTGATACCACAATGGTGCGTGTGTAACAAATGCCGATGCCGAGAGATATACCAGAACTCCTTGGAGCCAGATGGATTACCAGGCAAAATGGACCACTTGGGTTCTGGGGAGGGTCTGGACACTGCAGGAAGAAGAGCAGGATTAGCTGCACCAAGGTTGGCCCTCTAAGAAGGGTTTTTTAAACCTTAAGGAAATGCCCAGCCTGTCTTTGCCTTAGTTTTCACCCTATTCACTAAGTGCTGAAGCCGTATGTTCAGTGTGCACCAGCTGTGGCTTCTCACTTCCCATAGTTCCCACGACACTGTGCAATGGTGGTCTTTTGAGATGCCACTTGCAGACTAATAGCCCAGCATCAGAAAGGCAGAAGTGTAACTCTACCACCGGAGAAAGGGGAAGCAGCACATTGATAAAGCATGAGCTTATCTGCGTGTTTCTGAAACCACAGTGGAAACAGCCAGAAAAATGGCTGCCCAGTTTTAATATGCTCTGGTGTGTAAGAGTCCTCTGAGCAGAATTAAACAAAGGTAGCTCCCCTTGTACTGACCGTGTGGCCAAGGTATCCCCCTCTGGCAGAGCTATGGTAGGCAGATTCTCTAGCAGAGTGGACATTAAAGTGTAGGTCTCTGAGAGTCAAGAGAGCTTCTCTCACCAGTGGAGGTACATCACCTCTCCCAGAGACGGTAGTTATGTCGGTGGGAGTAGCCCTCTGTTAACATAGTGCTCTCTACACCGGAAGTTAGGTCGGTATAACTGCATTGCTTGTCCAAACCCCTGAGATGTGGTTATACGGACATAAGTTTGTAGTGTAATCCAAGGCTCAGAGCCTGTAAAAGTGGCTCCAAGGTGGCTTATCCTTAGTGTTACTCTATTGAAGTCAGTGGAGTTACATCTGGGATGAATTTGACCCATTGGCTTTAGTCTAGAGCTCCCTAGTACTGGAATGGGATAGCTTTATAGTTTGGGAGTGATGGCAATGGGAGTAGTAATCTTGGATTTCTATAGTGCCACTTGTCCTAAAGAAACCCAACGCACACTGAAAACCATTTACCCAAGAATCACTACTCTGCAAACAGCGGCTCTTCTAGGAAGGGAAAGACACTAATAAGTCACTTCACGTATTGCTAAAAGGCAGCCTCTGGGGCCCAACATGGCAGCGAATAGTCCACTGTTAGGAAAGGAAACAAAGGGAATGAAATTGCAGGGTGGATCTTATTCCGCAGAATGTCATTAACTGGAAAGCATGTGTCTTAGGAAAGAAGAGCAATCAGTCTATCACAGCAGTTCTCAAACTATGGTCTGCGGGAACTTGGTGGTGGTCTGTGGAGAGATGGCTGCCACGTGATGGTTCCTTCCTTGTTTCCAGCTGCTAAATTGCATTAACAGAAGCTAAAAATATCTCCTTACATTACTTTTCCATGTTGTCAATTACTGCCATCAGACAAGGATATTGTGCAACAGTAAACAGGAGGGAAACAGGGCCAGGCTACCTCAGACGGAAGGGGAACTAGGTCCTAGTGATGACAACGGATAAGAGAGACACAGGACAGTCTCTTTAAGATGTGGTCCTTGCTATGAAAATGTCACCCCCTGGTCTAGGGCACGGTCCTTTCCTTTAGCGTCCTGAAATTGCTTAGAAGAAGAACTTCCTTCTGGAGGACATGCTGTAAGCATGATCTGCCTATGAACATCCTGCAGCTTGAGGCCTGTTTGGGTGATTCTTTTTCAGCTAGCTTTGTCATGCAACCACTGAATTCTTCTTTGGAGTCTGTGCCTGGGAGCAAGGGCTGTGACCTTGGCATTCTTTAGCCTGACCTCTCGCTGCAGTCCTCTGTTCTACCCACCTTTGATGCCACAGATCAGCAGAGAGCCTGTGGTAGGGAAGCTGTTCCCCTTTGGCTTTTCAATATTTCAAAGGAAACCCGAAGGGGAAGAGCGAATTAGAGCTACATTAAATAACTATTTCCAAAGACTGATTTCTTTATCTGAAGCCAGCTGGTTGAGAGGGGTTATTTGTGGGAAGGTTTCAAGTATACAAATGGGAGGGAGACAGACTCTGGGACATCTCAGCTGGGTAAACTGTGCTGCATCCGTCCAGGTGCTGTACAGAGTTTGCAGGGGTGCCGGAACCCGGGGCAGCCATGGGGGCACTGCTTGCCCACTTTTTCACATGGACATAGTTTGGGGGGCAGGTGGCCACACTGCCCCCCAAACTGCAAGCCTCAGGCAGGCACAGAGTGGCGCCAGCAGGAGCTGCACTTCACGGCAGGAGAGCTGACAGGGTTCATGGAGGCCCCCCCCAACCCTGCTAGTGGTGCCAGCCTCTTCCTGGTGTGGGGCAGCCTCCCCTTGCCACAAGGCTCAGTCCCTCTCAGAAGCCCTGCCCTGCTCTGCCTTTTCCCTCTGAGGCCCCACCCCCTGGCCAGCCAAGAAGCTTTAGTTGAGCTGCAATAAGCCGCCCAGGGAGCCTGGGCCACTGTGGGGAGCCCTGGACCCTCCACCTGCCTTGGACAGGACATGGGCTGGGAACTGTTCTCAGGCAGCCTGCTTAGATGGATCTAGGAATTATTATCATAATGCTAGGGTTACCATATTTTAATTAAAAAAAAAAAAAAAAAAAGACATTCCACGGGCCCCCAGCCCGGCCCCAACTCCACCCCTTCCCCAAAGTCCCCGCCCCACCTCCATCCCCTCCCCTGAACGCTCCGCCCCTTGCTCCTCCCCCTCTCCTGCTTCCCACGAATCAAATGTTCGCGGGAAGCCTGAAACAGGGAGACAGCAGGTAAGCTGGGGCTGGGGCTGGCCCCGGCATCTCCGGCCCCGGCCCTAGCAACTCCGGCTCAGGCCCCAGGGCCCCGGTCGAGCAGCTCCGGCCGGCGGCCGAGCAGCCCCAGTCCCAGCGGCTCCGGCCCAGCTCAGCTCGGGCCCCGGTTCCGGCTGAGCGGTTCCGGCCCGGCACCGGCCCTGGTTGAGCGGCGCTGGCCCCAGCGGCTCCAGCCCGGACCCAAGCCCCAAGCCCCCTCCCTATTTTCCCGGACATGTCCGGCTTTTTGGCAATTCCCCCCGGACGGGGATATGAGGACCAAAAAGCCGGACATGTCCGGGAAAATCCAGATGTATGGTAACCCTAATAATGCAGGCCAGGGAATCCATGCAGTGAGCCCTGCATCAAGCCCAATAGCTCGTGGCTGAACTAGGCCCTAGTTCAGGAAGGCATTATCGCACAAGTTTAAGTGCATTCTGCTTAACAGAGTACTCCACCATGTCGGTGTGCTTTAGTCCCCCTGATGTCATTGCAATTTAAGTGTGGGCCCCACAAAAGTACTTAGGCACCAAAACCCAAGATTTAGACACCCAAGTCCTAGTTTTGGCTCCACTGTGATCCACAAAACTGCCACTGAGTCCTGTAGGTGCCTAAAGTCACTCAGTGCCTGTGTTCCTGCCTCTGGCTATGTGTGCTGCTGCCTCCCTCTAGGCATCTGGATACCATCTCCTGCCTGAGTCGCAGAGCAATTCACGCACCAGGGGAAGACGGGCCTTTGGCCCCTTAACCTGGGTATGGGGCCCTATCTTATAGGGAGCCTCTGCTCAAACTTACAGGGTTGGGTCCTTTTGATAACTCAGCCCGAGCAGGAGGTGGTGCTGGTGCCCACCTCCTCACTTTTATCCCCGTGGTTGGCACGCTTGCCTGGGATGTGGGAGCTTTGGGTTGAATTCCCCGCTCTGCCTGAGGGAGAGAAGGGATTTGAACAGGGGTCTCCCACCTCTCAGGTGCAAGCTCAGAACCACTGGGCTCTGGGACACTCTGCTGTGGGGCTCCCTCACACTCTCCTGCTGAAGCTGTTCCACTCTGGATAAATAATGAACAAGCAATTGGAACGGGGGCCTGGAGCCAGGGTCTCCTACCCCCAGGTGGGTGCCCTACTGACTGACTACAGACCCATTCTCTCTCTCTCTCTGGCCCAATGACTCTTCCACTGTGACTAAATACTTAACTAATTACTGGGCCAGAGAGAGAGAATGTGAGCCTGATACTGTAGTCCAGTAGTTAGGGTAGCCAGCTGGGAGTTGGGAGACCCTGGGTCTAGCCCTGCTTCTCAACTCTTCCCCTTTCTGGGAGGGGCAGTGACCAGGGCCATTCCTAGCGGGGTGCAGGGCCCGGGGCAGAAGTGATGAATCTGTCACTTCTGGGACTGACCATGCTGGGTGGCGGATAGGGGAGGCTGGGGGAGGCAGTGCCTCCCCAAATGGCCAGGCGTTGCCCCGGCCACCCCCAGGGCCCTGCTTCAGCAGTGCCGCTGGGCTCCAGGGGGCTGTGGCCATGCCGCTCTCCCTCCTGGCACTCTGGCGCTGGGGAGGGCAGGCAGGGGCCGGTGGCCATGGTGGGGGGCTCTGGGTTCTGGGGCATGCAGAAGGGGCGGGGCTGGGAGCTAACCTCCCCTAGCCAAAGGTTCACAAACCGCCCATGCGCAACAGCCAATCACATTGGCCCGGGGGGCCCAGAGTGGTCGCCCTGATTCGCTGTACCCTAGGGACGGCTCTGGCAGTGACTGCTCTTGGGCTTTCCTCCCCTTTGCACCTCACTGACTTCCTGTCAGAAATTGGATTTGCTGCCTCAAGAAGCATTAGCAGCCACAGCCTCCCCTCCATGAGAGTGTCTGTCTGCCAGTGGCAGAGGAAGGGTTACTATGGGGAAGGTGGCATGTGCTCTTCTGACAGCGCAGCAGGAGATCTGCTAGCTTATGGGCCTCCAAGGGGAACAATTCTCTCCTCTGCTCCATGAAGTGATGATCAGGAAGCTCCACAAAGCAAAATTCAAGGCATCTCCTGCCCCTTGTGCCTGGGGAGGGGAACCTGCATCTGGGAGAATATGGTCCCTGCTTCTTACATCTATGCCAGGACAGTGGTAAAGAATCACATGAAGAGCTGCTTTCTTCTATCACTGAACAAGGAACTCTGTTAGAATAAGGAAAACCGAGCCACTCTGTCCTTTTCCTCTGCTTCTCTGGAGAGCTTAGATCCTTCTTGTCAAATGGCCGGTCTGCCCTGTAGCGCCACCTTCAGGCTAGTGTGGCTCTGCTTGGGACTGCCTTAGTTTGCCCTTTACTCAGGGCCATACAGTCCAGATATTCAAAACACTCCCCTTCTGGGATCCAATGTATTAAGTCCTGCGCAGTGTCTTTCTAAAGAGAATTCAAACCTACTGCCTTCACTCCTTTTTCAGCAGGGGCCAGCCCAGGGCCTCCTCCCTGACAGTCCATTTCCCAGCACCTCTTGCCTGGAATTTAGCCTTTCCATAGGCCATTGCCATTGGTGTCTTCCCCCTACTGACTTAGGAACGTTCTTGCTCCCTGCCATGCTTGCAGGCATCTGCAAATCCCCATCTGCAGTTGCTTCCCCTTTTATAAGGTCCAGGTGCCTTTCCTGAAGCCCAGTTGGGCAGAAGGTAGCTGCACTGAACTCTGCCCCCTCTTAAAGGGGATAGTCACCCTGGCCCAGATCCACAAAGATACGTAGGCCCCTAATTTCCATTGAAGTCAATGGATGTGAGGAGGCTAAATGAATCTGGGACCATGTGCTGCTGTTGTGCCCAGCTCCCTGGCACAGATTTAAAGGGACAGGACACATCCTCCCAGGAGGGTCGTTAAGATGATGGATAAGAAAGGAAAGCAGCCCACAGGGAAATGTTGCAAACATCATAGTAGGAATACAATGGTGCAGGGATCCCACTGTAAAGCAAATGGGGTCAAGGGAGGCCCGGACTGTAATGAGAAGCAGTACCAGGGCAGGGGGTGAATGTGGCAGAGATGGGGCGGGCTGGAGTTTTTAGGGGCTTGAAATGGGATCACTGAAGCCGATTTGTGCAAAGCCTCTCACAACCAGGGCTGAGGGACAGAAGGCAATACACCGGCAGGAGACTCAGGTTCTGATGGCTGGACAAAGGGAGGCAACACCAGACACTAACTGCCCTTGCTTAGATTTCCGGCAGGGGTTTGTTCTTTAAATAGGAGCATCCTGGGACCTTCTGTGCTAGGGCAGCAGAGGTAAACTCCGGGAGGGAGGGGGCAACTGCAGAGCATGATACGTTACCCTGGAGCTCCAACCTAAGCAGCTGTGTCAACTGTAACTGATGCATATGTACGCAGTTCCAGGGCTATTGGGAGAAGACTCAGCCACTCCAACTCCAGCCTTCAGCACAGAGCAGGAAATTGGGGTAATGCTTTTGTGCCCCCCCCTTCCTTTCCAAACCATTGAGGGAGGAGAGCAGGAAAATGGAATAATCCTCTGCATGCTGAGAGAGAATGAGGAATATGCTCCCCCTAATCTGTCTCAATACCAGGAGGGGGTTGGAACCATGAAGGGATTGAAGGTGTGGGTGATGAAAGGAGGAACTGAGAACAAATAGAGAAGGGGAATGAATGTAGGGCTGGACTGAGCAGGAGAAATGTGCCATGAAGTAAGAGACCCAGAAAGAACAAAATAAATACATAAACTCTTATTTTGCAATATTTTAGTCATTTCATACCAAAATGGTGCAAGGATTATGGGATGAGGCACAAAGGATTATGGGGCCACTGCGTGACAAAGGAGGTAGATGAATAGGAGAAGACTGAGGTCCCCTCAACCAAAATAGGGGAGAGCTAATGTGGCCAAGCAGTTAGTTGGATTAAACTGGGTTTGTTGCTCAAATGAGAGCAAGAAATAAAATGTTTTTCTTTGAGTGATTGCTCATGTTATTCCAAGTAGGTGTGTGGGTGCCATGTGCATGGTCACTGAAGGTTCTTCCCCCTAGTGGTACCCATTGGGTCGGCTGTGGAGCCACCTGGAGTCGCACCTTCATGGAGGTGTATATAGGTCCCTGCTGACCCATGGCCTCTTCAGTTCCCTCTAACCACCAGTGACAGTTGTTGTAGCAGCTTCTCTCTTTCGAACTGCATCCAGCTTTCCTCATGAAGGTGGTTTCACAGTTTTATGCAAATCAGGACATTTTTCTTCCAGTGTTCTTCCCTAAGCTGCATGCCAATGACGGAGAATGCATGCTCCGTTCCCTGGATGTCAGATGGGCGCTAGCCTTCTAAATTGAGCAGATGAAGTCGTTTTGAAAATCGACACAGCTCTTGGTTGTGATTGCTGAACAAATGAAAGGGCTTCCCGTGTCGTCCCAAAGGATCTCCTCTTGGATCACGGCCTGTATCAAGAAGTGCTGTAACCTAGCAAAGATACTGGCACCAGCATTAACAACGCACTCCACAAGGCCGCAAGCTTTGTTAGCTGCCTTCCTTGCTCAGGTTCCTATTCAAGACATCTTCAGGGCGGTGACATGGTCATCTATTTGCACTTTTACGTCGCACTACGCTATTACACAGCAGGCTAGAGACGATGCCGCATTTGGCAGAGTGGTGCTTCAGTCTGTGACTCGGTGAACTCCGACCCCTCCTCCTAGCCACTGCTTGGGAGTCACCTACTTGGAATCGACATGAGCAATCACTTGAAAAAGGAAAAAACTGTTACCTATCTTTCAAAACTGAACTGTTCTTCGAGATGCGTTGCTCATGTCCATTCCAAGACCCAGCCACTTCCTTCTTGCCGGATACTCTGGCAAAGGGGAACTGAAGAGGCAGCAGGTTGTCAGGGACCTATATACACTGCCATGAAGGCGTGACTCCAGGGGGCTTCAGGTACCGCTAAGGGAAAAACCTTCCGGCGACTGTGCATATAGTGTGCACACATCTATTTGGAATGGACATGAGCAACACATCTTGAAGGACAACAATTATGATAGTTAGGTAACCATTTTGTCCAGGAGGAATTGTGGGAAGGCCCTGGAGGATTAGTGACTCTCAAACGTGTCACTGACCCCACCTGTGTCTGCACTGCAGAACAGTCATGTTAAGAACAGACAAGTTGCGCTTACTGGGTCTTAGGCTGCACCCCATGTTGAGCTAGCAAACTTGTGTGACTAGCACCACTGCACATGTGCAACGGGTTCATGTGTATGGACGGGGGTCAAGTTAACTTAGGGTTACCATATTTAGTGCCTCCGAAAGGAGGACACTTTAAAGGGGCCCCAACCCCGCCCCTGCCCCCGCCCCAACCCCGCCCCCTCCCCAAAGTCTCCGCCCCCTCCCCTGCTTCCCGCGAACATTTGAGTCGCGGGAAGCCTGAAGCAGGTAAGGGGGGGTGTGGGGGGAGGAGGCGCGGCCCACCCCCGGCACCGCAGGTCCCCAGCCCGTCCCCCGAGCCCCCGGCCCGGCACCGCCTGCCGAGTCCCCGGCCGGGCCCCCCGAGGGCACGGCACGGCACCGGGCCCCCCCGAGCACCGCCGGCACCCGGCCCGGCACCCGAGCCACCAGCCGAGCCCCCCGGCCTGGCCCGGCACCGGGCCCCCCCGAGCACCGCCGGCACCCGAGCCGCCAGCCGAGCCCCCCGGCCTGGCCCGGCACCGGGCCCCCCCGAGCACCGCCGGCACCCGGCCCGGCACCCGGCACCCGAGCCGCCAGCCGAGCCCCTCGGCAGGCGGTGCTGGGCCGGGGGCTCGGGGGACGGGCTGGGGACCTGCGGTGCCGGGGGTGGGCCGCGCCTCCTCCCCCCACACCCCCCCTTACCTGCTTCAGGCTTCCCGCGACTCAAATGTTTCACACCCCTGAGTGTTGTAGCTCTGCTGATATGACTGAAGTGTAGACCAAGCCTCATCTACTCTGTGCTGCTCTGGTGTGGCCATTCTCTAACTAAAGAGGAGTTAACTTGAGCTACCTCTGCAGTGGAGACGGAGCCATTTAGTGACATGCTCGTACTGCTTTTGCTCAGCCATACAGTGCAACGTTCAGCAGCCAGTAATGCTGAGTTTTATTCAGCAAAGGCCAACAACCTGCATCAGGCTAGCTCAGCTGATTCCAGGGCTAGCTTGACTGAGCAGTGGAAACCAGCATCAGCCCTGTGTACAGCAGCTAGAGTTAGGGTTGCCAGCTTTCTAATTGCAGAAAACCAAATACCCCTTCCCAAGGCGATGCCCCCGCTCGCTCCATCCCCCCGCCTCCGTCGCTCACTCTCCCCCACCCACCCTCACTCACTCATTTTCATCGGGCAGGGGGTTGTTCTTACACCTGGAAAAGACTATATAAGGCTGATGCCTCATCTCCATCTTGTCTTCAATTCTGCTTCATACCTTTGGAGGAACTTTGCTACAAGCTGAAGCTTCGAACAAAGGACTGAATGACCCATCCCAGAGGGGGATGTATTCCAGAGACTTGATTTGAACCTCCAGTTTATTCTATCGCTGCTGCAAGCCTGAACCAAGAACTTTGGCATTACTGTATGTAATTGATTCCATTTAACCAATTCTAACTCTCATCTCTATCTTTTTCCTTTTATGAATAAACCTTTAGATTTTAGATTCTAAAGGATTGGCAACAGCGTGATTTGTAGATAAGATCTGATTTGTATATTGACCTGGGTCTGGGGCTTGGTCCTTTGGGATCAGGAGAACCTTTTTCTTTTACTTGAGTATTGGTTTTCCTAACCATTTGTCCCCATAACGAGTGGCACTGGTGGTAATACTGGGAAACTGGAGTGTCTAAGGAGATTGCTTGTGAGACTTGCGGTTAGCCAGTGGGGTGAGACCGAAGTCCTCTTAGTCTGGCTGGTTTGGTTTGCCTTAGAGGTGGAAAAAACCCCAGCCTTGGCTGTAACTGCCCTGTTTGAGCAATTTGTCTTGAGTTGGCACTCTCAGTTGGGTTCCGCCAGAACTGAATTGTCACAATATGTAAAGTAAATAAGGTTTCAAAATGTTTAAGAAGCTTCATTTAAAATTACATTAAAAGGCAGAGCCCCCCAGACCGGTGGCCAGGACCCGGGCAGTGTGAGTGCCACTGAAAATCAGCTCGTGTGCTGCCTTCGGCACGCGTGCCATAGGTTGCCTACCCCTGCCCTAGACTCATGAAATTGCCTTAAAACTTCAGAACTTTAAAAAAGAACCAGTTTGGCATTCTATTGCTTTGCCTGATGGAGCCATAGCCTTTGGGAGTCACGTTTTCAAGCATTTCTCCCCAACCACAAGGGCCAGAAATGTACTCTGTTTGTTTGTTTGTTTAAATGAAAGCTGTGATACTCAGGAGATAACCTGATCCCAGCAGCAAGTGGAAGGAGGCATTAAGAGACGACCGCTCCCCCCCGCCCCCCCAATCACAAGACTCGCAATAAATCCCAAGAAATGGCTGCACTGGGTCATCCATTTCCAGTCTATTTTGGCCTTGGACTATCAGCCATGGGATTCATGCTGTAGGAAAGAAAATACTGAGGTGTATGTTCTTCTTACTACCAACAACAGTAGGAGTGTCCTGGGCAGACCAGCTGTCCCACCGCAGCCAGGCCCTCTCAGATGCCTCCTGCTATTTTCCCCTGTGTTACCGGCTGACTAATCATATGTAGTGATACCTGACAGTAACTTAGGGCCGTGACATCCTGGTGAGCCCTTCCAGCGCCCTCCCAGAATTCAGTTGGTCCAAAAGATCTGACTTCTCCCATCTCAATGAGCTTTCTGAGACGGACAGGACATCTCCCCTGCCCCTACTCTCCAGTTTCAAAAGACTAAGAACCTGCAAAGTCTTCCATGCAGGAAGGGATTTTCCCTAACAGGAATATAACCTGTCAGCTACAGCTGTGTGACCAGATGCTGTAGAATAGGCAGTAATGAAGTTCGGCTTTCCCCACTTTCACAGTAGCCCTGCTCACAATGAGTCTGCACGTTGTATGCATACAGGCTGTGCAACACACATGGAGCACTGTGACTAGAATTCTCGATTCTCTGCTCAACCTCCGCTTCTCCCTGTCCACCCACAAAAATATTGACCTCTACTAGTTGGCCTAAAGAAAAGTACTGTGTGCAGTACTAGGGCTTTCAGCTGCCTGTAGGCCACAGCCACTAGGAGGCAGTGTTGCACATTAGCTAGCGGGTTACATCCGGTCAATGTGTGTAGTAAGCTCTCTAGGAAATAACTTTAACTGGCCACAATTTGTCCCAAATCCTTCTCCCCGCTAATGCCTTTGCCGCTACCCTTTCTCCTTCCATGTGGAGTTGGAGCTTGTCTGCACAGGAAAGGCTCTGCACCATTTCTGCATTCGTCTCGACTGAGGGCCCCTCTGGCTCTGTCAGTCCCTCAGCATTGTGCTCCTCGCCGCTCCCTTTGGCTCCTTCTCCCATTGTTAATTGTGTTATCACAGTCACAGAGCAGTACCCCATTGGGCCAGGTGCTGTACGAACACACTTTACAATCTAAATGCCTTCATACTGCCTTTCACGCCCCTTCCTACTGCTTGGGCCAGCCACGCTCTCCTTCTTCCAGTCTCTCCATTAAAGCCCCCTGTTTTCCATCCTGCTTCAATCTCAGATGTCGCTGTGCATCCCTAAATGTGACCCATTGCCATTCATCATTATGGTGTTTATTATGGTACTGCCTATGGGCAACCAAGAATGAGACCCATTGTGCCAGGGCTGGGGCTGTAACAGCCAGTCCTTGCTCTGAAGAGCTGCCAGTCTAAACAGCCCAGACTCACACAGGGTGAGGAAGGGGTAGAGCACACACATGCAGAAGGAACAATGGGATGGTGGCAAATGTCAGGTTGGTGCCATATTGATTTGGGGAGGGGGCACAGGGGAGGTTTAGTTAGGAGGGGATCAACTAAATGGGAAGGGAAGGGGTTTGAGGGGGCAGGGCAGGAGAGGGTACGAGGGGCAGGTGTGGAGTGAAGCTGAGATGAAGAGATTGTGTGTGAGAAGTGAGGGCAAGGGTCGGAGCTCAGGGAAGAGAGAGTTAGAACTCTACAGCTTTGATTGAAATATCCAGAGGTCCCAGCTTTTGGTTCCTTCTGTCCCTGCCAGCTGGAGTCTCTGGCTGGCTGCTCGTGGCAGCCCACCTCAGAGGCAGTCATCACGCCGATCATAGTGTCTTCCCAGTTGGGGGAGGGTCTCGCCTGCACAGTCCTTGAGTGGATCAGCTGCTAGCAGGGGACCTGCCACTGTGCCAGCGTGAATTACATCAGCTCCTTGGGGCAAGGTTACTGACCAAGTTGGATACCCCTTCTTTCTTAGCTCAATGTGGCCGTCGGATGAGCCTTGCTAAGGGCTGTGCAAAACACCCTAGAACAAAGCCTGAAATTTGTCATTTGCCCAAACCTTGACTCCTGTTTGCTGAAGATTTGCATGAAATCTCTTCAGGGGAGGGAGGTGCCGGCTACCAGGCAGGGGCTGATGGTTTTTGGGTAGAAACCAAGCAAAACATGTCAACTTTGGCTGAGTTTTAATGGCGGCTCCTCAGAGCAGTAAATGCTTACCATGCTTTAAAGTGTGTTTGCCTTGGAGCTGAAGGTGTAATTTCCCAATCAGGTAGACATACGTGAGTTGTATATACCTCAATAGTATTCATCACTATGTATTTTTGACAGGTTTCCAAGTCCCATTTTGGGCTTATGTCCTGCCCTCCGTTCCTGTTTTTGTTGGTGCTGAGGTTTGGCACCGTTGGACATTTTGAATTTTTTTTTTTAATTATTATTTATGTTTGGATATGGGGAATGTTGGGTGCTTGTTCTTTGATATGTTTGGTTAATTGTTTAGAGAAAAAGGTTGAAAGCATAGAAAGAGAGTCCTTAAAGGAAAGGAGGGGTTTTTTGTTTTGTTTTTTTAAAAAGAAAGCTTTGGTTAGGTTTAGAGGAAAAAAGGAAAGAAAGGTTGTGAAATAGAGATTGTTTGGTCAGGTTTAATAAGGAGAGATGATTTTAAAGGACTAGTTTGGCATGTTATTAAAGAACAGAAAGAGAGAACTTAAAGACAAATAAAGCTTTTTGTTTTTAAAGGGTTAGTTTGAAAGAATAGGGGCAAGTTATTAAAGAAAAGAAAGATTTGGGGCATGTTTTAACTCGGGTGTTCCTGAATACCCTTTTTTTTTTTTTTTTTTTTTTTTTAATTGAAACACGTGTAAAAATGTTAAATAAAGGGCACTGTCTTCATATTGGTTTGTCTTTTAAAGTGTTTATTCCTTTACAAAACTTAATATAACTTTCACTTGTATTTGTTAAAACGTGGGGGAAGAAACAAACTTCTCTCTGATCCACTGGTTTACAGAATAAGGGTAATATAAAACAGCTCTTACTAAGGTTCTGTGGTTTTAACTCTGGGGTGTGTATTTAAAAGTCGGGGAAGAAGCAATCTTCTTATCTCTGATCCACTGGCTCACAGACGCTGTTTTTGCTACAGCTTCAAATTGTCCTCACTAAAAGCATAGGGAAAAGCTTTTAAAAACTTTTAGTTAGTAAGGGTTTGTGTGTTTAACCCTGGGGTGCTTCTGCATGCTCATTTTTTATTGAAACACATATAAAAGTGTTAAATGGAAGGATGTTTCTTCAGATAGGCTTGTCTTCCAAAGTGATCTTCTTTTCTAATCCACTAACTTAAAAAGGCTGATTCAAATTGTCCTCACTAAAAATAGCAAAAGCATAGGGGAAAACTTTTTTTATTACTATAAATTACTTTGATAAACTGGATGTCTGTGGTTTTAATCCTGGGGTGTTTCTGCATGCTCATTTTTTTTATTAAAACACCTATATATAAAGGGCTGTTTCTTCAAATAGGCTTGTCTTTTCAAGTGATTATAAAATAGAGATTTATTCCTTTACAAAACTTAATATAACTTTTTCTTGCTTTTGTTTAAAAAGAAACAAACTTCTTATCTCTATGTTCTGAACATCTAATAGCCTTCTTTATCTCTAATTCACTAACAAAACTGCTTTTGCTGCAGCTTCAAATTGTCTTCACCAAAAGATAGGGGTGGGGGGGATTTAAAAACTGTTACTAAGGCCTTATGGTTTTAACCTTTATTAAAGCACCTATGCAAAAGTGCTACATGGTGAGAAAGATGCTTGGGGTCTGTTTTTTTTAGATAAGAATAAGGCAGTTAAAGGGAAGGAGGGGGAGAAGTGAGGGGAGGGAGATGGCTCTTTTTAAAAAAATCTTGGGACTATAGGATTGGTTCATGAAAATGTATTCTATGATGCGGGGGGAGGGATAGCTCAGTGTTTTGAGCATTGGCCTGCTAAACCCAGGGTTGTGAGCTCAATCCTTGAGGGAGCCATTTGGGGATTTAGTTGGGGATTGGTCCTGCTTTGAGCAGGGGGTTGGACTAGATGACCTCCAGAGGTCCCTTCCAACCCTAATATTCTATGATTCTATGCAGCTATAGAACAGCATCTGATTGGTCTGACCCAAAGGTGGAGATAACTAGCCTGAGGGGTGATGAGCCTTGGGAGCTCCCTCTTTCCCCAGGAACAGTCGCAAGGTTAAGATCTCTCTCTCTCTCTGACTTACCCACGTGCTGCTGCTATCTTTGCCCTTTGCAAAGGGGCTTTCTTTTCTCTTTTTCCGCCATGTTCTCTTTTTTAACTTTATCTTTATATTTTTCTCTTTTATTTAATATTTTTAAATGCTCTTTTCTTAACCTACCCTTATATTTAATATTTTAAATACTTCTTTATTAACCAACCTTTATATTTTCTACCATGTGCTTACTAAACAGTCTCCGCTTTATAAAATTCCCTTTTTTTCTGCCATGTGCTCTTTTTTAATCTAACTTTATATTTAATACTTTTTAATTTCTCAAAACATTTTTATTCTTTAATAACATGCCAAACTAGTCCTTTAAAATCATCTATCCTTACTAAACTTAACCAAACAATCTTTCTTCTGTTTAATAACCTTTCTTTCCTTTTTTCCTCTAAACCTTTCTTTTTTTTAAAAAAAAAAAACTCCTTTCCTTTAAGCCCTCTTTCTATTCTTTTAACCTTTTTCTCTAAACAATTAACCAAACGTATCAAAGCACAAACACGCAACATTCTCCCTATTCAAACATAAAAAATAATTTCATTTTTTTTTCCAAAATGGCCAACGGCACCAAACCTCGACTCCCAATGGAAATGGGAACGGAAGGCAGGACATAAGCCCAAAATGGGGCATGGAAACCTGTCAAAAATACATGGTGATGAATACCATCGAGGTATATACAACTTATGTGTGCTAGCTTTGATCAAGCAGCACACTGAAGCCAGCAAACAGAGCAGAAAATAGAGGAGTTGGACTGGGCATTCATAAGGGGAGCTTGGGAGTGCTGAATAGGCAGGGTTCTTTCTTAAATAGGAATTAAGGAGGGAAGACTATGACAACTATAGAGGCAGCTGTGGTAGTGATCTGAAGAATGGAATAGACAATGAAGATGATTGCATGTGGAAGATGCGGGATGTATGTTATTCTGGAGAGGGGACCTGAAAGTGCTTTGAAGTGCCATCTGATAGAACTGATGGAAGAGAAAATCAGATGCAACCAGAAACTATGGTTGAGCTTAGAAGGGGATTTGAATGGATGATGAAGGAAAGGAGAGAGAAGGCTGAAGGGAAAACTCAAGACTTGAAGATGCATGCCGCACAAGGCACTATGAGGGTAGACTGCTAGATGAAGAAAGTGGCCGTGGAAGCAAGTGACTATGATAACTAGGCAGAGAAACAGACTGGCTATCTAGCCCTACTAGAAGAGGGGAAAAGACAATAGAGATAGCCGGAGTTTGGAGCCCTAGGAAGACAGAGGATGACTCTCAGAGGATTGCAAGTGAGAACAGAAGACAAGACAACTTGCAGCCAGAAAGAAGAGAAGAGTGAAGGCTGGAGAATCGCACCAACACCAGGAAGAGGCAGGTCTACGTGATTGGAGACTCCCTACTAAGAACAGTCAGGCTTGTAACCCAGAGCTGATCTGGAGAACAGAAAGGTGTGCTGTCTGCCAGGAGCTAAGATATTGGATGTGGACCTGAGACTGAAGAGGAACCTAATGGAAGCAGGAAAGAATCGACTGATAGTCCTTCAGGTGGGAACAAATGATACTGCTAAATTCTCGCTGGGACACATCAAGGGAAACTATTTGAGGCGCTTAGGGGCAGTGGCAGGATGGTTAATGGAAATGGGAATATGTAAGTAGAAATTACTACATCGGAGGTGGAAACCAAACTCAAACAGCTTAATGGGACTGGAACATGAAATTGCAAGCCCAATAGCAAGGATTTTTAATGAACCTGTAAACTCGGGGGTTGTAGCCTATGACTGAAAAATTGCAAATATAGTACCTATATTTAAGAAAGGTGAAGAAAAGGGATACAGGAAACTACAGGCCTGTTTGTGTTTTTTTTTCTGGGGAGCCTTGGAATTTCAGGGTCTTGGGTTGCTCCTTCCCCAAGCTCTGTTGGTGTTTCCCTGAAGCTTCCTAATGGTCTGCTGCAATCTCTGAGATACGCTTGCATGATCTGTCTTGTTTGGGCAGTCCAAGGCATAGTGACCATCTCTTCCACAGTTATAACAGAAACCTGCTCGCTGGCTATCACCCCTCCTGCTACTCTCCCCTCTTGAGGATGGCACAATATGTCCCTGAGCCTTCATCATGGCCACTTCTCGGGTCAAATCTCTCAGTGTTGCTGCCACTGACGAGGCATCTTCCATCTCTCCAAGCACTGTGGTGGTGCGACTCCCTGCCATCTTCGGCTGCACCACTGCATCCACTTGCAACAATCGCTCCTCCTCTTCACGTATCTCTCGAATGAGCTTGTGGAATGGGGGTGGGTTTTGGGCCTGCTCCCTCAGCTGCAGTCGCCACAACATCAACCCATCTTGTCGGGTGCCCCAAAGGATTTGGTCCAACCTAGCGGAATCAATGCGCTTGGTGGGGATGCCCTCCTTCCGCACTACCTGCTGTAGCAAATCCTCTAGTCTCCTGATGAAATCCGACAGTCGTTCGTGGGGCTCCTGATAGGTATGGCGGAACCGATAATACAGGTCTTCACCGCTATCAGTAGTACCGTAGACATTCTCAAGAGCGGTTAAATAGTCTTGCACTGTGGCAGCTGGTTGTGAGTCTTTCAGGGCTCGGATAATTCGCATGGCAGGTCCCCTCAGACTCTCAAGCACACGTTTCAGCTTCTCAGCATCAGAGCAGTCCCACTCTTGGACAAGTGGCACCGTAAAATCCCTCCAGGTCTCGTAATCCTCCTCCCCTGGGGGTACAGATGACACCCCCGAGAATGAATGTAACCACTTGTATGTAGCACTTTCATATACCAACCTCAATGCATCTTTGAGAGTGTTTCCCAGCTCTTTGGCCCATCCCACCAGGCTGGGTGCTGCAGGTGTTGGAGCCCCTCCTAATGGCAAAATTAATTCTTCTCTTGTCCGCTTCTCATCCACCATCAGAGCTTGCAATTTCTGCGCTAAAGAATCCACCTCAAGTGACACAGGCACACTAGGAAGGGACTGCTCTGCCCCCAGAATTGTCCAGGGAATACCTTCTACTTGCACCTCTTTGGGCACTTTATCAAGATCTGTTTCCTTGCAGTGAGTACATAGTGCTACCATGCCCTTCACTTTGCGGTTGTAAATACGGGTGCGGACCTTTACTCTCCCCAGTATTTCAGCTGCATCTAAGCTCTCCTCAATTTCATTTGGTTCCATCTCTTCTGGGAACACTGCCACCAGCACAGCTTTGGTTACTGGGATTCATGCCCCTCGGCACAGGTCTTCATATTTTTTTTTTTTAAACTGAGATGAAAGTCACTCAGGAGTTTCTTTGCTCTGTGAAGAAGAGCCCGGGGTGCACGACGTAGGGGTGTGTGTGTGTGTGTGTGTGTGTACTGCAAAGTCCCCGTACAGGCCACCAAGTGTAACTTTAGCGCCCACGTGGCCAAGATGGAGTCTGCTCTGCAGGCAGCTCTGGCCAAGAGAAGGCATGTGCAGGAATGCAGCAGGAGAAATCCCTTCCACCCCAGGGGCACCTGTTCCAAACCCCCCAGAGTGAACACACACACGCAGAGGAAAAGTACAATGGGTATAAGAAAGGGAAATATTTATTTACAGAGGGATGAGAGGAGAACAACAACAAGGGGAAATATAGGGGGAGAAGTAGAACAGGGCTGCATCCAAGCCAAGGCCCCACAGGCCCAGTGGTAGCACAGTCTGGAAGGGCAGACATTGAGCAATGTGTTTGCACACACAGTTCAGGAGTCCTGAGCAAAGTTCCAGTCCAGTGGTGAGTCTTGGGTGCTCCTGGTCGTCTTCAGCGCCAGTGAACCTTCCCCCCCAACAAACCCCTCCGCTGCCCTCTTCTGCCGCTCTCTGCAAAGCCACACAGAGCGACCACCTCCCCACTTAACTAGCTACAGCCTCCCACCGCCGCCGAGCGCCATGGCCGCTTCCTCCCCCGGCAGCAGTGGGAGCTGCAGCAGCGGCTGCTCCCGAGTCCCGCTGCCCGGGGGGGGGAGAACAGCTGCCGCCTGGCCCCGCGGGCCGCCCCCCTCCTCTCCCTACTGCCCGACTGAGTCCTGCCTGCTCGGGACCAGGCCGGACTCTCACTCACCCTGGCCCTGCGCTTCCCCTGCCTCTCCGGGGCCTCCCTCCAGCGCTTGTGGAGGGGGGGAGGGGGTGGTTGTTTTGTTTTTTGGCTCTGCCCCTTTTTTTTTTTTTTTTTTGCCCTGCCCGCTCCCGCCCCGCGTCCCGATATTTGACTTGGGTGATCTGGTCACCCTAACCTCGGGTGTGGGGTCATACTAGCCTAGGCTGCCACCCATAACAGTGCAGCTGCACTTCTGTTTTTAGTGCATTGATCAAAGCTAGCAAGTTTATGTATACCTGAGTTGAAATGACATCTCCAGCTCAAAGTGCAGATATCCTTCCAGTGTGCTCTTTCCCCATTGCCTTCATGGGAAACTTTCATCAAGCTCCTCTGCAGAGTTATTCTTGCTTGGAGTTTTTGGGTTAATTTGAACACAACTGCCAGGGGGCAGGAATCAAAACCAGAAAAAGACAGAGATGATTCAACAAACTCGGTGCAGACTGAAACCACCCAGTTTCATGCAGCTGTACCTTTGCTGCAGATGGAGCCTTTTGTTTTTGCTTCAGCAAAATGGGCGTCTCTCAGTTGCTTGTTAGACAGCCGTAAAAAGGCACATTCTTACAGGCATCATCTCAAACCTACTCATCCAGAAGATAGCTCCTGCAGCAACACAACCTTTGCTAGCATGCTGGGCATTGGTTCAATGCTGAATCAGGCAAGAGAATCACCTAGGGTGCCAACTTTCTACTTAGACAAAACCAAACACCCTTGCCCCGCCCCTTCTCTGAGACCCCACCCCCACTCACCCCATCCCCCCTCCCTCTGTCGCTGGCTCTCCCCACCCTCACTCACTCACTCATTTTCACTGGGCTGGCTCAGGAGGGTGCTGAGGGGTCCGGCTGGGCCTGCAGGCTCTAGGGTGGGGCTGGGGATGATGGGTTTGGGGTGTAGGAGGGTACTCAGGGCTGGGACTGAGGGGTTTAGAGGGCAGGTGGGGAGTCAGGGCTGGGGCAGGCGGTCGGGGTGCAGGCTCCGGGCAGCGCTTACCTCAAGCAGTTCCCGGAAGCAGCAGCATGCCCCCTCTCCAACTCTTACGTGGAGGCACGGCCAGGTGACTCTGCGCACTGTCCAGTCAACAGACGCCACCCCCCGGCAGCTCCAATTAGCCATGGTTCCGGGAGCCGCGTGGAGCCATAGCAGGCAGGGAGCCTGCCTTAGCCCCGCTGCGCCACTGACCGGACTTTTAATGGCCCAGTGAGCAGTGCTGACCGGAGCCACCAGGATCCCTTTTCGACTAGGCGTTCCGGTTGAAAACTGGACACCTGGCAACCCTAGGATCACCTATGAATTGCCACTACTTTCTGTATCCTCTTGGGTTATTTTTGGAAGGCTCTTGTCCATGCACTGAGCATCGGGGCCCCCCTGAGCTTGCAATCTGAGCCTAAGGGTGCACGGCTACAGGCAGAAACGTTAGCCAGTGTTTGGACTTGAAGAGTTATCTGGGCAAATAAATCTGTTCCAGCAAGGTTGGGATTGCCAAAAGTGCTCACTATTGCCCTATGTGAACACTCACGTTGATTTCAATGGGAGCAGAGCTAGGCCAGCGCTGAGCACTCCCCACCCATGGTATCCAAGTTGTTTGGCCCGTCCCTTAAATCACGGTCAGAAAATAGAATGGGAAGGGACGCAGCACCAAGTTTGGGGGAAAGGGAGAGCCCCTTCTGTGCCACCTGAGACTCGGGACTTCACTCGGTTGATGGGTGGAAAGGTGCCACACTTGAGCTGCTTGGGTTGCTGAGTGTGTCCTGTTACCCAAAGCTGGTGATCATATCACTGGCCTTCAATCTGCCTCACAGTGTGCTCAAGGCCTTCACTTGGAAGTTGCTTGTCAAATTTGATTCCACTCGCCCATCCACGACCCATGAAATAGTTTCCACAGCTTCTGGGTCCTAGGTTAGTTTAACCATTGGTGTAAATGAAACTGCTGGATGTGGGCACTGCAAGGCGCAGCCTGCAGCTCTTGCACTGATCACTGACCAGGAGACTGATGACTGTACCTACAGTCGTTTGCATATACATCAGCTGCTTAAATCTCCCTTACGAACTGCAGAAAACTGCTTGTTGGCAGGATTCACCAGCAACTAAATCCTGCAGTTGATTTTCTTTTTTTAAACCTCATTTTTATTGATTAGTTTTACGTGTGTGTGTGTGTGTGTCTGCAAACTCAATAACATGAATGCACTCATTTTGCTGCTGAACTCTGCATATGTGAGTTATTTTAGTGGCTGCAGAAGATCAATAGGAAGAGAAAATAAATGAGAAGTCTTTTTTATTTTTTAAAGTTAAGCAGTTCAGTTGCAAACAAACCTGTAGTCTTCAATAGTCTTTTATGTTGCCGGGTCATAAGACACGTAAGAGACTTGCTACTACAACTGTCAGCATGGAGAGATCTTCTTTAGTAAAACCATTAAGGTCCTGCATTTTTAGTACTTGAAGAAGCAGAGCTCTAGGAAGGCAGTATTGCCTAGTGAATAGTGCACCAGCCTAGGACTCAGGAAACCTTGGTTTCTACTCCACTAGCCTGCTATGTGTTGAACAAGTCAGGTAGCATCTCTGTGCTTCAGTTTCCCAATCTGTAATATGGGATAATTGTCTTGTGTAAAGGGTGTTGAGACCTATTAATTAAAAAGCACAATGTAAAAATAGCAGTATAACTAAGGCTAAGATTTTGTCATGGATATTTTTAGTAAAAGTCATGGACAGGTCACTAAGCCCGTGACTTGTCTGTGACTTTTACTAAAAATATGTGTGACAAAATGGGGAGCTGCGGAGTCCCCATACCTCTGGCAGTGGCTGGGCAGCTGCGTGGCCCCTGGCCAGAGCTCCGGGGGCCCCACTACCTGTGGGGGATCGCAGCTCCAGGGTAACCCGCAGCCTGTGGCAGCCAGGAACTCTGGGGTCCGCCCGCAGCTCAGAGCTCCAGCCCATGGCAGCCGGGAGCTGCAAGGTACCCCCATCGGAAGCTCCGGGATCCCCCTGCCACCTGCAGCGGCTCAGAGTTCCGGTGGAGATGGGGAGTCCCTACAGCTCCCAGCCACTGTGGGCTGAAGTCACGGAGGTCTCTGGAAGTCACAGATTCTGTGAGTTCCACGACCTCCGTGACAAAATCATAGCCTTAGTTATAACTATTATTGTGTTAGTCCTGGCTCCACTGAGTCTGGTGTGATTTAGCGTCACAGGATTTGAGAAAGGTTCATTTATGTTTATAGACTAAGCTTGTTAATTTAATTTAATAGAGAACAGGGTTTTGTGGAATTGTCGACATGTTGTTGCATTTTGGTAGATTATTTTCTCCCTGGAGATATAACATACAATGTCTTTCAGCTAGCGATGGATAGCTGATGCTGCTCCATCTAGCTAGTGTATTATTATGCCTTATGGCAAGCAGCAAGGACTCTGTTCAACATGCATTTAATCAACTTGACATGGAAAACCTAGCTGGGCTCCATCTGAACTCGCACTACAGTAGATCATCCTTGCCCCCCTTGCCCTGGAGTTGCATGGAGGATGGGAAGCTGCAGTCCCCTTTGGGCTGTACATGGGACACCCCTGATTTCAGAGACCAGGAGGAACTTTGCCAGCTTGTGATGGAGCTCATCTCTTCAGTGTCAGGAATGCAAGGGGTCAGTTGTCAAACCAGCGGTTTCAGTTTCCTCACCTTTCTACTGCCAGTCAAACTAAATGAATTATATATTTAGCTTCTGAGATAAAACAGTTGCTGACAGCTGCTGTTGCAGGTTGTTTCTGAGTTGGTGGCTCAGAAATACAATTAACTAGTTTGTTTAAATTCAAGTCCCTGAGAGGCAAATTTTTAAAGAAAGTGGCCCAAGGTTTGGAGGAAGTAATGCCTGCATGCTTGCTGCGACTGCACACCCAGCTCCCATGGTTGTGCATTGCACATGAGCACCTAATTGGCCATTTGCATATGAAGTTATCTGGCATGGCTTGTGGGGAGAAATACATATGCAAATATAGGCACGCAATAGCATGCATGCCTCTGGCTAATTAAAAACAGGTCTCTGATGTCTTTCATTATCTGGAAGTATTGTCCCAATTATTAATTGTGCAATTGAAAATCTGGCTCCTGTAGCTGAACAGTAGCCAAAAGATGAAGGACACAAAGGAATAATAATAATATGTAACAAAGCAGAATCCAGAGCCAAAAATGCTAATTATTTTTGTAGGCCAGTTATGAAAGCTCACTTGTAGGAGTGGCAAGTAGGCCTAGTAGTGTGACAGCAGCACATCCCTCCCTGCTGCGTTGGCGCTGTTCGCTGTATGACCTTTCGACCAGCATAATTCCTTCTGTTCCTTGCGAGAGCCGCTGACATGGCTAGTTTGAATTAATGGATGACAAATACCCGCTCACCTTTCCACTTTAGAGAACTTGATGGAGGGAGCTGGCAAAGTTCCCACATAGTTGGCTGGCTGAGGCGATGATTCACAGATCCCAAGTGCCAACAGGACAGAAAGTTGGTGCCACTTCAGCTGTATCGTCCACTGAAAATCCACGTAGCAGTCACAGAGTATCAGTGATCTAGACCCCAATGGGGCAGATTCTTTTTTTTTTTTTTATCTTGTCTCTGAGCTCTCTTGTCTGCATCATATCTTCTATCTGTATCTGTGTCTGTCTTCCTCTATCCCCATGCACCCATCTGTCTATCCACCCAAACTCCAATTTCTACATTTCCTTGCTCAGCCTTCAGAATTTTTTAAATTCTGCATTCACAAATAGTTCCTGTTTTGCAGCCGTGACGTCCATGTGTAATGAGACAAACAGGAGACGTGTCAGCCACTCTGGAGGATCGTAAACCAGATTGCTTGCCATAAGGCTGTCACAGATCCAGGCCAGAAAGGATCTTTATGATCATCTAATCCAGGGGTCTCTGACTGTGGGTCAGGACATTTCAATGGGGTCACCAGTGCTGGTGTTCGACTTGCTGGGTTCCAGGGCCGACGCCAAAGCCCGAGCCCCACCGCCTGGGGCCCAAACCCGAAGCGCGAGCCCCACCATTTAGGGCTGTGGCTGAAGCTCAAGCCCGAGGGATTCAGCCCTGGGCGGCGGGACTCAGGTTACAGTGCTCCCGGCCTGTGGCTGAAGCCCTTGGGCCCTTGGGCTGCAGCTTTGATCCCCCCCCCCCCCCCCCGGCTGGTCGTCTGGCCGTCTGGGGTGGTGGAGCTTGAGCTTTGGTTTCCTTCTTTCTTCCCCCCTCCTGACGATGGCAGGTTTGTGTGGGACAGAGGTAAATTGAGGGATGCTGCTGGGGATGAGGCAGGGGAGAGGAGTGGCGGTATACATAGCAGGATCTATCAAGTGGGGACCTGATAAGCAGTGAGAAGTGTTTGAGGATCCTAGAATCATAGAGTTTAAGGTCAGAGGGGACCAGATAATCCAGTTGGAGTTCCTGTATGTCACAGGCCACCACTATTATCTGCCACCTGCCCACTAAACCCAAACGTCAAAGCCTCTCATTTCCCTAGTGTTTGGTCCCGTCCGCTCCTTCTCCAAAGTGGAAAAGGAAAGAGGAATCGAATCCCTTCCCCCCAAAATAAAGCCCTCAAATGCCCTCTGCCCAGCTTCCAATCTCTTTAACTCCCTCCTAAGGACTTGGACCATGCAGTTGTGTTGCCAGTACAAAAATCCGCAGCACATTGAAAATACGGTGGCAACATAAAACTGATATAATATAAAATGAATAAATGACAAAGGAGGGAGAAAGGACTGTAGTACTGATTGTATGGGACCTGGGGCAGAGATCAGTGCTGTTATAGGAGTACTCTAAAAGCTGTGTTAGTTGGTAAGGAGCAGGACCGGCTCTAGGCACCAGAAAAGCAAGCACGTGCTTGGAGTGGCACATTTCCAGGGGCGGCATTCCGGCCATCCTTTTTTTTTGGGCGAGGGCGCCATGCTCCCGGCCGCAGTGGGGAGGGGAAGCCCCTGCCCCGGGATGCTGAGCTGCCAGGGCCCAGCCACTACCTGGGGAGGAGAGGGCGAGTCCTGCCGGGGAGCCAGGGCTGCGCCACCTCAGCTGCACACTGGCTGCTGTGTTGCCTTGTGCCACCCCTTATATCAGGGCTTCTCTGCGCGGCTAGGCAGGGGAGGAGGAAAAGCCCCTGCAAGCGCTGGGAGAAGGTGACATCACTCCCTCCGCTTCCAGCCCTACCTGAGCTTGGGGCAGCAAATTTTTTGCTTGGACAACAAAAAAACTAGAGCCAGCCCTGATAAGGAGCCAGTAGAACCAGGGGCGGCAGGTTTGTGTAATTTTTGGTGGTGCCCAGAACAGGTCCAAGTCCAACCCCCCCGCCCCCCTGCCACACACACACACAGCTGCCTTGTAAGCCAATATACAGTAACTCCTCATTAAAGTTGTCCCAGTTAATGTTGTTTTCTTGTTACGTTGCTAATCAATTAGAGCGGTGGCTCTCAAACTTTTTTTTTTTCTGCAGACCACTTGAAAATTGCTGAGGGTCTTGGCGGACCACTTAACATCTTTCCAAATGTTGTATGTACCGTTAGATAACTATTGTAAAGTGCTTTGGATAAAAGTGCTATATAAAAAAACCCTAAATAATAAACAACTTTTTTGTTCTACACATAAAAGCACACAACTCATATTTTAATATCAGTAGTCTGAACCTTTCTAATGCGATGGATTAGGCTGCTGCAGCAGCCCTCAAGCTGAGACTGGGAAGAAGCGGGGTTCTCTCCCTCTTTCCCCCACCGCAGCAGCCCCTGAGCTCTGGCTGGAAAGGAGGGGGGTCTCTCCCCTGCCACAGCAGCTACAGAGCTGAAGCTGGGAAGGAAGGGGGTCTCTCCCCAGCAGCTGCAGCCTAGACTCTTTCTCTTGCCACCGTAGCCCTGCACGTCCCAAATTTCCCCCACCACCTCTTCTTACACCACTGCCCCGTCCTACCTACTCCCTATTCCCCCTAGGCCACCACCTCATCTTACATGTGCATCTTCTCCAGGGTCCAGGCACCTAATTAGAGGAGCCATGCCTGCGCGGCTCCACTAAATAGGTGGGTGGCCCTTCATTCTCTCATGTGCGGCCACCCAGGAGTGCACCTTAGAGGGACCACCTGAATGGAGCTCGTGGACCACTGGTGGTCCGTGGACACAGTTTGAGAACCTCTGAATTAGAGAACATGCTTGTTTAAAGTTGCCCAATGCTCCCTTATAGTGTTGTTTGGCAGCTGCCTGCTTTGTCCACTGCTTGCAGAAAGAGCAGCCCGTTGGAGCAAGCTGGTGGGCCAACAGCCCCCCTATCAGCTCCCCTAAGTTCCCTGTACGGCTGCCACTCAGCAGGCTATCAATTGCTGGACAGTTCAGGTGTCCCTCCCACCCACTGCCATGTGCTGTTCCTGGCCTCCTCCTTGGAGCTGCTCTGGGAGCCGCCTCCTTGCTGTGCAGGTAGGGTGACCAGATGTCTCGATTTTATAGGGACAGTCCTGATTTTTGGGTCTTTTTCATATATAAGCTGCTATTACCCCCCCCCCCCCCCCCCACACACACACACCCTGTCCTGATTTTTCACACTTGCTGTCTGGTCACCCTGTGTGCAGGGGGGAAGGGGGAAGAGGGGCTCTGTTGTCAGGGTGTTCCCCTCCCTGGTTCCTGCCCCCCCATCTCCACAGACCAGGGGGGACACACGACAGGGCTCAGAATGGAGGGAGCTTGCTAGTAGCAGCTGCTGTCTCAAAGTCTCTCTCACACACACGGTGTGTGTGTGTCTCTCTCTCTCTCTGCCATGCTGTCTCCCCCCGCCCCTCCATTCCTGCTGCCTTATAGAGTGTGAGGCTGCATTAACAACGTTTCAGAGTAGCAGCCCTGTTAGTCTGTATCTGCAAAAAGAACAGGAGTACTTGTGAGTACGTGTGTTAGTCTCTAAGGTGCCATAACAACAATGTGTTAACCCTTGAGGGCTCAGTCAAATGTTAGTTCATCATTTAGCAGTCAGGCATTCCCTGGGAAATATCCACCCTCTGACTCAACCACCTTAACCAAGCTTCACAAGCATTATTGCTGTGTACAGTATTAAATTGTTTGTTTAAAACTTATACTGTGTGTGTGTGTGTGTGTGTGTGTATGTATATATATATATAAAAAATATAGTCTTTTGTCTGGAAAAAAAAAATCCCTGGAACCTAAGCCCCCATTTACATGAATTCTTATGGGGAAATTGGATTAACTTAACATCGTTTGACTTAAAGTAGCATTTTTCAGGAACATAATGACATTAAGTGAGGAGTTAATGTAAAAATGTGAGGGCTCTGGTGATGAGGGGTTTAGGGTGTGGGAGGGGCTCAGGCAGAGGGCTGCGGTGCAGGGGTGAGGGCTGTGGATGAGGGGTTTGGGGTGTTGGAGGGGCTCAGGGCTGGGGTGCAGGGTTGAGGTGCAGGGGGTATGGGTTCTGGGGTGGGGCAGGGCTGGGGATGAGGAGTTTGGGATGCAGACAGGCTGCCCGGGGGGCAAGGGCCAGAGAGGAGGATTCCCCCCAGCCCTCTCCCCACAGGCAGCAGCGAGCTCTGGGGGGAGGGCCTCCCCCACATCCCCCCTGCACCACACTCACCTCGCACCACTGTCACTGCATGTGCTCCTAGGGCCCCTCTCAGGTCCAGGAAACCCCCTTGCCTCCCCTGCGGTGGGTGCTGGGGGGGGGGGTAGGGAGAGACTGCCATCATATGTGCGCCTCCTCCCCTGCTGCTGCCCCTCATTGTAGCCTCAGTGGAGGTGGGGGATGGGGCTGCCCCTTGTCCAGCATGGGGCAGGAGCGGTGACTGCGGCGGGGGGGGGAGGGGGCTGTGCTGGTGGAGGGTCCTATTGGAAAATGAAAGGATCTGAGGGGGAAGGGCAGGCTCAGGGTCAGCCTGCCCTGGCAGTAGTGGATGGGGGGCACTAGGACCCTGCAGTGGCAGTTGATGCAGGGAGGCAGCATGGAGCTCAGGAAGGCGAGCAGGGGCAGCAAGTAGGGGCCAGGGGAGGCGCGTGGGGGCAGCAGGTGGGGCCGGGGGAGAGACCTGGCCTTGAACA